>NC_134271.1:15742814-16067189 GCF_031893055.1 Leptodactylus fuscus | reverse complement strand
TTCACTACTTGCTAAGCACAGCGCCATCTATTGTATAGTGGCTGTTCTTGGTATTGCACCTCAGCTCCATTCACTTGAATGAGACTGAGCTGCAAATAGGCCATGTGACTGATGAGCATGACATCACATGACTGCGGAGCATGCACAGGTATTGAGGAAGAGAGAAAATAACTGAGAAAGTTGCAGAATTTTTTTTGATTCGGAGTTAAAGGGTTCACTACGATTTTTAGTTCAATGGATGATCTGTTGGAGTCCAATCCCCAGGACCCCCACGGATCAGTTTCTGTTTCACAGACCATGACCTGTTCACAGCTCTAGTGAATAAGGCTGAGCTGCAGTACCAAGCTCAGCCACTATACAGTGTATGGCGCTATGCTATTGGCGAGGACTGAAGAAGCCGCAGCACTGACCCAAGTGCTGCGGTCTACTATGTTAAAGATAGGTCATCTATTATTTAGACTTGAAAATCGCTTTAAGGGCGTTCTCTGGGTCAAAATTGATGCCTTATCCTAAGAATAGGCCATAAATATCAGATTAGTGGGGGCCCAACTCTGATTGTAAGTGGCACGGGACCCCCGACTTCTGCAGACACTTCTCTGTATATGTTGCAGAGATCAAGCCTGGTATTGCAGCTTTCTGCAGCTCAGTCCTGTTCATGTGAATGGGACAAAGTTGCAATGAGTTCCAGCACAACCACTACCAAAATGTAAGCCCTCTGGGGGGTGTCATGGCCTCAGTTGCCCGGTCAAATGGGACGAGAGTCGGAGTTACCTCCGACCCCGACTGTTAAATCTGGATGTCAGCTGTGCTGTGCCCCTGATCTCTGGGGGGGTAGAACACATTCAGTACTCTGTAATATTAAGATGGACGGTGGGAAGGGGTTAAAGAGATCCCAAAATCAGGACTTATAACCTATAGGTATCTGATCGCTGGGGGTTTACCGTGGGTACCATCACCGAGAATGGGTGTCTTGTGTTTAAATAGAGTGGTGGTCGATTCAAATAAGGGATATGGAGACCCATTCTGGTATTTGGTAAGGGTCCCGGTAGTGGGGTCCATATTGATCATACTGTGCATAGGAGATAAGTATTGAGTATGGGGCCACCCCTTTAAAAGGGTTTCCTGGGACTTTAATATTGAGCAACCCTTCCTTTTCTTAGGCCAATGACATCATGTCCAGTGGTCATATTCAGATAAGGGTCTGAGCTGCAATACTGTGCACAGCCACAATCCAATATGTGGTGCTGTGTTCGGCAAATAGCCTTTTAGGCTGAAGCCAGAAGCTGCAATTGCAAATTGTGTTTTTTTTGTTTTGTTTTTTTTTTGTAGCTAAAGCCAAGAGAGGCTTTACGTCTAGATTAGATATAGCGCCACCTGCTGTTCTTTTAATTTTCTTTGACAATGTCCACCTGTAAGAAGAAGCCACTTCTAGTGCAAAGATTCTCATGGACCCGAGTGATAGGAGTAACTGAGCGCGTGTGACCACCAGCCCTGGATACATTAGATGGACATTCTCAAAGAGAATCAAAAGAACACCAGGGGGCGCCATAACATCTATGTCAAAGCAATATGGAGCAGATTTTTGTATTGAAAACTTCTTCTGTGTGTCCAACCTAACATGTAATGTAATATTTAATCATGGGACGGCCCTTTAGGCGCCCCCTTACGTAGGACCGCCATTGCCGGTGACCTTTCTATAGGGCACGGCGTAGATTCTGTTACCGAAAATGGTTGGAAATTGAGGAATTTGCGCTGATTGGTCTTGATGTTGGTTTCCAGCGGAGGAGGCCAGACCCCCAGATCAGGTAGGACAGGAGTGCGGATTCTGACAAGTGAAATAGTATCTGCGGAGCGGGCGCAGCATGTGTGGGTCAGGGGGCCTGGAGAGGTGTAAACAGATCTGTGATTTATCTGCGCCGCCGCTTCTGCTCGCAGGATTTCATTGGGCCGCTGAATTTTGCTTGAGTAACCTCTGACCCCGCCAGACTCTGAAGTGCGGTTACTGACAGGCCAGCTCTCCTTTCAACTCTCCCCTCCTGGCCTCATTGTGTTTTTTAGGGGGGATGTCTGGGCACAGCGGGGTTCCTGCAGCGGGAGAATCTCATTCTTTCCTCTCTGCGGGGTGCCGGGGATAGGGAGGTTGGAAAAATAGTTTTTCCTAGGAAATTTCTAACCTGGAGCAAACTGGAGAATGACGTAATTTCATGTAGTGACTGGCAGGTGGCGCAAGAGCATCTGCCCTGTTAAATAGGCATTCTTAAAGGGGTTGTCCAGTATTGATGACGCATTTGTACGAGGATGGCCTATACAACCCATGGCCAACTTTTCACTTGACCGTCTACCATGTAATATTACATTCCCCCTGTAGGTGGTGCTGTAGGGGAATTGCACTGCTGTCTGCGCCTTCCTTAGCTGCTGGACCGGGAACGACTATTATATTAAAAGGATATTCCAGGACTCGCTGCAAGCTCTTCACTCGTTATCGAGTACAGCGCCGTAGATAGTGTACTGGCCTTACTTGGTATTGCAGCTCAGCCCCATACATTTGAATGAGACTGAGCTATACCAAGGTTGTGTGACCAATGGAGGTGATATCACTGCCTGAGAAGAGGAAGTGGAGCTCAATAATCTCGGACAACCCCCTTAAACCCCCTTTTATTCAGTTTCCTTACATTATAGGGGCGGCCATCTTGCCTGCGCGTCTCCATTTCTCTGTTAACAGTATTTAGTGATCTGCTTTACAGCACAGTCATGGCCATAGGCAGCAATAGACTCCTTGAGGCCTGTGGGAAAGTTTTCTAGAAGGGAGGAGGAGGAGTTAAGCTGTGACCTCATCTATTCACAGTAGTGATGTCATGATGGCTCAGTGGTGTTATCTATAGCGGTGTTCTCTTCTATTATAATACTTCCTGTGATGTAAATGACGTAACTGCTGCAAAGAAAATCATTACAGAATTGGCAAGTGTCTGTCTATTATTAGGCTTAGTGACCAGAGTGAAAATTGCAGGATATTGAACTTTTTGAAAAATATAGATGGAAAATTCTTTAAAATATCATCAGAAGTTCTTCAGAATGAAGATTTGGTTTAGAAAATGTCATTTTCTGGGGACACGTTCCATTTGTCACCCTGATAAGTTGTGTTATAATCCCTGGCGTCAATTGGGCACCATTGGTTTCTGCTGTTTTAGCCGTCCACGTGTCCGTTGTCCTGATCCTCCCATGGACGTGAACCTAGTGTCTCATGTATTCGTCACTGATTTTGATGGGTTTTTGGGTCCAATCTGATGACAGTCCTTCCTGCAATGCAGCGGAACGGGTTTACGCAACCCCGACACATGGTACGGAAAAAATTTCCAAAAAATTTTGTCCGATTGGAAGGTATATAAAAAGTTCTGACTTCTGATATAAAAGATCTGGGCGGAACACGACCTCAGGAGCTGGTAAATTGCCCTGCCGGTCGGAGCAAAGTTGCAGGAGGACGTGCCGCAAGTTACCGCCGCGTCCCCTTGAGACTTTCACCAGGGGATTGAGCTTAATAAGTAGGAAAGAGACCCCGACTACCCTTCAGATCTTTTCTCCCCACTCCTTGACCCGCGCTCCTTCGAGCCCATGAAGAAACGGGGTGAATGATGGCCGGGGGAGCCCTGCGAAAAGAATTAAGAAGGAAAACAGGGCTTAGGTAACAGAAGAAAAGAGCGCCCTGCGCCGGTCCTGGGGACGTCCCCCCCCCCCCCCCCCTCCCTCCTCCCCTCTCACAGCAGAGTTAATCACAGCCCAAAAGCTGAGTTATGGCCGGGTCGTATGTAAAACGTCAGCTATGATTTGCCACTGAATATTTAAAGTGTGCAGCCCTTAATTTAAAACCCAAACCTTGCGAGCTCGGAGCGGGCCCAGTCAAATTAGGAGCTGCCTAACAAGGCCGGTCCTGGGAGTGATGGATGACTGCTGGCACCGCGCCCGAAACCGCAGCACTTTTAAAGGGATAGAAAGCTGGAAAACTGTTTGTTTTGCAGAAATAAGCTTGGACAAGTGGCAGCGCTGGAAGCTGATAGATGACGGGGCAAGGCTTTTATGTACCGCAAGGTTGGGGGGGGGGAGGAATAACCCCCAGGATTTACACATCCGCAATGTGTGCACCGCTTCTGTCTGTCATAATGAGAGTGCATAGGAGTGAATGTACAGGACTCTGCAGGGGCAAAGGTAGCATGGAAGCAAAGGGAGCAGATACCCCGGGGCCCAAAACCTAACGGGACCCATTTACATTTATAAGGTGCAGGTTGTGGCGACTATAGAAGTGCCCAATATTATTACTGCACTTATATCCTGTGTATATTATAACTGCAGGTGACATCACTGTGTGTATTATCCTGTACTGTGACATCACTGTGTGTATTATCCCTGTACTGTGACATCACTGCGTGTATTATCCCTGTACTGTGACATCACTGTGTGTATTATCCCTGTGCTGTGACATCACTGTGTGTATTATCCCTGTACTGTGACATCACTGTGTGTATTATCTCTATACTGTGACATCACTGTGTGTATTATCCCTGTACTGTGACATCACTGTGTGTATTATCCTGTACTGTGACATCACTGTGTGTATTATCTCTGTACTGTGACATCACTGTGTGTATTATCCTGTACTGTGACATCACTGTGTGTATTATCTCTGTACTGTGACATCACTGTGTGTATTATCCTGTACTGTGACATCACTGTGTGTATTATCCTGTACTGTGACATCACTGTGTGTATTATCCTGTACTGTGACATCACTGTGTGTATTATCCTGTACTGTGACATCACTGTGTGTATTATCCCTGTACTGTGACATCACTGTGTGTATTATCCTGTACTGTGACATCCCTGTGTGTATTATCCTGTACTGTGACATCACTGTGTGTATTATCCTGTACTGTGACATCACTGTGTGTATTATCTCTGTACTGTGACATCACTGTGTGCATTATCTCTGTACTGTGACATCACTGTGTGTATTATCTCTGTACTGTGACATCACTGTGTGTATTATCCTGTACTGTGACATCACTGTGTGTATTATCCTGTACTGTGACATCACTGTGTGTATTATCTCTGTACTGTGACATCACTGTGTGTATTATCTCTGTACTGTGACATCACTGTGTGTATTATCCTGTACTGTGACATCACTGTGTGTATTATCCCTGTACTGTGACATCACTGTGTGTATTATCTCTGTACTGTGACATCACTGTGTGTATTATCCTGTACTGTGACATCACTGTGTGTATTATCCCTGTACTGTGACATCACTATGTGTATTATTACTGTACTGTGACATCACTGTGTGTATTATCCTGTACTGTGACATCACTGTGTGTATTATCTCTGTACTGTGACATCACTGTGTGTATTATCCTGTACTGTGACATCACTGTGTGTATTATCCCTGTACTGTGACATCACTGTGTGTATTATCCTGTACTGTGACATCACTGTGTGTATTATCTCTGTACTGTGACATCACTGTGTGTATTATCTCTGTACTGTGACATCACTGTGTGTATTATCCTGTACTGTGACATCACTGTGTGTATTATTACTGTACTGTGACATCACTGTGTGTATTATCTCTGTACTGTGACATCACTGTGTGTATTATCCTGTACTGTGACATCACTGTGTGTATTATCCCTGTACTGTGACATCACTGTGTGTATTATCTCTGTACTGTGACATCACTGTGTGTATTATCTCTGTACTGTGACATCACTGTGTGTATTATCCTGTACTGTGACATCACTGTGTGTATTATCCCTGTACTGTGACATCACTGTGTGTATTATCCTGTACTGTGACATCACTGTGTGTATTATCTCTGTACTGTGACATCACTGTGTGTATTATCTCTGTACTGTGACATCACTGTGTGTATTATCCTGTACTGTGACATCACTGTGTGTATTATTACTGTACTGTGACATCACTGTGTGTATTATCTCTGTACTGTGACATCACTGTGTGTATTATCCTGTACTGTGACATCACTGTGTGTATTATCTCTGTACTGTGACATCACTGTGTGTATTATCCCTGTACTGTGACATCACTGTGTGTATTATCCCTGTACTGTGACATCACTGTGTGTATTATCCCCATACTATGACATCACTGTACACATCATCCTTCTTCATTATATAGACTAGAGTTGTTGCTGACATGTGAATGGAGGTTTCAGTAAAACAGAGTTGCAATACCAAAATCATCCTGTGAGACGTGTGGCGCTGTTTCTGTGTATTTGCACTATACTCCTCCTTGCTCTTTAGTCCCCTAGGTCACAGGCTTTTTACACATGATAAAACCTGAAGCACTTTGGTCCAGAGAACTATACGAGGTATCTATATCCTGCCCAGCGGTGCCATATACCCTCTTGACTTGTAAATACCAACTATTGTGAAACATGTAAGGCCTGTGTGTCGGCACCAGCTTGTTGGGAACAAGGGATGGGCCCTTAATGGGCTGTTAATCTTTATGACTGGTCCTGGCATGTCTTGTCTCTTCCTGTCTATATATTCGGATACTTCCCTTGGGGGGGTTTATACCGCAGCTCGGTGTGGGACAGTTTACGAGATTTACCCAGTGACCCTGTCCATGAGGGCCCATCCTTATAGTATCAGTTGTAGGAAGTTTATAGGGTCGGGGCCCCTCGATGGGCTGATCGTTAACTATACCGCTCTGTAATTTACTAAGCAAATAGACGTGTAAGGGGTTAATGCTGCAGCCCTATAGATGGCAGCACTGAAGCAGTTAACCGTGTATAGTCTGGACTGTCTTATTAGTCCGGCACGTGGACTGTATGACTGTCTATTAGACCGGCACGTGGCCTGTGATCGATTGATCGATCTGTCGTCCCATATTGACGACATTATTCCATTGCGATATTATATATGGGTTTATTACCCATATAAAACTTTCGCGCACCCCTTAGCTTTTGCTGTGCACCCCGCGACCCCTCCACCCTCGGCTGTCTCTCCCCTTCACATGCAATTTCCACAAGGGCCACTGGTAAACCCTGGAGGCTGTAAATTAAAACCACTTTATTTGATAGTCCCCCCGCCCGTCGAGGGCCCCCCTCTCTCCTTGAGACTTTGTAACTCAAGAGGCTTACAGCATGAGGTCAGCATCCCTGAAGGTATAATGCTTGGCAAACCGGGATTTCAGTGCAGGAATTCTGGGAAAGGACGGATGAGTTTTTGGAACTCTGGTTACAATGTAACGTGCAAGCGCTCTGATCCTAAAGAAAAACATGATTCAGTTTCTTCTCTGCGGTCGCGGCGGTTAGATAGGAACGGGTTCAGCGCATGATGTCATGTACAGTCTCCGAGAGTGTCAGTCTCCCTGGCCCCGCGACCTCCGCTGTAACATCTACAAGATGATGATCGCCCAGTGCGGAACAATCTAACCGATGGGAAAATAAACACAGGACGTATACATTTCATCCCTTCTATAGGATCGCCTCGCCCCAGAGTTAAAGCAGAATGACATCCCCGTACCTTATTACACAATTCTACTGAACGGTCCCATTAACGTCAGAGATGCAGGAAACGTCCGGAAAATATGTAGGGGAAAAGATAGCGTATACTATATACTGTTATAGACTCCTTCCCATCATGGTCTGACCTAGTTTGGATTGTTTTTAACCCTTCTCATGAGCTTCTAGTTGCCCCCCTGCAGAGTAAAGGGAACATGACAACTACAGTGTACGTCTGCATTATAAATAAGGTTGTCACTCGTGTAACTTATGAGAAAGTAAAGGTGAATGTCTATGTAACACTAACAGTGAGTAAACTATAATACCTTATCCTATGAATAAGAATATAACTACTATAATACTGCTCCCTATGTACAAGAATATAACTACTATAATACTACTCCTATGTACAAGAATATAACTACTATAATACTGCTCCTATGTACAAGAATATAACTACTATAATACCACCTCCTATGTACAAGGATATAACTACTATAATACTGCTCCTATGTAAAAGAATATAACTACTATAATACTGCTCCTATGTACAAGAATATAACTACTATAATACTGCTCCTATGTACAAGAATATAACTACTATAATACTGCTCCTATGTACAAGAATATAACTACTATAATACTGCTCCTATGTACAAGAATATAACTACTATAATACCACCTCCTATGTACAAGAATATAACTACTATAATACTACTCCTATGTACAAGAATATAACTACTATAATACCACCTCCTATGTACAAGGATATAACTACTATAATACTGCTCCTATGTAAAAGAATATAACTACTATAATACTGCTCCTATGTACAAGAATATAACTACTATAATACTGTCCTCTATGTACAAGAATATAACTATTATAATACTACTATATACAAGAATATAACTACTATAATACTACTCCTATGTACAAGAATATAAGTACTATAATACTGTCCTCTATGTACAAGAATATAACTATTATAATACTGCCTCCTATGTACAAGAATATAACTACTATAATACTGCCCCATGTATAAGAATATAACTACTATAATACTGCTCCTATGTACAAGAATATAACTACTATAATACTACTCCTATGTACAAGAATATAACTACTATAATACCACCTCCTATGTACAAGAATATAACTACTATAATACTGCTCCTATGTAAAAGAATATAACTACTATAATACTGCTCCTATGTACAAGAATATAACTACTATAATACTGCCCCTATGTACAAGAATATAACTACTATAATACTGTCCTCTATGTACAAGAATATAACTATTATAATACTACTATATACAAGAATATAACTACTATAATACTACTCCTATGTACAAGAATATAAGTACTATAATACTGTCCTCTATGTACAAGAATATAACTATTATAATACTGCCTCCTATGTACAAGAATATAACTACTATAATACTGCCCCATGTATAAGAATATAACTACTATAATACTGCTCCTATGTACAAGAATATAACTACTATAATACTGCTCCTATGTACAAGAATATAACTACTATAATACTGCCTCCTATGTACAAGAATATAACTACTATAATACTGCCCCATGTATAAGAATATAACTACTATAATACTACTCCTATGTACAAGAATATAACTACTATAATACTGCTCCTATGTACAAGAATATAACTACTATAATACTGCCTCCTATGTACAAGAATATAAGTACTATAATACTGCCCCATGTATAAGAATATAACTACTATAATACTGCCCCCTATATACAAGAATATAACTACTATAATACTACTCCCTATGTACAAGAATATAACTACTATAATACTGCCTCCTATGTACAAGAATATAAGTACTATAATACTGCTCCTATGTACAAGAATATAAGTACTATAATACTGCCCCATGTATAAGAATATAACTACTATAATACAGCTGCTATAACTTGTTATATCTTCTCTCCAGGCTCGCTGGTTCTGGGAAGCCTATTTTAGATCTATGAGATCCATTGCTTTGACTACACTGCAGATCATCAATGACAGAATCTACCCGTATGCAGCGAGATCATATGAGGAATGGAACGACCCCATGTCTGTGGTAAGAATTTTTTTGGTGATATTTTCCGTATAGAGATATCATTTTCAACAATAGACTACGACATGCACTGATTTTCCAGCCATTCACAACAGGAGCCTTATAGGGTTGGCCCAAATTGTAATGTTATAGGGGTTGACACAAGTTTTAAGTTTATTCCCTATCTGCAGAGTCTTTCTGATCATGAGAATGGCAAACTTGTACTTTGCTATGTGGTAGTGTGCATGCTCAGCCTGCCTTTCTATACAGATGGGAAATGGATGCCTATTCTCTAGAACGTAGGATCCCAGTGTTTGGACCCCACCAATCAGAATGTTAAAACTTGGGCAACCCTTTTAAAGTTGAACTTTTTCCCTTTTCTAATAAGCCCAATGATATATCTCATCTGGCACTGCCACCCTGAGCATTCTGGGGTTTTGTTTATGCAAATTTGTTCAGCCATTCCATAGATATAAGCCTTGTTAATGTTAATGCAGATTAGGGCTTAGATCTGTGGAGCAGCTGAACAGATTTGGGTTCACAAAACATCATAATGCTCATTCTTCTTTACAAATCATTCTACACAAACAGTATTCACAAACATTGATTCCCTTTATGAATACATTACATTACTTATCCTGCATTATACTCCAGAGCTGCGCTCACTATTCTGCTGGTGCAGTCACTGTGTACATACATTACATTACTTATCCTGTATTATACTCCAGAGCTGCGCTCACTATTCTGCTGGTGCAGTCACTGTGTACATATATTACATTACTTATCCTGTACTGATCCTGAGTTACATCCTGTATTATTCTCCAGAGCTGCGCTCACTATTCTGCTGGTACAGTCACTGTGTACATACATTACATTACTTATCCTGTATTATACTCCAGAGCTGCGCTCACTATTCTGCTGGTGCAGTCACTGTGTACATATATTACATTACTTATCCTGTATTATACTCCAGAGCTGCGCTCACTATTCTGCTGGTACAGTCACTGTGTACATACATTACATTACTTATCCTGTATTATACTCCAGAGCTGCGCTCACTATTCTGCTGGTACAGTCACTGTGTATATACATTACATTACTTATCCTGTATTATACTCCAGAGCTGCGCTCACTATTCTGCTGGTACAGTCACTGTGTACATACATTACATTACTTATCCTGTATTATACTCCAGAGCTGCGCTCACTATTCTGCTGGTGCAGTCACTGTGTACATACATTACATTACTTATCCTGTATTATACTCCAGAGCTGCGCTCACTATTCTGCAGTCACTGTGTACATACATTACATTACTTATCCTGTACTGATCCTGAGTTACATCCTGTATTATACTCCAGAGCTGCACTCACTATTCTGCTGGTACAGTCACTGTGTACATACATTACTTATCCTGTACTGATCCTGAGTTACATCCTGTATTATTCTCCAGAGCTGCGCTCACTATTCTGCTGGTGCAGTCACTGTGTACATACATTACATTACTTATCCTGTACTGATCCTGAGTTACATCCTGTATTATACTCCAGAGCTGCGCTCACTATTCTGCTGGTACTTTCACTGTGTACATACATTACTTATCCTGTACTGATCCTTAGTTATATCCTGTATTATACTCCAGAGCTGCGCTCACTATTCTGCTGGTACAGTCACTGTGTACATACATTACATTACTTACCCTGTACTGATCCTGAGTTACATCCTGTATTATACTCCAGAGCTGCGCTCACTATTCTGCTGGTACAGTCACTGTGTACATACATTACATTACTTATCCTGTATTATACTCCAGAGCTGCGCTCACTATTCTGCTGGTGCAGTCACTGTGTACATACATTACATTACTTATCCTGTACTGATCCTGAGTTACATCCTGTATTATACTCCAGAGCTGCACTCACTATTCTGCGGGGTTTTTCTTGTTCCTGTATTTTTATTATTAGTACATAAAATATATTTGTGAGTTCAGCTAGTAGATCAGACTATTTAGGGGAATCTTTAAGATGCTTTGACTTAAAGGGATCTTTCCTACTGACAATGTACTTATTAGATGGGTTGCCCCAGGTTATTATAGATATTGGGGACTAGGTTGTAATACCTCACACAACCTGTGAACTGGGGTGGAGCTGTTTTTTGGGGGGAGGGTTTAAGTAAAAGTTTTTAAAAGAATCAGTCATGTTCTTGAAACCCTTCACAATCTGTCTAATATAAAAGATAGACTTGGAGACGGCGGTAACGTAAATTACACGGAGAACTTTGCTGACATTCTGGATAGTATTTGGCAGGGAAATTATTATGTCTCAGATCTGTAAGTAGGATCGCAACTTTTTTTTCCCTGTTTTATAATATTGTGCTATTTTAGGAAAGTTTTATTATCTTCTGAAGCAGAGCAGCCACCTCGTGCGTGTGACAACTGCATTATGTATACAGATGTGTGTATACGGTTATATACATGTAGTAGCAGACATGGCCTTTGTTAGCTGGCTTTTATAGGCTCCATATGCCCACAATGGGCTTAAAGGGGTGTTCCAAGTTTTGAAGTTATTCCTTATCAATTGTGTAGGGAATAACTTCATAATTGGTGGGGGTCTAAGTGATGGGACCCCTGCCGATCCCTAAAACAGAGGTCCGAGTTCCCTGTCCTATTGGAGCAGTAGGTCCTTCACGTGCCTCGCTGCTCCATTCGCTAAGGGAATGCCGAGTACCGCTTTTTTGGTCCATGACCTTTAAATCATGTGCCCCCTTTAAATGGGAGTCTATCAGATCTAAAGGGCCCCTAATACTAATAATAGCACTGTATGGGGGTCTTTGTTAGAAGCAGAAACCTAAATCCAAAACAGAGAGAGTTGTCGTTTTCTGGTTGTACAAATCAAACTGCAAGTGCACTGGAGGCGGGGCCTGATTTTCCAGAATTGCAAATCAGATCCTGCCCCCAGTGCACTTACAGACTGATATGTATTTGTATATCCCGAAAAATCCTTTAAGAAAAGTCAGTTTTCTGATGCAAATCTACAAATTCCGTGATTCCCTTCACATGGATAAAACTTAATCAGCCTACAGCCACCACTAGGGGGAGCTATTGAAAGATAAAAGTTTTACATGCTGGTATTAGGGTCATGTCCTAATTGTTACATCGTGAACATCGAGCAATGGGGTGGTTACAGTCTTGGCTCTCCATGATAGGACGGCTTTCTATGGATTGCCCGTCATCGTAACCACTGTATTGACCCCATTTACAACATGGTACGTTATGTTGACCTGTAATAACCTTGCCTGAACTCAATGCGTGATTTATTTTCTCGCTCATCCCGCCGCAGCCTCCATTACTCTTTACCCTTATAATTCGAGTCTTGTATCCTACAACAGCTAGCTCTCTGTACGCGTCACATGCAGCAAATGGGCCGCACCAGGAATCATCTGATACTTATTATCTGACGCACAAAAGATCTTCTCTCCAGGCTGCTGTGTCAGAGGAATTATATTCTGCCGGTCACGTTGTGTGGAAGCCGCTCCCAAACCGCCCTGCACGTTTACTCCGCCGACCGTGTGATTGATACCTTATATCACATGATGATATAACCCATCAGATATCCACCAACCAAACTGTTAAATAACCGCGCCAATGCGAGTGGCAATGTGCATGTATCAGCTGCATAAAGTATAGAAATGCCTGTGATATTACAGATAGTCAGCAACATTTATGGGCAGCTGTAGCTCTTGTTTCTGTCAAAAATATAACTACTATAATACTGCTCCTATGTACAAGAATATAACTACTATAATACTACTCCTATGTACAAGAATATAACTACTATAATACTGCTCCTATGTACAAGAATATAACTACTATAATACTGCTCCTATGTACAAGAATATAACTACTATAATACTACTCCTATGTACAAGAATATAACTACTATAATACTACTCCTATGTACAAGAATATAACTAATATAATACTGCTCCTATGTACAAGAATATAACTACTATAATACTGCCCCCCTATGTACAAGAATATAACTACTATAATACTACTCCTATGTACAAGAATATAACTACTATAATACTACCTCCTATGTACAAGAATATAACTACTATAATACTGCTCTTATGTACAAGAATATAACTACTATAATACTGCTCCTATGTACAAGAATATAACTACTATAATACTACTCCTATGTACAAGAATATAACTACTATAATACTACTCCTATGTACAAGAATATAACTACTGTAATACTACTCCTATGTACAAGAATATAACTACTATAATACTACTCCTATGTACAAGAATATAACTACTATAATACTGCTCCTATATACAAGAATATAACTACTATAATACTGCTCCTATATACAAGAATATAACTACTATAATACTGTCTTCTGTCCACAAGAATATAAATAATACCCCCTCCCTCACACACCTTACGGAGATGAATACCGTTACCTTATTAGTTCCCCCTATGGACAATACATTGTAAAAACATTGCACACAAAAGCAGTCCACAAGCGCAATGATTTGGCCATGTAGGGGTTACTGTGGCTGGTGCCCTTTAACCAGCGCAGGATGAGAATCATACTGACATTCTTTCTCAGACTATGCTGTGGAAATACATTGTGCATAATTGGAGAAAAAAAAAAAAAAAACTAGAATAAATCAAGACTTTCCTTTTTGTAAGGTCTGGTAATTCATAATTGAAACCACATTGATGGTTGAGGGGTTGGTATTTAAGAAGAAGGAAAAAAACATGAAAATACCACGAGAAGCTAAAATGAGCCGTGTACTCCATCCGTCATGACAGTCCAGTCACAGGGCAGCGCTGAGGGATAGCGGCGGGGGCAGCAGCGGCGCTTTTATCAGCTGAACGTAACCGCCAGACTCCAGCTCTGGATGATGGAGCTCTGCGTCTTATACTTTACTAAATGTCTTGCCAATTACTCCCATCATAGTGCTCGTCGTCACTCGTCTGTCATACAGTAGTTGGGGAGCATGTGACTGAAGGTGTCAGTGACTAATTCCCAGATATCACCAGTGGTCGACAGATTGTTTTAGCATGGACTGACGGGGCCCCTTGGTATCTATAGATGCCCCAGTAATGCCGAATTATTGGGTACACTATGACAACTCTTATAATACAAGAGCCGCTGCTGTGATCAGGTGATCGCTGTAGATCGAGCTCCTAATTCCAGCTCTACATTTCTTCTGCAGTGGCCACTACTGGGGAAATATAGTATTACAGGCATCCACTCAAATAAGAGCAATTTCCTAGTGGAGTATATGAGGAAAGATAAGACGATGCCTTTAAGTGGACACCCAATTAATGGGTTGGTAATTAGTTTGTAATATGTCCCTCACTATTTTAACCCTTCAGAGGTAAGGAGCTGCGTCACATGGCTTACTTTTCTGCAATCTGGACCCCTATAAGAATAACTTTATTTAAAGGTGAATTCTGGCAATATGAAGTTATCCCTATCTAAATAATAAGGGGCAACTTGACCCCCCAATGATCATCCCAGTGTTGAATGGCGTGGCAGGTTGGGCAGCTCGCACCACTCCAATCCTTTCAATAGGAATGCTTGAGATAGCCGAGTTCTGTGTTTCAGACACTCCCATTGACGTGAATGGACCTGACCTGCCGATCCAACTAACCCCCCATTTCTATTGATCAATGGGTCTCCGGATAGTCAGACCCAACGTCCGTCTTATGAGCCTACTCTTACTCTTCATCCTCTGCCCAAACTTCTTAAAGACCTACCAAAATGCCAATCCAGTTCCCTAGAAAAGAAAGGTGGACCCATATGTAAAAAAAATTTGGGAAAATTCACAACGGATCCTCGTCAAAGTTGGTCTTGTTGGGGGTTCTTGTCCTTTATTTGTTCAGCTATCTATAGATGGGCCGCTCTTCCTTCTGGCTTGTCTGACTTAAGCTCATTTGCATATTATTCCCATAAGTCATTGCCTCGACCTATATAGCCGTGGGTTCTCTGTAGGTCTAAGCCATCTCCTCCAGCCAACCCTTCCCATCTTCTGTCCCGACCCTTACCCAGTTCTCTGCAGATGGGTCACCTATCTTTCTAGCTAATTTGCATACATTTTCCCATGAATCATTGCCTGAATACAAATCTCCATACATTGTCTTGAATCGGAACTGTAAACCTAAAACGACTGTAGACAATGTAACACTATAGGCAGAGTTGACCTGTACGACGTTCTTCGGCCACCGATTTCTGGTGACTTTCAGCAGTCACAAGATCTCTGCGGAAACCACCATTAAAGCCTTGGTCATTATTTCACACCCTGTCACGGTTTCGGGGCCGCCTCCACCTACTTCCTCCACCTACAGCCCCACTCTTCAGCCGCCCTTGAGTTATAGGCTTTGCCGGTGCCTGATTTCTCCTTTTGAAGCCCAGGAGGTCAAGAGGTCTCAGACAGCAGACGGCAGACAGGGGGTCGGCTCTTCGTGGCACTTGAGAATAAGTCCTAAAAGGCCCATTAGCAAGTGTTTTTTTTCCTTCCAGGGGCCACTTGTTAACTGGATGCCTTTAATGGCCGGCCCGTTCCCAGCGGCTGTCGGAGTGTTAATGACTTAGCAGCATGGGATGAGGTCCATTGTCCAGCCATGGGGCATCTCCAGTTCATGGTGCCCCCTTTTCTATCCCTGTCGGTTGATTTTCAAGGGCGGCTGCGTCCTTCGATGTCCTCTTGGGGTCAGCAGGTGGCGACGGACAGCTGCAGGGTTCCTGTAGATGTTATATCTGGCGTTCGGGCAGCACCTGCTAATTACCGGGATCTGTCTCATCTTACTGGGACACAAGTGCTGGTTTCATGTGGGGATCTATGTTCAGAGCTCGCTGCCACCTCCGAGGTCACAGTTCCAAATTATTTGGTAGCAGGTATGCAAATTAACGGCTCCAAATATTCCGTTAACTAGACGGGTCTCAATTTGCACCTTGTATGAGGCTGTCATTCTAAATGAGTATATGATGGCACACAAGTTGCTGCGGCGTTGAAAATGGAAAAATGCCCCCTAAAATCAAAGAATATCCCAGTAAAAATAAAGCCTTAAAGGGGACTTTTCACTAACTCCCCCACCTCCATTGCTTTGCATCCTTCAATAGGCGCCGCTTCGGTGATTTTGACGCAGTTGGAATTTTTTCTGTAGCACCTTGCCTTCCTGAGCAAACCCTGCTGTTAGTTTTGGCACCCCATATGCTAATTAGGCTGTCAGGGTAGTCTAGGACCAGCCCCTCTTACAATAGAAGCCTAATTAGCATAGTAGGTGCTGAAACTAACAGCACCCATTGCTCAGGAACGGAGGGGGCTAGAGGAAAAATTCCAACTGCAGTGGAATTGGTAGAGCGCCACCTATTGAATAATGGGAAAAAAGTGGAGGCGATAAAAGGTCCCTTTTAGAGCATCTTCATCTGGGAAAGCTGGGTAGAAAACACTGAAGAGATTTATGGATTGTCCCAGCAGCACAGAGTCTTGTAGGAGAGCGGTATGAAGTATTGATGGAAGCTGCAACCTGTGGTGCAATGACGGAGACACTGATGTAAAATGGAGACTAATAATGAAAGGAGCAGAACAGAGTATTTCAGATATAGACTGAGATTGTATAAATGTATATAGTTAGTCTCCTGGGGACAAAAATGTCCCAGCTGCACAGAGTATTTGAGGAGGGGCGTGTGCTAACTCTCTCGGGTGCAATGACCTGACCATTAATGTGACTTTTAGTGCAGACAGAGCTGGGACAGGTTCCTGATGTGAAATGAGGAATGTAGTTAGTGGAACGAGCAGCGCAGAGTATTTCAGGAAAGTCCTGTGCTGACTCAGCTGTAGACCGTGGAAATGATCAGACTGTTATTGTATGTTTATAATCATTACCTGACTGCATATGACAGGAAGGAATGTCCCTGCAGCACAGAGTATTTTAGCAGAGGAGTATGCAGCATTGCTGGGGGCTGCCACCTGTCCTTCTTTGTGAGGACACAGCTACACATGACGGGGGCAGCATCATAATCTGAAGTGAAGAATGGAGACTGGTAATGGTAGGAGCAGCACAGAGGATTTCAGGAAAGGTATGTGTACGGTCCAGTAGTGATGACAATCTTGCATAAAAAAACACATTTTAGGAGACAAAAATGGCGTCCCGGCCTTCTCGGAAAGTGATTCAGCACTGAGCACAGCGAATATTTAGAGCGGAGGCGGCTCTGTTGTAAACTCCGCTCCTGGGTCACATCATACACCAAGGTGCTGTGAAGTTTGACTTGTTTATACCGCGCTCCACAACAGTCTAATTGGTAGTGGCACAGCCCGCTGACTGGTTCCATATGCACGGCCATGCTTGTGAATATGCATCAGCGTGAGGAGTCAATAAATGGGACAATGGGGCCTTGTGTACGGGGGAGCTGGAGGGGATGTGCAACTCCGCAGGGCTGCCCCCTGTTCACAAATGATTGTGACTTTAACATGAAACACAAATCGGATCACATGGAGGTAGCGTCAGGTTCTTAGCACAGAGCATTGCTAAATATAGGCCCCCTCTGTCATCCAGCAGATGCAGCAGACCTTAGTGTACGGAGATGCTCGTCCAGCTACACACGTATTGTACGTCAAGATACTGTATATGGTGTTCAGATACTGCAAGTGTAATAGCCTGGTGCACTGTTCAGACAATACCGGTAATAGTTAATCTCCCTGACTCCTGCTTAGTACAGTGTGGGCGCGGAGTATGAGAGGAGAATTCCCTTATTGCTTTATTTGCAATGTCCCTTTTAAAATTCTGTTTAGCTATAGACATGAGATAAATGTATCATACTCCAGAGCTGCGCTCACTATTCTGCTGGTACAGTCACTGTGTACACACATTACATTACTTATCCTGTATTATACTCCAGAGCTGCGCTCACTATTCTGCTGGTACAGTCACTGTGTACACACATTACATTACTTATCCTGTATTATACTCCAGAGCTGCGCTCACTATTCTGCTGGTACAGTCACTGTGTACACACATTACATTACTTATCCTGTATTATACTCCAGAGCTGCGCTCACTATTCTGCTTGTACAGTCACTGTGTACATACATTACATTACTTATCCTGTATTATACTCCAGAGCTGCGCTCACTATTCTGCTGGTACAGTCACTGTGTACATACTTTACATTACTTATCCTGTATTATACTCCAGAGCTGCGCTCACTATTCTGCTGGTACAGTCACTGTGTACATACATTACATTACTTATCCTGTACTGATCCTGAGTTACATCCTGTATTATACTCCAGAGCTGCGCTCACTATTCTGCTGGTACAGTCACTGTGTACATACATTACATTACTTATCCTGTATTATACTCCAGAGCTGCGCTCACTATTCTGCTGGTACAGTCACTGTGTATATACATTACATTACTTATCCTGTATTATACACCAGAGCTGTGCTCACTATTCTGCTGGTGCAGTCACTGTGTACATACATTACATTACTTATCCTGTACTGATCCTGAGTTATATCCTGTATTATACTCCAGAGCTGCGCTCACTATTCTGCTGGTACAGTCACTGTGTATATACATTACATTACTTATCCTGTATTATACTCCAGAGCTGCGCTCACTATTCTGCTGGTGCAGTCACTGTGTACATACATTACATTACTTATCCTGTATTATACACCAGAGCTGTACTCACTATTCTGTTGGTACAGTCACTGTGTACATACACTACAGCCTTGTCTTTGCATAATGAGCACAGTTCTGCGCTGATATACTCTGTGCTGCTGTGACCATGCACGTTTTTCTTGTAATTTCTCTACCCATCTTGATTCTGTGGACATTCCTCATGATCCGGCGCTGATATTCTCCGACAATCTTCTCCGGCTCGGACTTGCGTTAGAGGATACAGAAAGGTTTTCAGTCCTTTTATTTAATGAGCCTTTATGGAAAAGCGAAAGGAAGTCATGCCTGCGGAATAAACATCTTGGGTTTTTTTCCTTTCCGTATCATTTTACTGACAAGGTGGCGAGGAGAGAACGCATTCGCTATTCGCTAATTGGCGCTGTCTGTCCAGTAGGCTGCTACAGGGGAACAATGCCGCATTTTTGTCACCGGACAGAATTACCCCAAAACTCCTTCCTTGACTTACAGCAGATTGTTAATATATTCATCTGTTTTTCGGAGTACCTATGTGTCTATTGATTCTTGTCTCGCGGTGCCCGCTAGGAGCTCTGCCCCCCTTTTTCCGCCCGCATGGCGCTCTTATTAGGAACAGACGGCGTGTGCCCTCTCTTGCCAACCCCTCTGGGTTCCATCTCCTTGGCAGGATTCGGCAGCGAGGGCTTAACGTTATGGTCGCCCTAATTAAAATTCGGATCTTGTAACTTTGTAAATTCCGTCTTATAAGAGCGCTCTGTTATTGCGCCCCCCCCCCCCCTTAAAAAAAAACTTTTAATGGACTCTTTTTGGCTATTTTCTCCCCCCCTTTTCCCCAGAACAACCGGCGTTTTGTTTGAGTCATTTAATCTGTCTGTATCGCCGGCTTTATTTACCTTTTTTTTATTTTATGCGTGCCCACTTTGTGTCAGGGCTACGTCTCGGCTACACTGCGTCCAATTTCCTTTCCCGTGGAAAAAATGGTTCGGCTTCAGATACTCGGGGCTTTCCAGTCTCTGCCAGGCTGGGATTAGTCAAAAATGGGCAGTTTCCACTGAGGATGCCCTCACCGGCTATAATGAGCCGTACTTTCCCCAGACCCGTTCCAAAAAAAAGTGCCCCCCTCTGGTGTTCTATTAGCCCGCCGCTGGCACCGGCGGCTGAGACATTGCAGCAGAAAAACTGATTTATGGCAATATCTTCAGCCGACAGTTTTATTAGCCAATTCTTACGATTATTCCTTCTTCCCGCAGGGAGAATAAGACATAAATATCATTTTATCTTCGGCTTTTTTTTTTAATATGTGCAAATTAATAGTTTCCCTCCTTCGGATGATTTTCATTCACTCGTGTGGAGAGATTTTCCTGGCACCTGTTTCTGCTTGTAAGGGGTTAAAGCCAAACCTCAGTATGTCTGAAATGAAGCAACTTTGTGCTACACATCAGACTACACTGCTTTGTCTGTTACCGGGAAGACACATAGTTCTGCAGGGGAGCTGTGGACGCAAAACGGGCAATTTTTAAAGGGATTCTACCATTAAAATCAAATTTTTTGTCGATCACACGTAGGAATAGTCTTAAAGGGGCTCTATCAGCAAAATGATGCTGATAGAGCCCCACATATGCGTGAATAGCCTTTAAAAAGGCTATTCAGGCACCGTAAATGTTATATTAAACTACCCCCCCGTTTTAAAATAATACCCTAAAAAAGAATGTGATCTACTTACGCATCGTGTACGGTGGGCGGGCATTCAGGGTGTGTCTTCTTCTTCATCCACGCCTCCTCTTCCTCCGATGTCCTCGGGTCCCGTCCTCCTCCGGCGCTCGCGAACTGACATTGCTTACAAAAATGGCCTGGGCGCATGCACGTGTAGCCGTAGTAGAAGCAGCATGCTAGTGCGCATGCGCCCAGGCCATTGTTTTTAAGCAATGTCAGTTCACGAGCGCTGGAGGAGGACGGGACCCGAGGACATCGGAGGAAGAGGAGGCGTGGATGAAGAAGAAGACACACCCTGAATGCCCGCCCAGCGTGCACGATGCGTAAGTAGATCACATTCTTTTTTAGGGTATTATTTTAAAACGGGGGGGGGGGGGGGGGGTGTAGTTTAATATAACATTTACGGTGCCTGAATAGCCTTTTTAAATGCTATTCACGCATATGTGGGGCTCTAGCAGCATCATTTTGCTGATAGAGCCCCTTTAAGAAAGGCTATTCTTCTCCTACCTTTAGATGTCTTCTCCGCGCTGCTGTTTGGTAGAAATCCCGGTTTTCGTCGGTATGCAATTGAGTTCTCTCGCAGCACTGGGGGCGGTCCTCAGCGATCAAAAAGCACTGGGGGCGAGAGAACTCTCTAGCGCCGCCTCCATCTTCGCCTGGAACGGCCTCTTCACGCGTCTTTTTCCGGCGCTGGGGGTCAAACTTCTAGGCATCGGGCAGAGCCGACTGCGTGTGCCCACGGCCACCAGAAAAATGGCCGATTACACGGTAAGTAAGCAGCCATTTTTTTGTGGGCATGAGCAGTCGGCTCTGCCTGAAGGCAGATGCCTCCAGTGCTGTTTGAGTGCTGGGGCCCGCCCCCAGTGCTGCGAGAGAACTCATTTGCATACAGACAAAAACCGGGATTCCTACCGAACAGCAGCGCTGAGAAGACATCTAAAGGTAGGAGAAGAATAGCCTTTCTTAAGACTATTCCGACGTGTGATCGACTAGAAATTTGATTTTAATCCCTTTAAAAATTGCCCATCGTTTTGCGTCCACAGCTCCTATGCAGAACTATGTGTGTCCCTGGTAACAGACAACGCAGTGTAGTCTGATCCTGCAATCACACTCTCGTTTGTCTTTCCTCTACCTCTTGGTAAACTACACAGTGGGGTATAAATATAGAAAGGATGGGTTCAGGATCTGACTACACCGTTTGTTTGTAGTCAGATGTGATTACTGTATCATGGTCACCTCTGTTTCCTCTCTGCCATGTAGGGGTGGTCCGGGGCAATTGTTTTCCTAGATGGTCTTCTACATTATCAATTAGACATAGGTCGGCAGGGGTCCGGACGCTTCTGAGCGCGCTCCACTGTTTACACAGCTTCCGCAGCATTTAAAGGGGTTGTTGACAAGGAATCTATAGGGTCAGCTGCTGAAGATTGATCTGTTACTCCTGCGGTCATGGGTAGTCCTGTGTGTCTTGGTAATGTTATGTTAGGTTCGGGCTCTGCATCAGCTGTAGGATTTATATCGTTTTTTTCATACTGACTTATATCCGTTCTATATGTATTTACTTTGTCCCTATAGAAATGGAGCAGCGTCAGCAACCCCCTCTTTCTGCCGTTGATCCCGCCTCAGTCTCAGGGGTTCACCGCTGTGGTGCTGACCTACGATCGTGTCGAGAGCCTCTTCAGAGTCATCACCGAGGTGTCCAAAGTCCCCAGTCTGTCCAAGCTCCTGGTGGTGTGGAATAACCAGAACAAGAGCCCGCCGGAAGGTAATCTGACATAAGATACTACTATTACTACTACCATTACTACTACTACAACTACTACCATTACTACTACTACAAGTACTAACATTACTACTACTACTACCATTACTACTACCACCATTACTACTACTACAAGTACTACCATTACTACAACTACTACCACTACTACTACTACTATTACTACTACTACCATTACTACTACTACTAATACTACCATTACTACTACTACAAGTACTAACATTACTACTACTACCATTACTACTACAAGTACTAACATTACTACTACTACTACCATTACTACTACTACTACCATTACTACTACCATTACTACTACTACTACTACCATTACTACTACCATTACTACTACAAGTACTAACATTACTACTACTACCATTACTACTACTACTACTACTACTACCACTACCATTACTACTACTATAAGTACTAACATTACTACTACCATTACTACTACAAGTACTACCATTACTACTACTACCATTACTACTACTACAAGTACTACTACTACAAGTACTACCATTATTACAACTACACCATTACTACTACTACAAGTACTACCATTATTACTACTACTACCATTACTACTACTACAAGTATTACCATTATTACTACTACTATAAGTACTACCCTTATTATTACTACTACTACCATTACTACTACTACAAGTATTACCATTATTACTACTACTATAAGTACTACCATTATTATTACTACTACTACCATTACTACTACTACAAGTACTACCATTATTACTACTACTACCATTACTACTACTATTAATACTACTACTACCATTACTACTACTACCTTTACTACTACTATTGCTCTATATCAGCTATAGGGAACCTTTGGCTCTCCAGCTGCTGTGAAACTATAACTCCCAACATGCTCCATTCACTTCCATGGAAGCACCAAGAACAGCAGAGCCAGTATGCATGCTGGGAGTTGTAGTTTTGCAACAGCTGGAGAACCGTACGTTCCCTACCCCTGCTCTAACTGCTACTACTACAACCTGTACTTCTACCTAGTGGCATAACTGGAAATTTCAGGGCCCCGTGGTGAACTTTTGACATGGGGCCCCCTCTGACTGATGCCAAAGACTCCAAACTATCAGCAGTGATATTGCATAGTGCACAGTTCTGGAAACAGACCGCTCCTTATATTGTGTACTGGCCACAGCAGGTTATAGCAGCTCAGCTCCCATTGCCTTGAATAGAGATTGAGCTGCAGTAACCCATCACGCCCACTATATATAAGATGGCGCTGTCTGCTGACAGCTTTTTACACTCTCTATCACACAGTTACCACCAAGCTGAAAGGTGATCAATATGTAAATCCTAGAATATAAATATGCATGCCCTATATAGATGCCCTATTAGACGGGTGTATCCCCTGTTTATGACTCTTAGCCACTTAGTGTTGGCAGAAAAGCTCACCAGTGACCCCGTCCTTCACAAAGTTCATTTACTGACCATTAAAAGCAGGATGTCTCTGCAGACCCGAGCCCCAGAATGAGCTGGATGTCAGTAAGACCCTTGAAGTTTTGCTATAACTCCACATGTAGTAAAGTTTCTGCAGGTTTTTCGTCCCTGCCGTGCAGGAGAACACATGTCTCGCACGTCACCGTGTAAGGCGATATCGCCGCTCAGCAGGCCGGGAGTAGAGACGACTAATCATATGTAAATAAGAAGTTATCACATAGGAGGACGGTGGCGGCGCGGCGCGAGGAGCCTCAATACAGTAGCCGAAAAAAGCGATAATTAAGCGGGGCCAGATTTGGCTGGAGATGTCAGCGGAGACTTCAAGGTCTCCCCGGCTCTTCCTGCACGCCGCTTTCATTTCAGACAAATAGCGCGGTCAGGCCGTGAAGACGGCAGGGAATCCATCCGCCCGCTGCAGAGAAGCCGTGCTCCCGGCACATTCATCTTCATCTTCTCTCTTTGATGCTTTCGTCCGGCTGAGACGTTTATTTTTTTCCTTAATACATCCTGATTCTGGCGAGGGGATCGTGCTCAGTGCCCGATAGCTACAGGCTGACGCCCATCCACTGGGGGCGCCGCGTAGATTGCGGAATTTGTGAAGCTTTCTAAATCTTAAAGGGAATGTGTCGCCAATTTTATTCTTCATTTATTAAACCCAGATCGATTACTTTTTTATTTTTTCATTTATTTCTCTTACTATTTTTTTTGTACATCATTGCGGGGCGGCCATCTTGCCTGAGCTCCTCCTCCTTCCGTTTA
Organism: Leptodactylus fuscus; assembly: GCF_031893055.1. Lineage (NCBI taxonomy): Eukaryota > Metazoa > Chordata > Amphibia > Anura > Leptodactylidae > Leptodactylus > Leptodactylus fuscus. Next base: position 16,042,173 of record NC_134271.1, on the reverse strand, counting down.
ACAGCATTTAGCGATATGCTTTACAGCATATTCATTATGGCCTTAGGCAGCAACAGTCTGGAGCCGACTCATTGAGGTCTATGGGCAGGAGATAAGCTGTGACATCATGTGTTGTTGGTAATGATTATATAATCTATTATTAGGCTTAGTGGCCAGAGTGAAGATTACAGGGCCTAGTACTTATTCTTAAAATATAAACGGCAGCATGGAAAATTTAGGGAAAAAAATATTAAAAACTCTTTGGGTGACACACTTTTGAAAATTTTGTGTAAATGAAGCTTCATCCTCATGTAAATAAAAAGTTCTAGAACTTTCTAATAGACTTTGTGTTTTAATTTTTCACTGTTTTCCAGATCTCCGCTTGCTGTCAAAGAATGTGGGCAATTGTGCCTAAATTCGGCAGCAGTAACCCCATATTTAACAAGTCCTGCTCTTTGCTGAGAAGGGAAGACAATTGTATCCAGTCTAGACAATGCTCTGTGAGCTAAATGTACAGTTGTATCCAGTCTAGACAATGCTCTGTGAGCTAAACGTACAATTGTATCCAGTCTAGACCATGCTCTGTGAGCTAAACGTACAATTGTATCCAGTCTAGACAATACTCTGTGAGCTAAACTTACAACTGTATGCAGTCTAGACAATACTCTGTGAGCTAAACGTACAACTGTATGCAGTCTAGACAATACTCTGTGAGCTAAACGTACAATTGTATCCAGTCTAGACAATACTCTGTGAGCTAAACGTACAACTGTATCCAGTCTAGACAATACTCTGTGAGCTAAACGTACAACTGTATGCAGTCTAGACAATGCTCTGTGAGCTAAACGTACAATTGTATCCAGTCTAGACAATGCTCTGTGAGCTAAACGTACAATTGTATCCAGTCTAGACAATGTTCTGTGAACTAAACGCTCAACAGTATGCCGTCAAGGCAATGCTCTGTGAGCTGCAACTGATGTATTTGGACCTGTATAGACTGGGTACATCTGTATCTACTTTTGAGCTATTGGCAGGGTTAGTAGTTCAGTAAAGTAACTCAGAGCGTTTCCATTCACTGACAGCAAGAAGAGATAGTGAAAAACTGATACAAAAAATATTAGAAAGTTGTGGGGCTTTTTATTATTATTATTATTATTATTATTATGCTGTGAATTTATTTGGATAAAACCAGACAACCCCTTTAATTCTGAAAATTTAGCATGGACTCGCATGCAAAATTTTGTCATGCATTTTTCTTGTTTTTAGGAGTTTTCATGTTTTTTTTTGAGGGTCAGAATTGCTGCAACCAGATATTGCTTTAAAGGGGTTGTCCAACTTCCGTTTCTATTATTTAATAGTGAGGGGCCCTTAAACAGAACAACCCCATTACTCACCTCTCCCCAGGCCTCCTTTGGGCTTAATACAGGTCCCACACCGGCTGACCTCACTAGTGACACCCCAGGTGACTTCTGCAGCCAATCACAGGCCTCAGTGGTGACCTGACATTTGTGGGACCTGTTATTGGCCGCAGTGGTCCCGAGGCATGAACAGAAGCCGGAAACAGAGGCCTGGGTAGAGGTGAGTATTGCTTTGTTATCTTTATGGGACCCTCAGAGGCCCCTATTTATGGAACAACCCCTTTAAAGTTTTTAGGAAGTAACTGAAGCATCTCCTTTTGTAACACAATATTCTCTCCTCATAGACCCCCTTAAAGAACTTAAGAAGCACCAGAAAAAAACCATCATAAACATTACAGAATAATAAAGTCACCAAAAATTCTTGTAAAAAGTGCTTTAAAAAGACTTGAAATTCATGGGGAGAAGAAGGGCTAAAGGGGTTGTATTACTATCTGCCTTGTTACTGTGTGCCACCACTTACTGATCGGTGGGGGTCTGTCCAGCAGTCGTGATCCTTAGAATTAAAGGGAGTGTCACCAGACCCTAACCTATTACTTTAGCTCCGCAGATAGATAGCTTAGGGTCACCTGAATCAAAAAGTGTTTTCCACTTGTGAATCGGAGCCTCTGTTGCTGAGATATCGCTGTTTTTGTCAGCATGCAAATGAGCTTTTAGCAATGGCGGCGTCCTTGTTCCTCCAAAGAGCTCATTTGCATATGACAAAAACAGCAATATCTCCTCAACGGAGGCTCCGATTCACGAGGGAAAAACACTTTTTGAGTCAGGTGAACCTAAGCTATCTATCTGCAGGGCTGGGTTGAAATGCTGGGGCCTGGTGACAATCCCTTTAAGCAGCTAGTCCCTGTATTGCAGGTGTCCTGGAGCGCCACAATGAAGGAGAAGCGTTACAGCGATGCCATAACATCACTAGATTGGATACGCCTTGAAGTCCTTCTATTGGCTTAAATATCTCTTTTAGTTTTTCATGCACTTTGCACCACTAGATGGCGCTGTATTTAAGAACATTTCCCTAACTAAAAAAAATAACCGTTTTGGTGAAAACTGGGAAAACTGGGTGAAACCAGCACATAGGGGTTTCCGTTCATTGTATACCATGCAGCAGTACAGGAGAAGAGGATGAATGTGTAGCCAGAAGGGCCATTCTGGAGTCTAGGAAAGCTGGGTGACTATGCATTAGTAGGGCCACTGTCTGACTTTCTATGGAGATTTGTTTAATCTCCTATCAATTTCTTCCGCAGAAAGTCTTTGGCCCAAAATCCGGGTTCCTCTTAAAGTGGTGAGGACGGCAGAGAACAAGCTAAGTAATCGATTCTTTCCTTACGACGAGATCGAGACTGAGGCGGTTCTTGCCATAGACGATGACATCATCATGCTAACGTCCGACGAGCTGCAGTTTGGCTATGAGGTAAGCGAGTCCCCGTATATGTATAGGTAATAGAGAGGACACAGTCTTGTAGTGACCGTGACCCATCGGGCTACTCTTAAAGGGATCTCCATTGACTTCTGTACTGATACTACTGATAATATGACCCATCGGGCTAGTCTTAAAGGGATCTCCATTGACTTCTGTACTGATACTGCTGATCGTATGACCCATCGGGCTAGTCTTAAAGGGATTTCCACTGAATTCTGTACTGGTACTACTGATCATATGACCCATCGGGCTAGTCTTAAAGGGATCTCCATTGACTTCTGTACTAATACTCCTGATCATATGACTCATTGGGCTAGTCTTAAAGGGATCTCCACTGACTTCTGTACTGATACTACTGATCATATGACCCATCGGGCTAGTCTTAAAGGGATCTCCACTGACTTCTGTACTGATACTACTGATTGTATGACCCATCGGGCTAGTCTTAAAGGGATTTCCATTGACTTCTGTACTGATGCTACTGATCATATAACCCATCGGGCTAGTCTTAAAGGGATCTCCATTGACTTCTGTACTGATGCTACTGATCATATAACCCATCGGGCTAGTCTTAAAGGGATCTCCATTGACTTCTGTACTGATGCTACTGATCATATAACCCATCGGGCTAGTCTTAAAGGGATCTCCATTGACTTCTGTACTGATACTCCTGATCATATGACCCATCGGGCTAGTCTTAAAGGGATTACCACTGACTTCTGTACTGATACTCCTGATCATATGACCCATCGGGCTAGTCTTAAAGGGATCTCCACTGACTTCTGTACTGATCATATGATCCATCGGGCTAGTCTTAAAGGGATCTCCACTGACTTCTGTACTGATACTACTGATCGTATGACCCATCAGGTTAGTCTTAAAGGGATCTCCATTGACTTCTGTACTGACACTACTGATTATATGACCCCAGGGTCAGAACCAGCCCAGAAGCCCGAGGTTTTCCCACCATGGAATTTAGGGGACGTAACAGTCGCTGGATAACTGCTTTAATGTTATGGCTGATCCTTGTATATGTGTATGGAGTTCCCCTTTAAGTGGAGACAGTTGCAGACTATCGGTAGGCAGAGCTTATACCCTGTCCTCTATGGGTTTGAGGTCTGTACTGGACGCCCTTGGGGAATTTGGCAATGACTTTATTGGTGCCAGATGCCAGACTATTGGGTTCTGTGGGAAATCGGGCGGGCGCTGCCTTCCACACTGCTCCATGCTGACTTTTCATTGCTCTTCGGAGACTTAATATTGCTGTTTACTGGTCTGGTTCCTTGTGATGTGAAAGATCGGTCTCGGCTTGTATTTTTAGCACTTGTCACAAATATGGATTTTGTCCTTATATATTGGGAGGGAACAGACAGACCCGTCTTTAGCTACTACATTGGTTCATGGTGTCCAGGGTTACAGTGACTGCTGACAACTGAGCAACGGGAGATGAGGAACATGGAGTACAGTTGTGTCATATACGGGCAACGTGGGGTGTAATCTAGTAGAAAGCTGGGTGATGATCTGTTAGGGGCGGTCTTATTAGGAGATAATGTCTCAATGAAGGCGATTCGTGACCCTAAAAGGTTATCGCTCAACTTTCCAAAGCCCCAGCATGCCATATGTCTGTGTCATCCTGTTCCTATATTCTAATGCTATGGCATATTGCTAGACGATGACATAATGACCAGTGGGCATCTGATCTCTGGTACCCCTGCGATCTTGGAGCATCACCATGGAGGAGCGACAGTCTGGCCACCATCTTGGAGCATCACCATGGAGCGACAGTCTGACCACCATCTTGGAGCATCACCATGGAGGAGCGACAGTCTGACCACCATCTTGGAGCATCACCATGGAGGAGCGACAGTCTGGCCACCATCTTGGAGAATCACCATGGAGGAGCGACAATCTGGCCACCATCTTGGAGCATCTCCATGGAGGAGCGACAGTCTGACCACCATCTTGGAGCATCATCATGGAGGAGCGACATTCTGGCCACCATCTTGGAGAATCACCATGGAGGAGCCACAGTCTGACCACCATCTTGGAGCATCATCATGGAGGAGCGACATTCTGGCCACCATCTTGGAGCATCATCATGGAGGAGCGACAGTCTGGCCACCATCTTGGAGCATCTCCATGGAGGAGCGACAGTCTGACCACCATCTTGGAGCATCATCATGGAGGAGCGACATTCTGGCCACCATCTTGGAGAATCACCATGTAGGAGCGACAGTCTGGTCGCCATCTTGGAGCATCACCATGGAGGAGCGACAGTCTGCCCACCATCTTGGAGAATCACCATGGAGGAGCCACAGTCTGGCCGCCATCTTGAAGCATCACCATGGAGGAGCGACAGTCTGGCCACCATCTTGGCGCATCACCATGGAGGAGCGACAGTCTGGTTGCCATCTTGGATCATCACCATGGAGGAGTGACAGTCTGGCCGCCATCTTGGCGCATCACCATGGAGGAGCGACAGTCTGGTTGCCATCTTGGATCATCACCATGTAGGAGCGACAGTCTGGTCGCCATCTTGGAGCATCACCATGGAGGAGCGACAGTCTGGCCGCCATCTTGGAGAATCACCATGGAGGAGCGACAGTCTGCCCACCATCTTGGAGAATCACCATGGAGGAGCGACAGTCTGGCCGCCATCTTGGCGCATCACCATGGAGGAGCGACAGTCTGGTTGCCATCTTGGAGCATCACCATGGAGGAGCGACAGTCTGGTTGCCATCTTGGAGCATCACCATGGAGGAGCGACAGTCTGGTTGCCATCTTGGAGCATCACCATGGAGGAGCGACAGTCTGCCCACCATCTTGGAGCATCACCATGGAGGAGCGACAGTCTGCCCACCATCTTGGAGAATCACCATGGAGGAGCGACAGTCTGGCCGCCATCTTGGCGCATCACCATGGAGGAGCGACAGTCTGGTTGCCATCTTGGAGCATCACCATGGAGGAGCGACAGTCTGGTTGCCATCTTGGAGCATCACCATGGAGGAGCGACAGTCTGGTTGCCATCTTGGAGCATCACCATGGAGGAGCGACAGTCTGGCCACCATCTTGGAGCATCACCATGGAGGAGCGACAGTCTGGCCATGTTGGTTGTCAGACCAGCATCTCCCCCAACATTAGACAAGAGCTTGTAGTGCCTTCCATAATGCACTAGTAAAAGTGACCCCAGACCCGCAGCTTTACGAAGTAGAATTATTTCCTCACTGAGGACTTGGTACCGTCCTCGCACGTCTCTCTCATACAGGGGGCGATGGCGCTGGGCCCGGGGTCACCTGTCGTAAACGTGTCCTGCTCAGTAGCTCATTATTCGAGGAGCACGTTTGTAATTTCGTTGACTGTTCTCTCATTCTTCATTTCGGAGAATCGTCTGACCCTTTCTTCCCCCTCTCCGGGCCTGTAAATCAGCCCCATTTAATGCGGTCAGTAGCATGTTTAACATTTCGGGGTGCTACTAATGATCACCCAGCCTGTTCTCATTTTCCTGTAGTTTTGATCCCCTTGTCAGCGGTCAAGTTATGGATGAAGTGACGGAGATGGAGGGTCTGATTGTATCCAGCTGCTGACTCGGGGGGTGACATGTCTGTCTGCGGCAGCGTTACAAATACTTCACAACACCCCCTCATACCCCCCACTCCCTTCTTTCTATTATGCACATTTTCTCCACCGAGTCCCCTGGTATTTGGCGGGGATCTGCCTGTTACTCTGTGTCCAGCAGCACAATGTCTCTTACTTTTCATCGATTTCCATGCTGACACAGATCAGAGGAGAGCGCTCTCTGGAAAAGGGGGTGGGGGTCCTAAGTAGGCCATAGAGGAGTTGTGCTATGTCATTACTTAAAGGGATCCTATCATTAAAAAGCAATTTTTTGTGACTGCCACGTGGGAATAGCCTTAAGAAAGTCTATTCTTCTCCTACCTTTAGATGTCTTCTCTGCGCCACCGTTTGGTAAAAATCCCGGTTTTCGTCAGTTTGCAAATGAGTTCTCTCGCAGCACTGGGGGCGGTCCCCAGCTCTTAAACAGTACTGGGGGCGTCCCCAATGCTGCGAGAGAACTCTCCAGCACCGCCTCCATCTTCTTCGGGAACAGGCTCTTCACTCGTCTTCTTCCGGCGCTGGGGGTCAAACTTCTAGGCCTTGGGCAAAGATGACTGCACATGCCCACAGGCCACAACAAAATGGCCGCTTACTTACTGTGTAAGCGGGCATTTTTCTTGTGGCCGCGGGCTTGCGCTGTCTGCTCAGCCTGAGGCTTAGAAGTTTGACCCCCAGCGCCGGAAGAAGACGCGTGAAGAGCCTGTTACTGAAGAAGATGGAGGCGGGGCTGGATATTTCTCTCACAGCATTGGGGACCACCCCCAGTGCTGCGAGACAACTCATTTGCATACCAACGAAAACCAGGATTTCCACCGAACGAAGAAGACATCTAAAGGTAGGAGACGAATAGCCTTTCTTAAGGCTATTCCTACGTGGTACAAACAAATTGCTTTTTAATGATAGGATCCCTTTAAAGGGGTATTCCCATTCTAAAGGGGCTTTCTGGGACTTTCATATTGATGACATATGGGCGATAGCTAAAGATAATTCATCAATGAGTAAACCCCTTTAAGTCCTGGCCTGGTCTGAGCATCCTCAGGGACCCCCAACAGTACTTTAATGCTGTGTCCTCAATTTTTTTCCCCCGCCCAGTGGCGCCCCCAGCCTCACAGGTGGTGGCCAGGGTGCATTTGTGCAGTGTTAAACCAAAGCTCTGACCCTTTTATTTTCAGGCGCTTTGGGGTCCCAGTGCTGAGACCCCCCCACCTATCATATTAGTGGAATGTCCTGTCACTTTATAAGATGGGATAACTAATTTCTTAAGGGACAGGGCTGGATTACATGACCCTTATCATAAACAGGTCACTAGCCTATGTCTTATTCAGTCCTTACTTCCTACTGATATGTCCTGGATTTATCCTCTTTCTCTACCAGGTCTGGAGGGAGTTTCCTGACCGGCTGGTTGGATACCCAGGACGTCTCCATCTTTGGGACCACGAGATGAACAAGTGGAAGTATGAGTCTGAATGGACCAATGAGGTGTCAATGGTACTGACCGGAGCTGCCTTCTATCATAAAGTGAGTAGGGGGTGTCGTGTCCAGTCGTCTCATCCCAATTCTTATAAATGCCCTATAGCAGATGGGATCTGATAACCCAGAGCTTGTCCGGTCCGTGTCATTCTGCATGTAGTCCCTTGTTGCTTTCGTGCTGACCCCCGACCTCTCTTCTCTTGTTGGCACTTCTTGCAGTATTTCAATTACCTGTACACCTACAAGATGCCCGGCGACATCAAGAACTGGGTGGACGCGCATATGAATTGTGAAGACATCGCTATGAATTTCTTGGTCGCCAACGTAACGGGGAAGGCCCCCATCAAGGTAACGCTGCTATAGTTTGCGCCAGATTTTCTCTCTGCTGCAGTTTTGACTTTTTCACGTGAAGTGGTATTCTCATCTTAACTAGAGATGAGCGAGTACTGTTCGCATCAGTCGATCCGAACAGCACGCACCATAGAAATGAATGGATGCACCTGGAACTTCCGCTTTGACGGCGGCCGGCCGCTTAACCCCCCGTGTGCCGGCTACGTCCATTCATTTCTATGCGAGCGTGCTGTTCGGATCGGCTGATCCGAACAGTACTCGCTCATCTCTAATCTTAACACATTAGATGGCGTCCGAACACTGAACGGGATTGTCCGAAAAGCAAGAGATTATTTCTTTATAACAAAAACTACACCACTCTCGTCCTTAGGCAGTAACTGGTATTGCAATCCATCCTGTATGATATTGCAGTACCAAATGCTGTCCATGGACAAAACTGGTGCTCCGCCATCTTTACACTGCAGATTGTCCCATAGGTAGGGAGTAAGGGTCTGATAGCCGGGGGTCTCACCGAGAAGTATCGGTGCTGAAAGTAATGGCACCAATATATTCAGCACTTTAGAGCATACTAGGAAAGCCTCCAGTATGGCGAATTTAAAGGAGTTTTCCGTTCCCAGCAGGGTTTTTTTTTATTAATACTTATTACTACATGATAGGCCAACAGTATCTGATCATTGAAGGTCCGGCAAACCCCTTTAAGTGAATGGTGACAAGCTGTAGTCAAAGCAGATCTACTGGTACGTAATAAAGTGGGCAAGGTGAAGGGGCGCGTCATTGCATAAATTCAATCTATGGGGTTCCAGCAGGTAGGACGCCCCACTAAACTTTGATTGCCTTATCTAAGAACCCCTTTAACAATATGGCCATTCCTAGTTGTAGCGCTACCCTTAGACACACATTGCTTGCGTCCTCTGACCGCCCCTCATTTTTACGCGGGGTCTCTCCAGTGGCCAAGTATCCGAGCCGCCCTATATAGAAGACATCTGTCTGCCCTAGGACAGCTGACAAGAAGAATGTTAATTATAAATTTCACCCCTTGCGAATGTTAATTTAAAAGTGATCTTGCAATCATCTTCTCCAATCCCCGGTATTACCGGGGGTATCTCGCTGGTATCAGCCAGCCTTTGATCCTGAGCCCTTCACACATACATTTCCCGTGGTGTCATCAGCGCCCGGATCAGGTGCTGTGATGGCATCTTCTCCGCTTGTAAACGGCGCTGTAGGTTGGTAACCCTGAGCCCCTGCCAGCGCTGGCCGTCTATCTCTCCCAGGGATTACCCTATTGCTGATGCTGGTGAGAAGGAAAAGGGGGGGGATATGGTCGCGCAGCCCATCTGCAGTGTCGGCTGAAGGTTACAGAGAAGCCACAGAGGGCTCGGAAAACTCCACAAGAGCAAATGATGTTTACACAGGGACCTTGGCGGTGCGAGAAGTCATTAAAAGGGAATTAAAGGGCTTGTCATCACCAGGTTTCTCCAGGAGGGGGAGGGGTAGATGCAAATCCCGCGATCTGTTTTCATTGGGCCTTGGGCTTAGCACCGTGCTATCCGACCCAAGTTGCCTGTAAGGAGAGAGCATCGAATATGTCCTGTTCCCTGTGATCCATATTCCATATGTTGACACCTCTCTTCATCTTCTCTATAGGTGACACCTCGCAAAAAGTTTAAGTGCCCTGAGTGCACGGCCATCGATGGGCTGTCATTGGATCAAACGCATATGGTGGAAAGGTAAGTGGCTCCGGACCTTGTATATCATTGCCCGGGTACAGGGAAAGATTGCAGCATGTTATCATGAATTCATTCATTTGCTCACTTAAAGGGGTTTTCCATCCCCACGCAGTTTCTATACTGAAGACCTATCCTCAGGATAGGTCATGATATCCAATCGGTGGGGGTCTGACACCCGGACCTTGTACCGATCAGCCGATCTGGTATGTAAAGGGCCTGAACAGCTCTGCTCCTATTGAAGCAGTAGATGCACCACTGCAGGCCCGTCCACTGTACAGCGGTGGCGCCGGCGTACTGCAACTCTGCGCCTACAACTTCCAGCCCTATCCATAGCACACAGAGGCAGATGGATCAGCTGATCGTTGTGGGGTCCGGGTGTCAGGCCCCATCAATTAGATATAGATCAGTATAGAAAATGCTTTTTGGGCTTGAAAGCCCCTTTAAGACAGTCACCCCAGGTAAGTTAACCCATCCCGCACCTTGACATAGCATTGCACCCAGGTGATCACACAGGCGATGGCAAAAGTTAACTCCCTCCGTGCCATGATCAATCCTGATGGAAACCTCCTTACATTTTGTGTGGGTAGGAGTTACGGGGTCTCCTGAGGTCATATTGTTATTTTTCCCTCCATGCTGCGCCAAATCTGTATTTGATGTCTTGGTGTCAACAAGTCCCGGACCTGCCCTTTGCAGTGATTGGCTAAACCAGCTCACAGCGCCATCCTCTGTAATGGGCAGAGTACAGCAGATGGGTTTTATACTTGGAGGCCGTCCAACGGTGCCCGAATTATCGGAGTAAATTTATCCCAAAGATTTGTAATGCCAACCCTGAGGCGATTTGCAGAATTTAGTGACAGTATGTGTAATGGAGGACAGCACAATGGTTAAGCATTAAAGGGGTCATCCCGCAATCCTAATGTATCACCTGTCTGCAAGATCAATGCTAAGTGTCTGATCCTGGGGTCCTGGCGCTGAACACTTGGGTATCAAAACCTGGACGTAGAGGATCGGCTGATTTAGGGTAAGTCCTGTATCTCACCAGGTCACTGCCTATCTGCACTTCTGGGGATGGTGCCTGAAGGTACTTTGAGGTCCCCCTAGCCATGCAAGTTTACTATAGGCATGTCCCCCGTATATGATGCCGTTGCTCTCATGCCTCCTATGTATACATCAGTCATGTCTTTTCTATGTTCATGGCCCACATTGTTATCTGTCCCGAGGAATCTGCGGCTCAGCAGATGCTCCACAAATGTCTTGCTCGGAGGGGGTTAAGAGATGAGCTCCAGTGAGTTATGGAAGACCTCATCTCCGTCCATATGTCTGCTCTTCCACCGTGCAGGCCTTATCTGTAGCCCCGGCTTGACGGCTGATCGCTCTCCTGATGTTCTGTCAGGCACACAGCTTCAGGAATGGCAGGAATTTGGGGAGGATTGGAAGACCGAGGAGGGAATGATAGCACTTGCATCCCCTATGCCTATCTCTTGCTTTCGGCCTGGACTGTCAGCTTAACCCCTTCTTTCCTTATACAGTTATATCAGTGGTCAAGGTAACCTCATGAGCTTACCCGACTTCAATTTTACTTTATAGAACCCAAAAATTTCACGAGGGCACGGACACAGCCCCCCATAAGTTGCTCTCTGCTACCGTATCTATCTGACCAGGTTCCTCCATTCTATAGTTCATTGGGGTTCCATATTGTCTGACCAGACAATGAAGGTTTGGGGGCTATGATCCCCTTAGTAGTCTGCAGAAGTGATTATTATATCCCTATTGTCCATCAGGGCAGGCACTACAGACATAAGGGTTACTGCGGGGGGCACATATGCAGTTGTGCGTGCATGCGAGGCTGGGCCGGGGCTGTGCTCACAGTAGGTTCATGGCGCAGTCTTCAGCCAGGCTCTGCTGGGTACTTGGGTTTCTCACATTCTTGTGATCACCGTGAGGTGCTGGCTGTTGGCTGGAGTTGTGTCGGACCTGTAGACTGATGATTTTCACTCTCCACGTGTGTGAATCAAGATGGATCCCCCGCAGGTAGGAACACATGGACGTCCAGCAGTGAAGCCAGAGCTGCAGCACAATGGGGGGAGGGGGTGCTGTAAGGAATGTCCCGGGCTCAATAGCTCACGTTTCTATAGCAGAGTCTAAGATATTCTGGAGCCAATATTCTAGATGTGTAATGTACGTGTTCAGACGTCCTCCTATCCTATCTGTGGTTTGCACTTTATTGTGATACTACAACTCCCAGTATGCCCTGACATCCTATAGTTATTTATCCTACATCACCGAACTGCAACTTGTGGCGTCCAAGCTATTGGATACCACAACTCCCAGCATGTCCTGACCGCTTCAGCTCTTTTATAGCTCTCCCGCTGTGGATACTGTAACTCCTAGTCTGCTGCCGTCACGATGGGAGTTGTAGGCCGGAGAGCCACAAGTTGCAGACCACGGCTCACATACGGTTACACTAGGTCATGGTTCGTCTGGTGGAGTATTTGTGCTTTTTCCATGTTGTTATTGATTGGGTTTATCACTCCGTGTTACAAGGACACATCACCACACGCTGTGCCAAGGTGCCAGTTTTGGCTCTGCTTCCTGTCCTGTACACAATGTCCCATCGGCCATTTGCATGTTCTTAGGAATGTTCTCGCCCTCCGGCTTCTCCATTGTAAAATTTCTGGAATGAACGTACCCGGGTAAATGTCTTGTAGTGTTGAACCATTTAGCACCGCAGCACCATTGTCTGACCGACAGGGCTTAAGGGGCACCGTGGTGGTGGCAGCCTTGTATTTGGGACCACTGAAAACTGAGTGTGCACAGCGCCAACCACCGGTAATGTTTTGTGCACCATTAACCCATTAATTGTGGTATCATGGTCCCAAGACCCTGGACATCACAACACCATTTTCCTGACAACCTGGCTCTTGCAGCACTTTAACAACTTAAAGGGATTTCTTATTAACAGGATTTCTGTATCCAGAGGAATCCGATATGGGGCTGTTCACTGGGAACCCCACTGATTACGAGAATGGGGGTCCAATTTGACTATCCGACTGGATTGACAGGCTGAATATGCCCACTGATGGAGTGTGTGTGTGTGTGGGGTAACGGCAATCCCATTCTCATAATTGGCAGTGCTTGTACCTCCAGTGATCACCATGTTATCCCCTATGCTTTGGATAGGGGCCAACATTAAAACTTGGTCCAATCCCTTTAACTATCACCCCAGTCGATGACCCTGATTCCCCCGAGAATGCCCATTTTTACGCAGGCTTTCCACAATACACCCCCTCCTCTTTCTGGCTAGGAGAAGCTAAATGGTTACTGAAAATTGGGGACAATCCTGACAAATTCTGGACTGTTAGCAACAATGCTTAAAGGGGTTGTGCCGTTATGGACACTTATCCCTTATCCCCCCCCCTTCTTCATGGCCCCAGCGATCAGACACTTCTGCCCTGTCCTGTGGATAAAGCATAAGTGTCCATAATGACCCTTTAAGGGCCATTGACCTGTGACCCCAGGGGTCTCAGTAACCCGGGCCTCATTTATTAGCACTGTCTAATATTAGAGCTGCCATTGTTGTCCATATGAACCAATCAGAGCTCAGCTTTCATTTTCCCAGAGCAGTTTAGTAAATGAAAGCTGAGCTCTGATTGGCTGCTATGGGCAACACAGGCTGTCCTGCTAGGAGACAGTATTGAGGCCTACGTACTTTGGTTGATATTTCCAGCCAGACATCTCTGACAGTGGTACGGCAGATTTTAGTCACTTTATGGTCCTGGGGGTCCGAACTATGGGACAATTCTGGCTTTTACTTGCCAATATTTAGATTTTCCTTACAATGTTGAGGGCCACACCCCCTTTTCCAAAACCCCACCCACATTAGGGCACCCTTTTTGTATCCCACAAAATGCGCACTTTTTTGGGCGGGGGTGGGGGCCTCCCAGGCGTTTCAGGAGAGTCAGCAAGTATGGTTGAAAGTGCCGCAACGCGAATTTACTGTTGCGTCAGGTTTTTTTTTCTTGGATTGCGGTCGTTGCTGGATTTTAGGTCGCCCTGTAGCGTTGTTTCTCCATATTTGCCTTGCCCTTGTGTTTTAACCCCTTCTGTTCTCTTCCTCCGCAGGTCAGAATGCATAAATAAATTTGCCACTGTATTCGGCACCATGCCCCTAAAGGTGGTGGAACACCGCGCAGACCCCGTACTCTACAAAGATGACTTTCCCGAAAAGCTGAAAAGTTTCCCCAATATCGGCAGCCTTTAACGAAGACCACGCCCTGTCATCGGACCGCCATGACATCATCACTCTTCATTATGGCTGAACGTTCTCCAGGCGCTGGACTGAGTGATGTCCTATAGAGTACCGTACTGTATATATCATCCACTGTATAGCCCTATGGTTAATATATCCGGTATTACAGTAATGGCGCAATATCTGAATACAGCGCCACCGACTGACGGTTAATATATTTTGCCATGTGGACGGGAATATTAGGAACAGGGAGACAAGCAGTGTCCAAGGTACTTCCATTGCCTCTACATAAAGATACTGTTACAGCAGCAGAAGCGAATTACAACGGCCAATGGCGTGAGAACGCTCCCTATCCGCTTTACGCCATATCAGCGGTTCATTCCAATCCATGGAATTGTTGCGTCTTAAGAATTTCACAGTAGAAATCTATAGGACATGTTCTGGAACAATATACTTGGTTTTTTTTCCTGTTTTGTTTTTTTTTTTTTTTTAATTTTGAATTATAAATTTATTTTCCTCTAGTCACAGCCAAAGCGGCTTACAATTTCCTGCTGGCTGTCTTTGGATGTAGAGATTTATCTCCCGTAAACTGTAGAGATGTAACTTACCTTGATCTCTAGCATTGTAATTTTGATCCGAGTTCCCGCAATCTACTGCTGTCAAGAATTTTGAATGCAGGTTTGGGTGTGACTGGAGGAAACAGGTTGTAACTGAGAATCACTACATGAGAAGTGAAGCAATGGTTTTGCAATATTGTGTAGCGTTTTAGATGGATTTACACTGTGAAATGAAGAAACGTTGTGGAGTTTTCCTTTAAGTTGTTTTATCTGTAATATTTTTGTGTTCTGTCTACTGAGATTTTACGGATGACAGAGGAGAGCGGCGCGCGACGGGACCGCGGAACGGAGGTGGAGTTTTAAAGTATATTTTATTGATTATTCAGATTGGTCCTGTGGAACCTTCTCAAATTGTCACGGTGCAATAGAAGTCGCCCACAGTATTTGTAGATGTCACATAATGGTTGTCGAGTCCATGGTCTTTTAAAGAGGATGTCTCGGTTTGGAAACCTTTATCCTGTACCGATCCTGAGTTACATCCTGTATTATACTCCAGAGCTGCGCTCACTATTCTGCTGGTACAGTCACTGTGTACATACATTACATTACTTATCCTGTACTGATCCTGAGTTACATCCTGTATTATACTCCAGAGCTGCGCTCACTATTCTGCTGGTACAGTCACTGTGTACATACATTACATTACTTATCCTGTACTGATCCTGAGTTACATCCTGTATTATACTCCAGAGCTGCGCTCACTATTCTGCTGGTGCAGTCACTGTGTACATACATTACATTACTTATCCTGTATTATACTCCAGAGCTGCACTCACTATTCTGCTGGTGCAGTCACTGTGTACATACATTACATTACTTATCCTGTATTATACTCCAGAGCTGCGCTCACTATTCTGCTGGTACAGTCACTGTGTACATACATCACATTACTTATCCTGTACTGATCCTGAGTTACATCCTGTATTATACTCCAGAGCTGCGCTCACTATTCTGCTGGTGCAGTCACTGTGTACATACATTACATTACTTATCCTGTATTATACTCCAGAGCTGCGCTCACTATTCTGCTGGTACAGTCACTGTGTACATACATTACATTACTTATCCTGTATTATACTCCAGAGCTGCACTCACTATTCTGCTGGTGCAGTCACTGTGTACATACATTACATTACTTATCCTGTATTATACTCCAGAGCTGCGCTCACTATTCTGCTGGTACAGTCACTGTGTACATACATTACATTACTTATCCTGTACTGATCCTGACTTACATCCTGTATTATACTCCAGAGCTGCGCTCACTATTCTGCTGATGCAGTCACTGTGTACATACATTACATTACTTATCCTGTATTATACTCCAGAGCTGCACTCACTATTCTGCTGGTGCAGTCACTGTGTACATACATTACATTACTTATCCTGTATTATACTCCAGAGCTGCGCTCACTATTCTGCTGGTACAGTCACTGTGTACATACATTACATTACTTATCCTGTATTATACTCCAGAGCTGCACTCACTATTCTGCTGGTGCAGTCACTGTGTACATACATTACATTACTTATCCTGTATTATACTCCAGAGCTGCGCTCACTATTCTGCTGGTACAGTCACTGTGTACATACATTACATTACTTATCCTGTACTGATCCTGAGTTACATCCTGTATTATACTCCAGAGCTGCGCTCACTATTCTGCTGATGCAGTCACTGTGTACATACATTACATTACTTATCCTGTATTATACTCCAGAGCTGCACTCACTATTCTGCTGGTACAGTCACTGTGTACATACATTACATTACTTATCCTGTACTGATCCTGAGTTACATCCTGTATTATACTCCAGAGCTGCACTCACTATTCTGCAAGCTTGTTCTAATCATTTACATTCTGGGAAATTAACCCTTTACACCATTGGTTCCACCAGCAGAATAGTGAGTGCAGCTCTGGAGTATAATAGAGGATAAGTAATGTAATGTATGTACACAGTGACTGTACCAGCAGAATAGTGAGCGCAGCTCTGGAGTATAATACAGGATGTAACTCAGGATCAGTACAGGATAAGTAATGTAATGTATGTACACAGTGACTGTACCAGCAGAATAGTGAGCGCAGCTCTGGAGTATAATACAGGATGTAACTCAGGATCAGTACAGGATAAGTAATGTAATGTATGTACACAGTGACTGTACCAGCAGAATAGTGAGCGCAGCTCTGGAGTATAATACAGGATAAGTAATGTAATGTATGTACACAGTGACTGTACCAGCAGAATAGTGAGCGCAGCTCTGGAGTATAATACAGGATAAGTAATGTAATGTATGTACACAGTGACTGTACCAGCAGAATAGTGAGTGCAGCTCTGGAGTAAAATACAGGATAAGTAATGTGTATATACACAGTGACTGTACCAGCAGAATAGTGAGTGCAGCTCTGGGGTACAGCATTTTGCTAGTGATGACTTTCTGTAGATAACAATGGGAGCAATAATTGACCCAATACCAAGGTAACCATGGAGCAATCCCCTTAAATTCTTCTTCAGGGGACCATTGGTATTTTTGTGTGTATATCCCTTTAATTACTAGCCTCACACGATCTTACAATATAATAGGGCTGTAAGCAGGTGTCCTGTGGCCCCCATAGAGGGAGCTGTACAGTTGTTATATTAGACCCTGGGTTTGGGGTACTTGTATGGCACCGTAAATCGGTCAGTATTGGCGGTGGGATCTCTATTAAGCAGTCCGCCTCCTCTGCCCCTCCCCCACTACATGAACAAACTTGTTACTATTTTTTTTTTCTTTCTTTCTTTATTAAAATCATTTTGTTTATTTTTAGATTTTGTAATATTTCAATTTTTTTTTCTAAAAAAAAAAAAAAAAGTAGCTGACTATGACGACGCTTCAGTTCGCTGCTGTACTACTATGTGACATGTGTACGGTCTGTGAATGTTTTTTTTAACTGTTCGATGCTCCTTCTATAAATTCCGTTCTATTGGTCGACCTCACAAGTGCGTCCATTAATTTTCTTCCCCTTTTATTATATTTAGATCTCGTATTTGACAAACAAGTCTAAGTCTATCCAGTTATACTAGGTATATCTGCACTAAGGAAAGCTGAGTGGTAAACTATACGGTCACTGTTTAAGCGTTATCACTCAGCTTTTTCAGTGTCCTGAGCGCAACTTATGTGCTCCCTTAAATCATCGTGCTGCCTTGACATGGCGTGCCCCATGTGATCTCTAAGGCCCAATCAGCAGTGAGCCCAGGGTCGCACAGGAACACAAGGGGGGAATCTGGATACTCGGGAAAGGTGAGTGTCCGTGTTCTTGATTTTGTCTGCACCTCCCCTGGGTCTCCGATTATTACACTCTGGTGTCTGAAGACACCCCAGGATATAATAACCTTGCTTCTGGGCGAAACGAATATGGCGAGCATCGCCCAGTCTGCATAATTCCACTGCAGTTCTTGATACTCTCATAGAAGTGAATGGAGCATGCTGGGAGTTGTAGTTTCAAGACAGCTGCAAGTTGCAGATCTGGGCTGTGTGTGCCTTGATCTCAACAATATAGATTGGATCCTTCTCACAGCTGAGGGTTTGTTACAATTGTATCCAGTCTTAGCTACTCTTCCACCCTAAATTCCAAACTGATACATTGTAACAAACTATCAGGCCATGGGAGAGATTTGTGCTGATGATGTATTTCGCTTGCAGAGGATTGTCTAGACTGGATACAATTGTAACAAACCCTCTGCGGCGAGAAGTATTAATATTATTTAAGGGAATTTCTGTGGACGTGTAACTCATGTCAGATGTGCAGCGGTGGACGTTCCTTCCCCCTTCATCTCGCCCGCTCCTTCCAGGGAGGGTATATAGTTTCTGGGGTCCTCACCTTTCCTCGGCAGGTCCCACCTTTCCTTAGTTGTCGGCCTGTTCTTAATCTGCGGCCTCCGCTCTCCATTGTCAGCAGCTCAGAGGGACATTCGGGGAGATCTCTGCCAAGAGGTTTTAGGTTTTGTCTGCGCTCGGGATCCATCCATTACTGGTTTGTCACAGTCCTGGCAGGCGAGGGGGCCGGCGCTGCTCATGGCTGCCCCGCAGATTTCGAGGAGAAATTCATCAAAGGTCCATAAGGCTCAGCGCCGCGCACATCCGGACTCACAGCTTGGGAATCATAACTAAAACCAAACGTGTTGTTGCCGACCATAAAATCCGTTTACTTAGCGCAGGTTTTACAGCTACTTCTATTACTACTAATGCTTTAAAGGTGCGGTTGTAGCAGAGCTGAGTTTGTCATATGGGCCAAGTCCTAACCCAGGGCGTTATCTGTCCCTTTGCGTAAGACCAGGGTGAACTTGGTCGTGCAACATGTACTGAGAAAACCTAAAAATTTGTGCAATTTACTGCCATGCAACATTTTACAGGCACAACGTTAGTCACGTGCAACGTTTGCGCTGGCAAAATTGTATGCAATGTGCAAACTATGACCAAGAAACCAGCACGTTTGCATCTACCATCTTACAATGTGACCACATTGACAGTCACTAGTTGCAATGTTGCAATCTTATATTCTTTCTTAAAGGGATTATCCACTACCATAAACTTGACAGTAATCTTATTGCGGCAGGGGTCCGGCTATCAGATAGGTCTTTGATATTATGAAAGTGGATAATCCCTTTAAGTCAGTGATGACCGTGCATGCCTGAGTAGTAAGACACACTCAGCTCTGCTACATCTGTCCTGATCTAAGACACTGGGACAATACAAACTAGTGGAAATCTGGATTACTATCAATATGGCCTGTTATAATACCTATAAGGGCTGTAACCCAGCTTTTCCAGGTTACTGAAAGACGTAATTCGCTATGAAGAGGGTCTGTATAATTAGGAAAACTGAGTGACAACTACTATTGGGCCTATGATTACAGTCATTACCATCACTCAACTTTCCAGGGGAGAAACATGCACACTTGGACATTCAGCTGAGCAAGGTCACATGACTCTTCCTTGAAGCTCCGCCTTGTTGGGATCCCAGTTTATCTTTTCTTAGGCCTAGGTCTCACTTTTTGCACCGCCTTACTGGGTGCAGTGTACCCTCTGGATCGTCTGTAATGGTCTGACCCGATGACACTTCCCCTTTAAGGTATTCTGTGTGCTATGGTGGTTGGACTTCTGTCTATACTGAATCATCTGTTTTCAATATAGTAGGTGTTGTTTTGTGTAGGGGGTTGTAATGTTGTACGTTGGCAAAGTTCTACCCAGCTTTACCATACTTCTGAATTGCTCTCTAGTGGTGGCTAGTGGTTATGCAGCTGTTTGCCTCTAGGGGGGTGTATAACAGATTACAGCACCCTGTAAGAACTCTAATGGTGGTCCTACTGGCTATCACTACTAGTTATACCTACCCACATCTCAATCCCCATTCGGAGCACTTGTTAAACCCCACCAAGAGCGCCCACTGCAGGGGACAGATTTGCTTTGCCCCTACCCCTTTAAGGTCCCATGAGTCGTAGACTTGTATAGTACAGGTGACTATGACAAACTTTGTAATAGATCTTATTAAAGAAATCCGTTTCCTTCTCCAGTTATCAGGCTGAGTTACTTTTTATATAGAAGTCTATGGAGAGAGAATAGGGAAGCAGTAGGCTGCTGAAAAAGATACACAAATAACTGCAGCTGGTGACGGAGAATGAGGCAATAAATCAACACGGCCTCCTTTATCTCCCTATCCTCTCCATAGACTTCTTATTTGGCTATAGAGATAAATAGCCTGAGTGAAGATATGGAGAGCAGCTCAATAAGTGGAGAAGGAAACAGATTTCTTTAATAAGATCTATTACAAAGTTTCTTATATTCCCCTGTACTATTCATTTATAGAAAGTGGCGGTGCACGTAAAGGGCTGGAGGAGGAGACGGACTGACAACTGGAGAAAGAAGGATTTTTCTCTAATAAGCTATATGACAAAGTTTCTTATATTCACCTGTACTATTCGTTTATGGCAACTTGTTTTATGGGGGGGAGGTGCCCTTTAAGCAGAAAATCCCTGCAATGCTCCGCCCCTGAGGATCTACACTGATTAGAACATAGAGTTTTCTTTTATTGGAGCAGAAAAGAGGAAGTAGTCAAAGGGTCCTGCCATCCGTGATTAGATTTTGAAGGAAAAAGGGGTGTGGGGACCCTGGTATGTTGGGCGGGGGGGTGGTGAGGAGGGGCGGGGGAACTGGTCATATTTTCAATATACACCTATAAGTTGTGGCTTTATAGACTGACTGATTTTACTTGCTGGGAGTTGTAGTTCTACAACAACTTAGGGACCGCTGCCATGGAGGAAAGGACACACCGCAATTTTTTTTTTTAGGAACCGCCATTTTTAATGGGTCATTGGCATAATACATAGAGACGGCCGGGGCGGCCTATATACAACTCACTTTTATTAATATCTTCATGTTACAATGTGTTCATCCCAGACTTGTTAGGCAAAAGCGAAAAAAAAAAAAAGTTACACAAGCAAAAACTTTACACCGAGGAACAGCAATGACGTTGAGGGGCGGTCCGTCCGCTCACTCGCCCTTAACCACTTGCTTCCCGATCAAGCAGAATCGGCTTGGCAGTGAGGACCTGTGCTTCAGAATCAGTAGTATTTAAAGGGGCCACGCCCATCTAGAGCTCTGACAACATTCTGTGGTTGTCAGCCCCGCCCCTTCTCTTACTGTACAGGACCCGCCCATGCACTTTGTATTCATCGTTTTTTTCTTATGGATTGAAGGATTCAAAATGGCTACAAATGTTGCAAATTTGAAAACATTGTATCGAGGAATAGAACCTTGACCCTTAGTGCTGTGGGAAAGCTGGGTGATAACCGATAGTCACCCACTCAGCTTTTCTAGACTTCCGCACAGATAACCTCTTGTCAGGAGTCTGTGAAAGCTGGGGCTTTTAGAAAGACTCTCACTCAGCTTTCCTAGAAACCAATGTAGATAGAAAATAGAATTTTTATTATATTTTTTTCTTTTTTTTAATAGGGGTTTGAATGATTTAACAAAATTTTTTGACTGCAGCGCCACACGTGTCCCCAGGTTGTACTGGGTATTACAGCTTCAGTTAATTTAAATGAGTCAAGCTGCAATAACAGACGCAAGCCACGGACAGGTATGGCGCTGTTTTCTAATTCTTAACAGAAATCTATTGCTCTCTGTTATCAATCAGTCACTGGTCGCAGGAAGTTACTGTGCATATAAAAATACATTCCCTCCAATAATGGCAGGTCACCTTAAAGGGGCGCCCCAACAATTGATTTCTGATGATAATATGGCTTAATAGAATTTTTTCTCAGCACAGTGCCAGCTCTAAGCTCATGAAGCTCATGTTGAAGGTGCGCAGAGCCTTGGCTTCACTGAAACCAGATATTTTTCTATCTCTTGCTCCCGTCGTAATCAGATTTTTCCATTATAGCATTAAAATGTAGTTCCCCTTTAAATGTGGTAATGATAGATGTGACTTATGACTCCTCCTCTAGGGGCGCTGTTGGATTGTTCCTGTTTCTTTTTATATCTTCATACCTCTGCTGATGCTTGCATCTATGATGGGGCTACATCCTGGAGCTGATCCATCAGGCACAGGATAAAGGGGTTAATGGTTCTAATAAATTAAAGGGCATGTTCCGATTTTAAAGGCATGGTAAATTTAGTGGATTATTATAGTCCACATGTAGCTTCAAGCTCCTGGACTTCACGACACTCCCATAATACTGATGCCTTCTATAAAGAGCAATGTGATAAGGTTTTCCTAAATGAAATACTTCTTGCAGTACCGTTTTTCAACACTGGAGGCAGCAAATATTTCCTTTAGCACCTCTAATGTTTAAAAAAAAAAATTCAAGAAAAATCCTGACCTTTGAAATGCAAAAAGTTTTGAATGCCACATGAGCCGGGGAGGGTAGAGCCCTCATTTTAATCAGTACGAAGAGCTTTATCCTATACGATAGGGTGGGAGAATATTGGAACAATACCTTTAAATCCCAAATTACAAAAATTTTCTTCTGTTCCACACTTGTGGGACTTTTTGGTTAAGTTGTTTACTGTCGTTCCTGGAAAAACCTAAAGAGCTTTTCTGTGCGAGCGCCCAGCGCCATAAATCCCAGGATCCTACGTCGCCAGCTATTTGTGATCTGCTCCGGTTTTTTTGAGAGCGTAAGTAGGAATGTCTCAAAAACCTCATCTGACCCAGGAGACGAGTGTCACCGCGCTGCGCCGGGAGGAAATTTACAAGCTGAGTTCTGTCTTTTTGCACTGAAACAAGGAGAGCAGAAATGGTTTGTCTGGAGGATTTCCAAAGAGCTGGAAACACAAGAGAACCTTTAATGCCGGAGCCGAGGTGGACACTTAATCCGGGGGAAATGGGGGAACCTCCCTCTGACTGCGCTAAATCTAAGGGGGTCATCTGAGATGTAGACCTGCCATTGTGTGCAAAAATCTGCAGCCCATTTGGGACCTGATCTATGGGGGTGTCGGAACTGAAGATATGGAACGGATGGGAAGATATTTCTCAGCGCACAGTAAACTTCCTTGTCCTGGGATTTAACGTGGTGAACCTTCTGAACAATGGATCGCCCTACAATTTTTGGCAGTCAACAACCAACCTACTGGTAGGTTGTCCCAGATTCGATCCATTTTGGTATAGCTCCACCTCAAAATGGAGTCTCTTAAAGGGATTTTGTTATGGATGAACCTTGGGGTTTTTTGGTCTGGGTCATGTGATCAGAATTGGCACTCGAATCGAGCCATTTCCTCTCCCGGCATAGTAAGCTCCCCCCATTACACAGGAGCGCCAGGTGCTAGGTCAGATCATGTGACTCATGGTTGGAACCAGCCTTGAAGCCCAAAGTTTTTCCCTAATAGAGCCCTTAAGGGAGTGTTTCATCACCTCCAGGAGATCCCTCCCCTTTCTTTAAGACTCTATTTTGGGGTAGAGATATACAAAAAGGAGGTATTTAAACCATCCCTGGAGACCCCTAATGATTATAAACTCTTAAAGGGATCGTCCATTGATGCAGCCTCCCTTTATATTAGGACATAGATACAATTTACAATCCATGTGGCAGAATTTTACAAAAAATTGCTCCCTTGGAAAACTAAAAAGGTACGAACCCCGCGCCTTGTCTGTGGGAACTTCCTACTGTGTAGGATCCAGGACTACAAGGAAGTAATGTCATGTGACACTCCTTGGCCTGGCGATTGGCTGAGAGAACTTCGAACCAGCAAAAAGTTATCACTCCAATAGGTGGCAGCAGAGAGATGGGGTTTGTTCTAGATGAGAGCTCATTTGCATAGCTTTTTTTCCCAGAGGGCATTGCCTGGCCTATTTGTTGACAGTACCCCTAAACCAATGGGTACGTTAGCGCCCCCTACTTATTATTTTATAGGATTCCTTACAGATGTGCTGACTCATGTAATATAAAATACTCATCAGATACAAATCGTATTCCCATATTCAATGGATAAGTGGGCGCCCTGATCAGTAAGGGGGTCCCATTTTGGACATGGACTTGGTTTGCTATAGAGCTGGCTCTGGCATCTGCTATGGGGTCTGTAGGGTTGTAACAATGAAACCTCAGTGTCCTCGGAAAAGTCTGCGACTAAATCCTATTCAGGCGTTAGAGCAGCGGTCTGCAACCGGTTGTTGAGGAACTACAACTCCCATCATGCCTTGATAGCGCCCGGCTGCAGACCTCTGCTTTACAGAATCTCAATCATATTTCCACCAAAAAAAAAGGCTTATATTAGTATTTACAAATAAATAGGCGAATGTTACAAGAACGTAATGGAGCCGGATACATACAAGATACACACCCTGCAGGGGGCGCAGTGGAGACCTGAAGTCGCTGGAAGAACGCGGCCCACCATGTGTAATTCATATGTTCCACGTATAAATGGCTGACTTGGCAGCCCTATTAGTAGGAAGCAGCGGGGAGCCCCTCAGAGAGCAGGGGGGCCGCGTCTAAAGCTGGCGACACACAAAGCAACAAATTAACTTAATATTCTCGTGTGTGCAATCATCACAATGTGTTGGATTCTTTTTTTTGTGGGGGTGGAGGGATGTGTAAGGAGAAGGGACCCTCTTGTGAGACTCCAGGCATCAGTGGACCTTCGCTATTTGAGACGTTCATTGGGGTTCAAGGCACTTTATTATGACTTAAAGGGGGTGAATATTCAGAACCAGCCTAAGCACCCGGCCCGGCAGATAGATAGGTTAGGGTCACCTGAATCGGACAGTGTTTACCCTTTCCGAATCGCTGCCTCCGTTGCTGAGATATTGTCATGTTTGTCAAATGCTCTGGAGCAACATGGGGGCCGCCATTGCAAAGAGCTCATTTGCATATCAACTAAAACAGCAATATCTCGCCAACAGGGGGTCCGATTCATAAGGGGAAAACACTGTTTGATTCAGGTGACCCTAACCTATCTATCTGCAGGCTGGGGTGATATGCGGGATTCTGGTCACATGATCCCTTTAAGCCCAGATATCTTGCATAGTTATACTACTATGACCCTTGGCATTTGACTTAAGGGGCCCCAGTACCATGAGCAATATGGTCTTGCTTAGGGGCCCCACTTCAGATAGATCAATTGCAAAAAGGTTGATGCCACCCTTGATAGAACATTGGAAGAGAATTCTTGGCCCTCCATGGTTCATGTGGGTACCATAGAGTTAATTCTTGTAGCTACTATGGGACCATGGGTCCCACTTTGGGTTTTAGGCCCACCACTACTAAGATCTTCCATAATTCCCCTATGCAGGTGGCCCTGTAGATAAGGGAGCCCTAACAGAGACTGGCCCCAACCCCATGGACAATACCCTACCTCTGCGCACACAAGGGTCATACCTTGTGAATACTGGATGAGCCCAAGGGTCTTCTTTTGCTTTTGGGGACCCCTCCTATTTATATACCTTCCTGTGCAGGCCCATTCATGACTAAGAATGCAAAAAGATGCTAAAAGTAAAAAACTCAGCAAAGCAATCCAATCGCCAAATGTTATACCAGAGGCTCTGTGTGAACTGGTGGCCGCACCAAGGCCTCTCCTCAGGACATTATAAAACCCTGAGGCACCAGGCAGCTCTGCCTGAACATTGCAGCGGCCCAGGCAGAGTCCAAGTCCCCCTGCACCCTCCTCAGAAGGGTCCTCAATAGAAGGCAATGGGATTTCAGAGAAGGCTATCAATGGGCGCAATTGGCCTCCCCCATGAAGGTCAAATATCCCTGAATTGTTGGCGTTTCCTCTGAAGCAGGCGTCTCATGGGTGGGAAGCTTTTAGTCCTGGGGAGGGTAAGTAGCAGGCCCCCCCATTATAAAGTGTGGGTCTGCGCCACGGGGGCGGCTGGAGTGTCAGTATTTGCTGGTAGCGCTGTCATGTGGCCCACGACATGGCCGCGCTGTGTTCTTTGGCTTTCATCCTGAGCGCCGCGATGCTGGAACTCTTCCGGTCGGGTTCAGCGTTCAAGTCGTAACCGTTAATTCCGGGTCCCATGCCCGCGCTGCTGAAGAGGCCGCCCATGTGCGCTTGACCTACGTGAGAGCCGGGACCTGGGACGCTGAGGAACTCTGAGACTCCCCCGGCGGAGTGCGGATGAGTGTGCGGGGACATGCAGGAGGAGACGGTGTCACATGGGACCACGCAGGCCGGGACTGGAGATCCACCATTGTTATTGCCGATCCAAGACGGGTTCTGGATCTGGAGAAAAGGAACAGATGGGGCGGTGAGTAGTGCAGCAATCTACACACAACATAAGCCATACTACAGTCATGTCCTATGTTAGAAAAACATGGTGGCTTTCTTCCAAAAACAGCGCCATATAGGTCCACAGGTCGTGTATGGTATTGCAGTTCAGTCCCATTCAATGCAATTGGGTTACAATGTCAGACACATGTGGCTCTGGTTTTGTTTTTGGAAGAAATCAGCCATGTTTTTCCATTTTAGAGGCCACACAGCTTTTCCAGGAACAGATATTCTATGAAATACATACATTTTACCTGCACTGATACATTGTAACAAACAGGACAGAAGACATGTTTGTGCTGTTGATGTGTTCTGATCAGATTGACCTAATAAAACCTCTAATCTCATAGTCTACAGCATTTATGTAATTTGTGTCTCATTACCTCAATATATTCAAGATGGGGAGAGATTGATATTAGAAATTTGCAAAATTGAAACAAAATTCTATTGCAAATTTACAAAATTGATGAATTCTATTAGGAATTTGCAGAATTTATAAAAAATATTAGACATGCACAAAACCGATACAGAATTATATTAGAAATTTGCAGAATTGGTCCGAAATGATATTACAAATTTGCAAAATTGATACAAAATTATAATCAGAAATGTGCACATCATCTATTAATACAATGAGTAATAAGTCTTCTCCCCCAAGATTGTACCAAATAGTAAATCAATCCCCTTTGTACTGAGAACCCTCCAAAAATCCTATAAAAATGCAAATTGTATGTCGGAAATCTCCAGCCCCAGATTTAGGATGTAAATTTATGAGCGACTGTAATTCAGAATTCCTACTATGGCGTCTACTGTATTTCATTGAACCCAAATTCGTCTTTATCTCCAGCTTTCTGAGCTGCCACAAAGTATCTAAAAGCCAATAGACTTTATTCGGTTCCTTTTGATGGTAGAATGCATTAAGAATTGTAACTGAAGACCGCTCACTTCCCCCAAAAAAACCTCTCAATTAAAATAATACCCCACATGACCTGAAGGCACCCCGGCTACATGGCGGCTGCACTTAACGCTTAGTGCGCTGTGCGACAAACTCATGTGAAGGAAAGTAAAGAACCGGCCTAATGTATAATAATGTATAGTACCGTAATAAGCTGCTACAGTGTATGGCTATATATACATGCTCGGAGAGAATATATAGAGGGAATATATAATACTGCCATGTAGTGCCTGCATAATAATACCATACAGAGCCTGCCTTACAGATCCCAAATACTTCTCCTAAACAGAACCTACATAATAGTTATAAAATACCTACATAATAGTGTTATACAGAACATATATAATAGCACCATACAGAACCTACATAATGCTGTTATACAGAACCTACACAGTAGTGACATACAGAACCAACATAGTAGTGTCATACAGTATATACAGTATGTAATAGTGTAATACAGAACCTACATGATAGTCCCATACACCACGTTCTATAATCGCCAGATGATTTGTCATTATCCCTACTAAGCCGACCTGCCAAATCAACTTCAAGACTAATACCGAGAGATGTAAATATTATTACCAACGCTTATACTATGTAACATATCATCACTAATACTGATACCATGTAATATATTACCACTACTGATACCATGTAACATATCATAAATAATACTGATAACATGTAACATATCTTCACCAGCACTTATACCATGTAACATATCATTACCAATACCATGATGTGACATATCATAATTAATACCAATACCATGTAACATATCATAAATAATACTGATACCATGTAATATATTACCACTACTGATACCATGTAACATATCATAAATAATACTGATAACATGTAACATATCATCACCAATACAGATACTATGTAACATATAGTAAATAATACCAATACCATGTAACATATCATAAATAATACCAATACCATGTAACATATCATAAATAATACCGATACCATGTAACATATCATCACCAATACAGATACTATGTAACATATTGTAAATAATACCAATACCATGTAACATATCATCAACAATACAGATACTATGTAACATATTGTAAATAATACAGATACCATGTAACATATCACCGATACCGTATAGCATATCATAAATAATACCGATACCATGTAACATATCACTGATACCGTATAGCATATCATAAATAATAGCGATACCATGTAACATATCACCAGCATTTATACCCTATCATCACTGATACCATGTAATACATCACCAACACTTATACCATGTAACATATACATGACATATACATGGGGGGCTTTGGGCACAGATTTTTCTTCCACTTCTCCCCCTGAGCAGTTGTCCCGTGCTCTTACTCACTGATTCGCACTGCACTACTCCTTGGGGGTCCCTCAGGGCTGATCCCAGGAGCCAGTGTTTATTTACCCCTAGCCCCCGTATAAAGGTTACAGATATTATGATGAAGGTGGTGGCGGTTGTTTTTCCTATGACATTGGCAGGCACCAGGTCATCTTAGTGCAGATGCCCCCTATGTCTATTGACGTGATGGTTCATATTTCAGGCCCCCCATATCATCCCTGAGGAGCAGGGGAGTAATCTGGGAAGGAATGCAGAAGAAAAGCCTCCAGATGTGGCGGGGAGAGCCCGGATTCCAGCAGTCTCCCTGCAGTTCTCCTGCTCATCAAACATTTGACCTCTGCCTGGTGCAGCTCATTCCTCCTCCTCTCTCTCATCTGCTAGGCTCAGTGATGAAATGCACAATGACCAGGAAGTCAGAAGTGTCAGGGGCTGTCATCCTGCCTCATCAGTCTCTCTACAGTCTCCAGACCCTCTATCTGTCTGCTCATGACACCAATGCAGATGGAGGCAGGCCCAAGCAAAGACAGATATAACACTGATACCATGTAACATCACAGCAAAGAGTAACAAACTTAGCTCTGCTATATCTGATTAATTACTGCTCACTGAGCCAGGTAAAAACTAGGCATGAATGTAACACATGCCCAATGTACCAGGCATCAGGAAAACAATACCTGACATGATCACCTTCTCACTGTTCAGATATACACATATACACACCCTAAAACCAACACCTAACCACTAAGCCATCTTCAGCAAGCAAGATGTGAAGATATACCAGAAAAACACCTTCTTATTGTCCCATATAACATGCAACATAAAGTCAACACCTAACCACTAAGTCATGAACAGAAATTCATATGCAAAACCTACTCACTGAGCCAGTTCAAATGCTCCATGCCAGTCTGTACATCCAGATATACATAGTTACTGAGGCATACATCATATTGCTCGCTGAGCCAGGTAAAAACTAAGGCATGAATGTAACACATGCCCAATGTACCAGGCATCAGGAAAACAATACCTGACATGATCACCTTCTCACTGTTCAGATATACACATATACACACCCTAAAACAGAAACCTAACCACTAAGCCATCTTCAGCAAGCAAGATGTGAAGAAGATATACCAGAAAAACACCTTCTTATTGTCCCATATAACATGCAACATAAAGTCAACACCTAACCACTAAGTCATGAACGGAAATTCATATGCGAAACCTACTCACTGAGCCAGTTCAAATGCTCCATGCCAGTCAGTACATCCAGATATACATAGTTACTGAGGCATGCATCATATTGCTCGCTGAGCCAGGTAAAAACTTGGCAAGAATGAAACTCAAGCCCAGTGAGTTAGGCAGCAAAAAGAAAAACCTGAAACAAACACTTTCTCACTGTCCCATACACACACAACATAATACCAACACCTGACCACTAGGCCATGAACAAAAATTCACATTTGAGTCAAATCAAATGCTGAGTGCAACAAATGCGAACAAATTCTTATTGTAAACATGTATACCTGAAGCATAAAACCAACACCTGACCACTAAGCCATGAACAGAAATTCACATGTGAATCCTACTCACTGAGTGAGTTCAAATGCTGCACGCAACAAGTGTCAGTCTATATGCAAAGATATATGGATTAAATAGTTGTTCACTGAACCAACAAATTCAAACTTCAAAACTCAAGTGATCCTTTTCTCACTATACTCCCCCCATCTGCCCACTGAGCCAATGTACATCAAAACACATGCAAACATTCAATGCTTTACAACCTGTTTTATGTAGATTTTTATACTATACCTACCTTAGGGAGCTTGAACTGACTCAGTGAGACGTTTTGACATGTAGATTTCTGTTTGTGGCTTAATGGACAGGCGTTGGCTTTGTGCTGCGTTTGTGTATGGGATGTTCATTTCAGGTTTTGTCTTCTTGCTGCTTGTGTAAATGACTCACTGGGTATTTGCTCCCTTCATTCCATGCTTTTACCTGGCTCAGTGAGCAGTATTTAATTTTATACTCGTGTTCTCATGCACTTGTGACATGTAGTGTATGGTTTTGCCAGTGTCTGTTACATGCCACCTCTGCTTTGACAAAGTGATTTACGTTTTGATGTTAGGTCTCATGCTGTCTGTGTGGCTCAGTAAGTAAGTTTTAGTTAAATGCTGCTTGTGCATCTAACACTATGGGAATATATATTTATTTTGTGGTATTTTATATGTACTAGACTGGTGAGTATAAACTTGAGTGTGCATATTGTCTATTCTTGTGCAATGTCCTCAATCCCAAGATCTCTGTATATCTGGCTCAATGGCTAAGTGAATATATCCTATCTATATACCTAGCTCTCTATATATAGAGTGACCAGATGTTAAATGCATTTTTCCTTATTGGTGGTGTATTTGTGATATTCTTTACTTTTAGCTCAGTGGGAAGCTGAGTAGAATACTGTATATCCTATCTAGTTATCTGGCTTAGTGGGTAAGAGATATTTGGATGTTGATTTGATATTGCTTGTTTATGTGGCACCATAGCCAGATGTTTATGCATTTTGCCTTATCGGTGGGGTATTTGTGAAATTCTTTTTTTTTTTTTGTGGCTCAGTAGGTAGGTTTCATGTTACTTACCTGAGCATAGTTTTCTGCTCGTGTCAGTAGTGGCAACTCGTAGGCTGAGGAGAAGTGAGTTCGCACTTGTTGCATTTGCCCAAACCTCTCCCTTTTCCTCCATTTCGCCCTTCGGTTCTGGAACCAGACCTAGAAGATGAGAAGAGGTCAGTAAGCTGCCGGTAAAGGCGTCAAGTATGTGGTCATGATCCCAATGTAAGTACTCTGATGACTGAGGGGACCAGAACCGATTGATCGACCCATCCAGGACCTTCATGGTACAAGCAAGAACTGTAAGCCCAATGTGAAAATTTAATTGAAGTGACTGGTAGAAGTATGCCGGGCGATCCATTTATGTCAGATCACTCTATGTGCTGGGGCGGCTCAGTAGTTAAAACCACTCCTTAGCTTTCTGGTTCAGTCTTATCGTTTTGTTTTGATTCTGTAATATATTCCACATCTATGCTTACTGTCATGTGCTTTACGGCAGAATTATGGCCATAGGCAGCAATAGTCTGGAGCCGACTCATTGAGGTCTATGGGAGAGTTTTCTAGACATGTTTGTTGCAGAAAGTGGGAGGAGCTAAGCTGTGATGTCATCTGTTGTCAGTAGTAATGTAATGATGGTCAGTGGTCTTATCTATCGAGGTGTTATCTTCTATTGTATTGTCATATAAGGGAGGTGACTGCTTTTAGGTCTAGTGGTCAGACTAAAAATTGCAGATACTGTACTATAGTGATTTGGAAAATGTAAAAAAAAAAAAAAGATTTTTTTTTTTTTTTTTTAAATATATGTAACATAAAAAACTTGGTTTATAAGTAGGTCATAGTTTAGTAACATAGGATGAGAATCCATAATACTGAATAGTCTGTTCACTTGTCATAATATATCAGTGCAAGTAAACCTCTGTGAGCTAAACACATCCGCGGCACAGACCTCTCATCTGTCCTGGTAGTTCTGTTACAATGTATCAGTGCAAGCAATCCTCTGTGAGCTAAACACATCCGCAGCACAGACCTCTCACCTGTCCTGGTAGTTCTGTTACAATGTATCAGTGCAAGCAATCCTCTGTGAGCTCAACACACCCACAGTACGGACCTCTCTCCTGCCCTGGTAGTTCTGTTACAATGTATCAGTGCAAGCAATCCTCTGTGAGCTAAACACATCCGCAGCACAGACCTCTCACCTGTCCTGGTAGTTCTGTTACAATGTATCAGTGCAAGCAATCCTCTGTGAGCTCAACACACCCACAGTACGGACCTCTCTCCTGCCCTGGTAGTTTTGCTATAACATGTCTGTACGCAATCCTCTGTGAGCTAAACACATCCGCGGGACAGACCTCTCTCCAGCTCTGATGGTTCTGTTACAATGTATCAGTGTATGCAATCCTCCGCGAGCTAAACACATCCGCAGGCAGACCTCTCACCTGCCCTGGTAGTGCTGTTACAATGTATCAGTGCAAACAATCCTCTGTGAGATACGCATATCCGCAGCACAGACCTCTGGTAGTTCTGTTACAATGTATCAGTGCAAGCAATCCTCTGTGAGCTACACATATACTCATCACAGACCTCTCTCCTGTCCTGATAGTTCTGTTACAATGTATCAGTGCAAGTGATCCTCTGTGAGCTACATAGACCTCTGCTAGTTTTGTTACAATGTATCAGTGCAAGCAATCCTCTGTGAGCTACACATATCTGTAGCACAGACCTCTGCTAGTTTTGTTACAATGTATCAGTGCAAGCAATCCTCTGTGAGCTACACATATCTGTAGCACAGACCTCTGGTAGTTTTGTTACAATGTATCAGTTCAAACAATCCTCTGTGAGCT
Organism: Leptodactylus fuscus; assembly: GCF_031893055.1. Taxonomy (NCBI): domain Eukaryota; kingdom Metazoa; phylum Chordata; class Amphibia; order Anura; family Leptodactylidae; genus Leptodactylus; species Leptodactylus fuscus. The sequence goes on along the minus strand of NC_134271.1, from coordinate 16,008,829 downwards.
ACACATATCCTCATCACAGACCTCTCTCCTGTCCTGATAGTTCTGTTACAATGTATCAGTGCAAGTGATCCTTGTGAGCTAAACCTATCTGCAGCACAGACCTCTGGTAGTTTTGTTACAATGTATCACTACAGAGATTATTAAATAAAATAAAAAAATAACAGCAAGTCCTCTTAGAAGCTGCAGAACGTTCCATCGTACAGTGATAAAATTTTAGATACATAACTTGATGTTTTACTCAGGACTGGCGCTGATATCATTGGGCGGAGCTAACGTTTCGCCGTTCTGTATCGGATTCTCCTGAGAGCAGTTTTTCTGCTTTCCCCTTTGATGTGAGTGTACGCGGCACCATCGGCCTCTCCTCGCACTGAGCACATGTACTGGCCGTGTAACGTGCACTCAGCAGTTTTCGGGTGATGGATGTTACAATGTTCTGAGCTCGGTGATAAATGTATCAACGTTCTCACATATGGTGAAGCCATAACAGCCCTGCGGGTGTCCGGCCGCTACATGTCTGCACAATCACTATTGTTTAACATTCCTGGGAAAGCTGGGTGACAAGTGCTTGAGCAGTGGTTGTAATCCAGCTTTTCCAGATGCCTGAATGACAATACTTGAGTTTCCTCTGCTTGTATCAAGGCGCGTCTTCTAGGTAGATTTACAGTTCAGGTCCCGGGGCGGTAGAATACGCCATAACAGTTATCACCCAGCTTTCCCAGAAACAGATAAGTCTATGACGGCTGGATCTCTGGAAGGACGTGGTATATAAATGTATGTAGCCAGCGATAAGCGAACCTCACATGATTCAAGCGTTTCGCTCTCAAGTCCTGTCATGATATTGATGGGCCCCATGTGACCACTGAGGCCCAATCACAGGCCTCAGCGTTATCCCATGAAGGTTGGAAGAATCCAAAAAAAAAGCCTGGATCAGGAAGGCGACTATGACCATTTATTATTTTTTCGTACCTCGCTCCGATTATTCTACTCTGGGCTCGTGGGTGGCGAATCACAAAAATTTCAAGTCTGAAATTTTTGGAAAACTCGTAACAAACCAGTCCGCTCATCCCTACAGGTAGCTAAACCTCGCCCACATGGGACGGAAAGGTCATTCGCAACCGTCTGTGGGTTAGCTGCATGAATTTGGTCACACCCTGTGTAGTCGTCCTATGGATATGTCACATGGCGACCGAAATGGATCTGAGAATGGCGCCGAAAGTTTATGGCTATGTGCACACAATCTGCTGAGCCATCCCAAGGCCCGAGTCTGCGCCATGTAAAGTAGGGAGGCGATATCATCCGGATTTCGACATGGAATACGAAAATGTTCTGCGCCAAAATCTGTGAACATGAATATCTGCGCAATTTTGCTTTAAAAAAGCCGCTTCACCCCCCAAACTGTGCAGCCATTAACAATGAATATGAAAACGTATCTCGTCGCAGTTCTGGGCCTTTGTATCTGCTCAAGTTTTATATATCTATATCTGCCCCAATGCAAAAGTAATGACACCCTTCTTATCCTCGTGGCTATTCCCATCATCCATTCATCATCTATGGCAGACCCCGGGATTCCAGCGCAGAATCACGTTCCTACATGGCACGGCGTGAGGTTGGTCGGGACCTGTACAGACCATACAGCACATTACGGGGAGGGTCATCAATCAGATGTCAGGTATCGGGGCAGCCAATGGTGTCAGGTACCAGGGGGTCTTCCCGAACTCTGCTTCCCATTCGACATGGTGGATGAATAGGGATTACCAGGGGGCAACGGTGTCAGATTGGTGACAGACATCACACCCGGCAGTGTATGGGGAATACAGGGTTCAGGGTCCCTGTTACTAATGGAGAGAGGGGGGTGGGGGAAGATGTCTTATATTTCATTGTACTGTCCCTTTAAGGGTGAAGATGTCTTGTTCTTTAGTGTACTGCCCCTTTAAGTCAATGGGATCGCTATATCTGATATATCTATATCTCCTGAATGTGAAGAATTGATGAAAGTGATGCCATGGGGCCATTAAGGGATCAGTATTAAAGGGGCGGTCTCACAATGAGCATTTATCAACTAAAAATCCCAGTCACTAGAACGAGGGTCCTGAGCCCCCTGTTCCCCCTCATTGCCTGACCACATTAAGGAGCTTGTTTGGAGCGGTGGTCACATCCTGCGTCCCCCATGCAGTGAGACGGACCAGGGGGTCTAACCCATATTCTAATGATCAGTGGGGCCCCCATAAATCCTGTGAACAAGGGGGCATATCCCTTTAAAGGGAGTCTGTCATCTGACCCAGCACATCAATTCAGCCCTGTAGATAGATAGGTTAGGGTCACCTGAAACAAACAGTGTTTTCCCCTTGTGACTTGATGACTTTGTTGCCAAGATATTGCTGTTGTTGTTAATATGCAAATGAGTGTTTAGCAATGGCAGTGCCCTCGTTGCTCCAAAGAACTCATTTGCATATTGAAAAAAACAATATCTCAGCAACATAGGGAGTGACAAACATGGGGATACTAACCTATCTATCTGCAGGGCTGGGGTGATATGCTGGGTCTGGTGACAGTAACCTATCTATCTGCAGGGCTGGGGTGATATACTGGTTCTGGTGACAGTAACCTATCTATCTGCAGGGCTGGGGTGATATGCTGGTTCTGGTGACAGTAACCTATCTATCTGCAGGGCTGGGGTGATATACTGGGGTCTGGTGACAGTATCCTATCTATCTGCAGGGCTGGGATGATATGCTGGTTCTGGTGACACTAACCTATCTATCTGCAGGGCTGGGGTGATATGCTGGGTCTGGTGACAGTAACCTATCTATCTGCAGGGCTGGGATGATATGCTGGTTCTGGTGACACTAACCTATCTATCTGCAGGGCTGGGGTGATATGCTGGTTCTGGTGACACTAACCTATCTATCTGCAGGGCTGGGGTGATATACTGGGGTCTGGTGACAGTAACCTATCTATCTGCAGGGCTGGGGTGATATGCTGGTTCTGGTGACACTAACCTATCTATCTGCAGGGCTGGGGTGATATGCTGGTTCTGGTGACAGTAACCTATCTATCTGCAGGGCTGGGGTGATATGCTGGTTCTGGTGACAGTAACCTATCTATCTGCAGGGCTGGGGTGATATGCTGGTTCTGGTGACAGTAACCTATCTATCTGCAGGGCTGGGGTGATATGCTGGGTCTGGTGACAGTAACCTATCTATCTGCAGGGCTGGGGTGATATACTGGGGTCTGGTGACAGTATCCTATCTATCTGCAGGGCTGGGATGATATGCTGGTTCTGGTGACACTAACCTATCTATCTGCAGGACTGGGGTGATATGCTGGTTCTGGTGATTATAACCTATCTGCAGGGCTGGGGTGATATTCTGGGACTGGTGACACACTGCCTTTAATCCTTTGATCCCCTGATTGTGGCCACTAATGAGTCACATGACCCAGGATGTTAAGAAGAGATCTGTTGTAAAATTATTAGAATATGATGATTGAGGGCCACACGGTGGCTCAGTGGTTAGCACTGTAGCCTTGCAGCGCTGGAGACCTGGTGTTCAAATCCCGCCAAGGGCATAAAACCATCTGCAAGGAGTTTGTATGTTCTCCCCGTGTTTGCATGGATTTCCATCCCATATTCCAAAAAAGACATACTGATAGGGAAAGATGTACATTGTGAGCTCTATGTAGGGCTCACAATCTACAAAAAAAAAAAAAGAATATGATGATTGAAATAGGACAAGAAAATCCCTTTAAGAACTGTTCCTATGACAAATCTGCAGGTCATAAAGCCATTTGGAGGTGGGTGATTAACTACCAGGCAGGATTCTGGGAAAGCTGGGTTTGATATACATGACCCAACACCATCACATCATTTGCACCCTATACTATACAGTTCATTCTGGGGCTTAGCTAGGGGGCGCTGATGAGTGATGGGCCCTAGGTAATGGGTGATAGGGAGAGTCCATAAACCATTCTCCCTTTGCTAGGGTATTATATACAGAGCTGGGGCAGGAACTGAAATATTTGCCCCAAATGAAGCCCTGCTATGACTCTACGTCGCCCCCAGCCCCCTATCAGGTGAGTGCAATGCACTGCCACATCCTCATAATTCAGATTTACGGTCTCTTCTCCTAATGGAGACTTTTATAGCTGTGATGAATATTACATGTCCTGCCGGGACCTCCATCAGGGGTCTCATCATTGTAGACTTATTGCCCCCCGGGGGGTCATCCTATAAATAGCCCGGGGGGGGGGCTCCGCAGTGGGATGAACATAAGGCAGTGCTATTAGGAACTATATTGTGATACTTATAAGATGGTAATATTACAGATGACACCGCGGCCCCCCCTGTGGCCCCTCTATTCCAGGGGAATCGCAGAGCACACTGTCAGCATTGTGTCCTGGGAAAACAGCTTGGGATGAGGGGGTCAGATAACTGCTGCTTGTTTTCATTACATCTTTAATTTCCTGTAGCCTGTCCTTTTCCCTAACACCACCCCCCATGGATAGGTGGGGGAAGGGATATAGAGGGAGGGGGTGTTAGCGATAGACCTAGACAGGCCGGGAAACAGATATGAATTACACGAGTAAAGCCGTCCATACATCATATAGGGATAGATCAGGTGTGGCTGCTGTGGAACTACAAGTCACAGCAAGCCCAGACATTACTCCATAGACAAGTGTCACAGAACGGATATCTACAGCATGATTCCCTATAGAAACCTCAGCGAGAACTGCTGCAGAACCTCTTTTCATACAGGAAATGATGAGTTTCATGTCAGTCCAATTGGTTTGAAATTTCTAATTGCCAAGAGGTTCTGCAGATCCTCTTTATACACAAAAAGGACGAGTTTCAAGTCAGTCGATGATAGGTTTGAAGCTTACTTTTCAGTTGCCAAAGAGGTTCTGCAGCAGTTTAGGTATTATATGGCTCACTGTACAAGCTGATGCGGAACCTCTTTTGTAGAGAAAGGATGAGTTTGATGTCAGAAGCTGATTGGTTTAAAGCTCACCTCTCAGTTGTCAAAGATGTTCTGCAGCAGTTTATATGATTATTATATGACTTGTTGTCCAAGCTGCTGCAGAACCTCTCAATATTTTTACTTTTGACTTATTTAGCTCACAGAGAACTGTTCAGATGCAAATGTAACAAACCCTCAGCCCCATTGCCCCACTTTCTAGGGGCTTCAACTACTCCGTCAGCACAGAGAATGAGCCAAGCCCCTCTGAAGACCTCACTTTGTAATTTACCTGACAGTTTTCCTGATACAAAGCTCCAAATCCCCTGAATGAACCTAAAGAAAAATGATAAAATTCTAGCTACCTGAACCCATCACTAGGGGGAGCCCATGAGCTGACTGAACTGTTTACATATTAAGGTCAGTATGCAGTAAACCTTTGAGCTCCCTCTAGTGGTGGCAGAAAAGTACATCTGTATAAAGTAATATAATAACATTTTTATAGCACTCTGTTATAGGCAGCTGGCACATGTATGTGAGATCACGGTACCTGCACTCTGGCCTCAGTTAAGTCAGTCCTCATTGCCAGCTGTTCCCGGGCGTAAACATCTGGATAGTGCGTCTTCTGGAAGACTTTCTCCAACTCCTCCAGCTGGTAACTTGTAAACGTGGTCCTGTTCCTCCTCTTCTTTCCTTTGTTACTCTCTGACTCGGCTTTATCCATGGGCAGATCACTGCTTCCCCGATCCTGCGAGCCCTTCCCTGATCCTTCTTTACTCAGATATCCGCTGTCCATTCCTGGGGGTTCACTATTTGGCGTTAGAGAAGTATCTTTACCTAAAAAGGGAGAAAAAATATTTCATTTATTATTATATATCAACAACATATTCCACAACGATTTACAGATATTGTCACCGCTCACTGTCCCACATTAGAACAATACAGGATAAAGCATTCAATATTCTGCTCTGAGCTATATCCTGTATTATACTCCAGAGCTGCGCTCACTATTCTGCTGGTACAGTCTCTGTGTACATACATTACATTACTTATCCTGTACTGATCCTGAGTTACATCCTGTATTATACTCCAGAGCTGCGCTCACTATTCTGCTGGTGCAGTCACTGTGTACATACATTACATTACTTATCCTGTACTGATCCTGAGTTACATCCTGTATTATATCCAGAGCTGCGCTCACTATTCTGCTGGTACAGTCACTGTGTACATACATTACATTACTTATCCTGTATTATACTCCAGAGCTGCACTCACTATTCTGCTGGTGCAGTCACTGTGTACATACATTACATTACTTATCCTGTATTATACTCCAGAGCTGCACTCACTATTCTGCTGGTGCAGTCACTGTGTACATACATTACATTACTTATCCTGTATTATACTCCAGAGCTGCACTCACTATTCTGCTGGTGCAGTCACTGTGTACATACATTACATTACTTATCCTGTACTGATCCTGAGTTACATCCTGTATTATACTCCAGAGCTGCACTCACTATTCTGCTGGTACAGTCACTGTGTACATACATTACATTACTTATCCTGTATTATATTCCAGAGCTGCACTCACTATTCTGCTGGTGCAGTCACTGTGTACATACATTACATTACTTATCCTGTACTGATCCTGAGTTACATCCTGTATTATACTCCAGAGCTGCGCTCACTACTCTGCTGGTATAGTCACTGTGTACATACATTACATTACTTATCCTGTATTATACTCCAGAGCTGCGCTCACTATTCTGCTGGTGCAGTCACTGTGTACATACATTACATTACTTATCCTGTACTGATCCTGAGTTACATCCTGTATTATACTCCAGAGCTGCGCTCCCTATTCTGCTGGTACAGTCACTGTGTACATACATTATATTACCTGCTCCTTCCCTCTAATAGACGGACATCAGATTTTGGGTTTGTAATAAATGGGTCAGACTGGTGTTAGATCCTCGAATTATCTGATACAGATGTAATGAAGAATTATGCATGACCTACTGAAATCCATGTCATCCAGAGCAGCGCTCATGAGTAACATACAGTAATGCAGACAAACCCTAGAACTGGTTTCCTGTAGGGTTAACCCTATCCTCTCCTTTTAGATTTATATAATTATACAATTTTTCCCCAGCTTGGCGTCATTGTGTATTCGCTTACGTCGTGGTGAGGACTGTAATGCGGGTTTCATGGTGTCGGCTGCCAATACTGGAGTGTGGTCAGGTATATTATATGGAGCAAAACCCCGAAACTAAATCTGCAGTTATGTAAGAGCTGAAATCCCACAGCAGTATAAAATATTACAGAACTATTCTATTATACTCCATACATAGAGCACTACAACACCCAGCATCAACCATTACCCATGACCATAATAGAATCCTATTACACCATACATATAGAACTAGGGTTGAGCCCATCTTGAGATTTCAGGATCGATTTTAAAATCCGATTTCCGATCATTTTCCAGCCGATCCCGATCATGAAATTTGCTCACTCGCCGATCGGAATCCGATCTTTCCCGATCCTGAATCGCTCAACCCTAGTCAATGCTTCTTTATGGGAAAAGTCACTTTTAGGACTGAACCGATCTTGAGATTTCAAAATCCGATTTCTGATCATTTTCCAGCCGATCCTGATCGTGAAATTTGTTTGATCGCCAATCTGATCTTTTCCGATACCGATCGCTCAACCCTGTATAAAACACTACTACAACCCCCAATATCACAACATCCCCCTAATGGTGGCCATATTGGATGCCACCCAGCTTTCCCACATATTAAACTTGTATAGTTCCTAGACTTAAAGGGGAACGGCTTCTTAAAGGGTTAGTCCACAAAACCTCGATTTCTCTAAGTATTGCTCAGTTTTCTCCTGACTGCACATCCATCAGTATGTCGGCCTTGTGGAGGGACTTAAGGGGTGAATAATTCACTTCTTATATCTGGCTTCGCAGACGTCTATTATATCCAGAATTATGAATCTTCGGAGACCCCGACTCTGTGATGAGTAAGATTCCTCGCCTTGTCCGGGCGTCCTCCGGGGGGAGCCGCTGCAGCCTCTGCTCCCGTCTTCTTCATCTTGATCCCACTCCCCCTTTTGTTGGATGAGCCGGAGGCCAAAGTTCACAGGAATCAAATGCTCCCTGAGCTGGAGGATTTAGAAGGGAGATTTCACAACTCAACTTTCCGTGACCTCTGAAAGTCATTTCATCTTCCTACACCCACAGCCGCACATTAGATGGTCAGCTCATATGGTGGTACTGATTCATTACCGCCATATGGATCACACAGGAGGGAGATGTATGGCTGCACAGAGCCTGCAAGGCTTTGGATAATCCCGCCAGTGCTGGGGGACCTTCACTTATCTCTCTGACTATATCAGGTTATTGCTGGAGGTCTGTGGGCAGATTCATGGCTATAGGGGGCGTCCTGCTGGGGGCCCCCGAGCCTGGGAGGGCCCAAATGCTGCATAAGAATACACCAGTATTATAAATGGCACCTGGTAGGCGGTAGATGTCTGTACAGATGTATCTAGAAAGATAGACTTGTACAACTAAATATGGATTTTGTGTTACACCGTACTCTAGTCACATCCAGAGCTGCATTCAGACAAATTCGTTTTTCTGTGTCCTTATAGGTTTTATATTTATATGCCTCCTCCTCTACTGTCTATAGGTCGGCAGGAAGGGACACATGGAGGTTTGGAAGGATGTGACGTGTTACCTTGTGCGTGTTACTATATGGCAGTATTTTAGTTTTGTTATTAAAATAAAGATTTTGGCTTTCCTTGTACCCGGAACTGACGTTACCCTGGATGGCGCCCTGTGCGGGGCCCACAATGTCACCATACAATACCCAAATAATACCAACATATAGATACCATCTACATCCATAATGTCTACGTAATACTGCTATACTGTGAAGAATAGGATTTATGTTGCGCTCATGTCTTAGATACCAGGATACATGAGATACCCATTCCCAAAAAGTTGGCAAACCCCTAAACTTAGCCCTCCTTGCTGGGATAAGCGGCTACCCTGACACCACTTATCTCCTGTTGAACCTTGTTTCCATTGGGGGCGGCAGGTCTGCCCTGACACATATCTAAGAATGCATTAAAGGGGTTTTCGAGGATTATTGTTAGTATAGGTCATTAATATGTGATCGGTGGGGGTCCCACACCTGAGACCCCCATAGATCAGCTGGCTGAAGATTGTAGCATTTGGGTGCGCACCATAACCTTGTACTGGTTGTACTTTGGTGTTTCAGCTCAGCCCCATTCACTTGAATGAGACTGAGCTGCTGCTGTACCATGTGAGCAAAGAATGTGACGTCATTGGCTCAGGGAAGAGACCCCTTCCAGACCCCCAGTGGTCACACACTGATGTCTTATTCTAAAAACAGACATCCCAGAAAACCCCTTTAAAAGACACTAGGATGGGGAGGGGGCCGCCATTGATATTTATCCAGTGGAGCACCACAGCAATTTTATGAAAAGGGATCCTACGTCCTTTTTATTGCAGCATATGAGATCCATTCATATGGGGCACACGGGGACCCCTATTTTTGTGATCAGTGGGGTTCCCCTCAGTCAGACACCTCAATCACCCTGTGGATCGGGGATATATTATTGCTCTGTGGACCCCTTTAAAGTCAGGAGGTCCCTTTAGGTTACTATGTATCAGATGTTTATATTTATAGATACGTTGTTTCCAATTTTTTTGCTACATTCTAGTGGCACATCTGGGGTTAATCTCCATGTCTATGGCAGATGTGGGCGAAAATCTGGACCTTTCCTGCAAGATTTATACCGTATAGATAGCGAGATCTGCCCATTGCACGGCACATGTTGGGGTCACATATAGAGACGTCTCCGGTGTGAGTTTATTTTCCTCTAGGTGAAGATCCCCTTTAAGGAGCTGCTGTAGATACCTGCAGAGCAGCTGTAAATAAGGATGCATTAACCTCAAAGGCGCTGGTGACAGTATTGAGCTGAAGCAGGGGCAGCGGCCGGTGATAACCTGAAAACTGGGCCATAACTCTGCTCTTTGAGGCCCTTCCTGGCCGATATCAGAGGCTGCTCAGAGACAGACAGGCGGCTGTGGAGGAACAGAGGTACCTGGCCCCTCTCCTCGGCCATAAAACTGCTCAGTGGGCAGATAAGGGCCATGTGCTGACAGATCCTCACCTGCTTCAAAGGCCCACATTGCTCAAAAGGAAGGTGTAAGACCCCAAATGTCAGGATGGGGCCAAATCTGGGGTTAGTTCTGCTAAATTGCATCATAGGAAATCCCGCGCCTGATCCAGATGTGTAAGAGGAGGCCTTGACTGTATTGAAGCTCCAGGACCCCAATGCAAAATCTGTAACAGGACCCAGGCCCGGGTGTGACTGCTACCTCGGCGCCCCCTATAACTATTGGCTGAGTATGGCAGATCGCTGGAGGTCTGTCAGTCGTGTGATCCTTCTGCAGCTCAGGCCCAGTTCAGTGAATCAGACTAACCTGCAATACCAGGCACAGCCACTATGCCATGCATGGCGCTGTTACTGCTCGCTGACCTTTTGACTGCCCTGTCAATCAGCTGATCTGTGAGGGTGCCAGATGTTAGACCCTCACCCATAGGCCATTAATATAAGTCTTTTAAATATAACACATTAAAGGGAATGTACTAGAAAATAATGGCATAGGATTGAAATTAATAATAGTCAGATTTTGTGAAGAATTTGCAATGAATTTTCTTGATCTATTTTAAGATATCCCTCAGTCTTCATTCTGCTTCACTTCCTGTCCTGTAGAGATCACGTCTCGCCAGTCATCTCATTATCGGTACAGGTAGGATTACAATGACAGCTATCACCTATGGAAAGATAACACAAGATCCACCATTGATAATAGAGGATGTCACAGCTCTTCTCCTCACCCCTCCCTGTGCGGTGACCTCTACACAGGTCATAGAGCATGCCCACAACACTCTGTTATAGAAGTCAATGGGACATCTCCAGACTACTTATAGCATAGTGTGTTATAATGTACAGTATTATATTGTATAGTGTGTTATAATAATGTATAGCGTAATATCATATAGTGTATGATCATGTATAGTATAGGGTTATATGGCGTATGATCATGTATAGTATACAGTAGTGTTATATGGTGTACGATCATGTATAGTATAGTGTTATATGGCGTACAATCATGTATAGTATAGCGTATGATCATGTATAGTATAGTGTTATATGGTGTATGATCACGTATAGTATAGTATATGGTATATGATCATGTATAGTATAGTATATGGCGTATGATCACGTATAGTATAGTATAGTATATGATCATGTATAGCATAATATTCGATAATCACAGCTCTATAGAGATAGAACCCACAACACCAGTACACAATGATAGGGGATGTTCTTCTCTGCAGCGCTCTCAGTATCACACATAAGAAGCTTAGGTACACAGGCTCACATATAATATCCAACACAAAGGGCTTAGATACACAGCTCAGTTAAACAGTATCACACATGATAGGATTAGATACATCAGCTCAGTAGTATTGCACATAATCTAGTCAGATACATCAGCCTGGCATACAGTATCATACATGGTAGGATGAGATACATAACCCAGCACATAGTGGATACATAGTTTAGCTATGCAGTGTCAAGAATATAAGGATTAGATACATCAATTCAGCAGGCTTTTTGAATTACAAAGTGTGCAAAACATGACCGGCTTAGATACAGGGATCATCAGCACAGTATAACACAATAGTACTAGATACACACAAAGTAGGCTAGGCCTCGCTTTCAGTATCACCAATGATGGGCTTAGATACACGGCTCTCAGACACAATATTAGTCATTATTGAAGAAATGTTAATACACAGGCTCAAAGAGAATATCACACATGACAGGCTTAGATACATGATTCTGTAGACAATATCACATAGAATAGGCTTAGATACATGGCTCCGCAGACTGTATCACACATGAGAGGCTTAGATACATGGCTCTACAGACAGTATCACACATGACAGGCTTAGATACATGATTCTGTAGACAATATCACATATAATAGGCTTAGATACATGGCTCTGCAGACTGTATCACACATGAGAGGCTTAGATACTCTGTTCAGCACTAAACCATCTCCTGACATAATGTGAGTGTGCGGCCATGATGGCGGATCCCGTTCACCTTGCAGTCAAGAATTGCCGGAATTACATCTTATAAAGTGGTCGATTTGTCAAATTAGTTTTCTTATTGCAGCCATTTCCCCATGCGAGGAGGTGATGATGTGACTACTGTGTGTACAACGTGTGGGCCGCAGAAACCCAGCTCCGTGTCTATTAGAAGTGACAGCAAAATCCCTTTTATCTAAGGCAAAATAAAAATTCATGATATTTTCTTTGGCAGCGCCGGGCGGTTTGGGGTAACGCAGCAGTCGGGGTTATAAAGCCGCACTTCAGCGGATTCCAGTTTTATCAGCGCTCTCCTTGCTTGGATTGTAGGTGTCTGTGAAAGTGTCTCTGTGTGTGCCAGGGTCTGCCATAACCCCCGCCCCAGACCCCGGCTTCCTGTCAGTGATGTCAAGCCCCAGAGCAAAAATCGCTTAATGCAGCTTAATGTGTCTGACCAGCACTGAATCATCAGAGAAATATGATGCAAGGGTTAATGGCTACTGGCGTACTACAGATCCCATCATGTACTGAAGCTTCCAAATAGGAGGGACCAAAGACTGTCTCTGGGGTAGATACTGAGCCCATGGTGCCGGACCCTGGGGGAACTAATAAGCAACTTTCCTAGCTTTCCTACTTTCCAACTTTCCAACTTTCCTACTTATCTCTAGAACATCATAATCTAAGTGCACGTCTCCTACAAAACCTGGAAAGGTCCCAAATTGCATCCTGTATTATACTCCAGAGCTGCGCTCACTATTCTGCTGGTACAGTCACTGTGTACATACATTACAATACTTATCCTGTACTGATCCTGAGTTACATCCTGTATTATACTCCAGAGCTGCGCTCACTATTCTGCTGGTGCAGTCACTGTGTACATACATTACAATACTTATCCTGTACTGATCCTGAGTTACATCCTGTATTATACTCCAGAGCTGCGCTCACTATTCTGCTGGTACAGTCACTGTGTACATACATTACATTACTTATCCTGTATTATACTCCAGAGCTGCGCTCACTATTCTGCTGGTACAGTCACTGTGTACATACATTACATTACTTATCCTGTACTGATCCTGAGTTACATCCTGTATTATACTCCAGAGCTGCACTCACTATTCTGCTGGTACAGTCACTGTGTACATACATTACATTACTTATCCTGTATTATACTCCAGAGCTGCACTCACTATTCTGCTGGTGCAGTCACTGTGTACATACATTACATTACTTATCCTGTATTATACTCCAGAGCTGCACTCACTATTCTGCTGGTACAGTCACTGTGTACATACATTACATTACTTATCCTGTACTGATCCTGAGTTACATCCTGTGTTATACTCCAGAGCTGCGCTCACTATTCTGCTGGTACAGTCACTGTGTACATACATTACATTACTTATCCTGTATTATACTCCAGAGCTGCACTCACTATTCTGCTGGTGCAGTCACTGTGTACATACATTACATTACTTATCCTGTATTATACTCCAGAGCTGCACTCACTATTCTGCTGGTACAGTCACTGTGTACATACATTACATTACTTATCCTGTATTATACTCCAGAGCTGCGCTCACTATTCTGCTGGTGCAGTCACTGTGTACATGGTCTATGAGACCCCAGACCATAATCTTTTTTGCTTCCATTACAGTTTTGTTACCCAAATCACTTGATTTTTAGACTCCTTTAACAACAATTGGCCCATACAGAGAGCGCTCAATGTCAGTCTTCCTCCTACAGCCCCATCATCACACCTCAGTATTACGGCAGGGGTGCAGACGTCCTGACTCATTGCTGATGAAAGGATATTTGGCTTATTTTTCTTTACTGACTGTTAATAAATTTACTGACAGTTGGCTCCAGCAGCAGCTCGGTGACATGTGTTAGTTTTTGTGGAAGCGAATAAAGCCTCCCCGAGCTCCTGGAAACATCCATTGTTGTAGCAGAAATTCCTAGAGATATTCCAGATCTGTCTCATTTCTGGGTATGTGAAATCCTGACAGCCATTATTCTGCTCATGTGAGATACTGGCCAAAGGGTGAAGTGGACATCCCAAAACTGGAATATAGAGATGTAACCCCTGAGAGACCTAGGAAAGCAGAATACATCTATAGTGTAGTAGGAGTGCAGCTATAGGGGATGCGATAAGAGTAAGAACCTGTATTATACTCCAGAGCTGTACTCACTATTCTGCTGGTGCAGTCACTGTGCACATACATTACATTACTTATCCTGTACTGATCCTGAGTTACATCCTGTATTATACTCCAGAGCTGCGCTCACTATTCTGCTGGTACAGTCACTGTGCACATACATTACATTACTTATCCTGTATTATACTCCAGAGCTGCGCTCACTATTCTGCTGATGCAGTCACTGTGTACATACATTGCATTACTTGTCCTGTACTGATCCTGAGTTACATCCTGTATTATACTCCAGAGCTGCGCTCACTATTCTGCTGGTGCAGTCACTGTGTACATACATTACATTACTTATCCTGTACTGATCCTGAGTTACATCCTGTATTATACTCCAGAGCTGCGCTCACTATTCTGCTGGTGCAGTCACTGTGTACATACATTACATTACTTGTCCTGTACTGATCCTGAGTTACATCCTGTATTATACTCCAGTGCTGCGCTCACTATTCTGCTGGTACAGTCACTTTGTACATACATTACATTACTTATCCTGTATTATACTCCAGAGCTGCGCTCACTATTCTGCTGGTACAGTCACTGTGTACATACATTACATTACTTATCCTGTACTGATCCTGAGTTACATCCTGTATTATACTCCAGAGCTGCGCTCACTATTCTGCTGGTGCAGTCACTGTGTACATACATTACATTACTTATCCTGTACTGATTCTGAGTTACATCCTGTATTATACTCCAGAGCTGCGCTCACTATTCTGCTGGTTCAGTCACTGTGTACATACATTACATTACTTATCCTGTACTGATCCTGAGTTACATCCTGTATTATACCGCAGAGCTGCACTCACTATTCTGCTGGTACAGTCACTGTGTACATACATTACATTACTTATCCTGTATTATACTCCAGAGCTGCACTCACTATTCTGCTGGTGCAGTCACTGTGTACATACATTACATTACTTATCCTGTATTATACTCCAGAGCTGCGCTCACTATTCTGCTGGTACAGTCACTGTGTACATACATTACATTACTTATCCTGTACTGATCCTGAGTTACATCCTGTATTATACTCCAGAGCTGCGCTCACTATTCTGCTGGTACAGTCACTGTGTACATACATTACATTACTTATCCTGTATTATACTCCAGAGCTGCGCTCACTATTCTGCTGGTACAGTCACTGTGTACATACATTACATTACTTATCCTGTACTGATCCTGAGTTACATCCTGTATTATACTCCAGAGCTGCGCTCACTATTCTGCTGGTACAGTCACTGTGTACATACATTGCATTATTTATCCTGTATTATACTCCAGAGCTGCGCTCACTATTCTGCTGGTGCAGTCACTGTGTACATACATTACATTACTTATTCTGAGTTACATCCTCCTTCTTTCTCTCTTTCCTTCTCCTTACAAGACTTCCTGAACCCATAAAACAACGGGAATGCTGGGAAAGTTGATCGTCTGCCGCGCCTTGGCCTGTCTCAGCATTCCCCACTGGGTCTTATATCTGGATTTGCCAATTTAGATTTGACCCCTATCCGGAGGTCCCTGCACCTTTAAATGGCCATATACGGAGTATAAGTGACACGTTCACCATAGGGGTGCCAGGGAAAGGTCTGGCAGGCAAGTGGTTAAACCTCACTGTATCAGTCACGTGACGGTCCGTGCAGATGTTGTATATGGCCCGGGCCCAGGAATAATAGACATGATTCCTTGTATCAGTGCAGACATAAGTAGCTTAAAATGGTATTGAAGCATTTTATGGTCCGTAAACATTTATGGAAGCGCGGACCGCCGTCCAGAGAGCATTCCGATGATTCAAAGACATATGGCGGCATTTATTTAAAGGAACCAGCCCTCTGCCTTATGCCTCCACACAAGACAGTCTGGTCATATTGTAAGATATAGCTTCATCTTTCACTAACATTGGCCTTATAGGCAGCAACGATGCTTCATTACTACTGTAACTCAACGTGGTGCTATTTGAAAACCATCAGCAAGTAGGTATTCTGCTGTCATAGGCCATAGTTTAAAATATGGCTCCGCCTTTGACTATAATTGGCTCTACAGGCAGCAAGGAGACTTCATTGCTTCTGTAAATGCAATCTATTGCTATCTGGAAACTATCAACAAGTAGGTATCCAGCTGCTATAAGTCGTAATTTAAGATATTGCTCCTCTGTTGTCTAAAATTGGGTCTAGAGGCAGCAAAGAGGCTTCATTGCTACTGTAGTGTAATCTGGTACTTTCTGGAAACAATCAGCAAGTAGGTATCATAGAAAATAGTTTCAAATATGGCTCTACTTCTCACTACAATTGGCTTTTCAGGCATCGAGGATATTTCATTGCTATTATACAGTACCTCAATCAGGAAACCATCAGTAAGTAGTTATGCTGCTGCCAAAGGTTATAGTTTAAGATATGGCTCCAACTTTGACCAAGATTGAATTTTCAGGTAGTGGGGTCGGGGGTACTTCATTTCTACCATAGCTCAACCTGGTGTAATTTGGAAACCGTCAGCCAGTAGGTATCCTGCTGTCATAGATCATAGTTTACAATATGGCTCTAACTGAGACTAAAATTGGCTCTACAGGCAGCAAGAAGACTTCATTGCTAACATAGCTCAAACTTATGCTATCTGGAAACCATCAGCAAGCAGGTATCCTGCTGCTAAAATATAATGATGCCTCTATTTTTAGATTTTCCGTATTTTTGACATTGAGATAGCCTGAAAGTCAAGAGAGATCAGTTAGCTGCTTGCTGACAGTCTCCTTAGAACCATATTGTTGCTGAAATACGAATAAAATGAAATCCATTGTATTGTGCAAATTACTTAACGTGTCCAGCAAGATTTCCTTTCCCATGCTTTACACTGCAGGACTGTTTCTTCAGATTGACTCTATGTATAAGGACAAGCTGAGTATGTGGTGAAATAGGGCCCTGTGTGTATACGGTGCGGGGAGGGGGCGCCCCATGTTCTCTACACGTGTCTCTATGGTTACAGCTATGAGTGGCGGTGTATATACCCTCCAGCCCGTGTCACTGATATTGGAGATGACGCCTCATCAGACTGAAGTATGTAGAAAGTAAAGTGTTTGTGTTCTAGTCTGACATATGGCGGCCACAACATCTCCGGGAAGAAAAATCATCTCCTCAGGACAGGAAGATTCATCCCAGGAGCGAAGAAGAATTGTAAAAAATGTCTATCTATCTATCTATCTATCTATCTATCTATCTATCTATCTATCATCTATCTATCTCATATCTATGTCCTATCTATCTATCTATCTATCTATCTATCTATCTATCTCTCTCTCTCATATCTATCTATCTATCTATCTATCTATCTATCTATCTATCTATCTATCCCATATCTATCTATCTATTGGGGGGGGGGGCTTGGCCTATGGGTCATGGACAGAGGGTGGCAGGGCAGACAGACAGCGGACCCCATTCTTGCTGCAGAGGGACGTACCACACACACTGCCCGGCCTGTTATACATTGTGGTAAATGCCCTCTGGTTCTAATAGAAAACCCACTAATAGGGGCGCCCTCATTATTACCACATGCTGCACAACACACCGCACTGTTACAATGAGGAGGCCTCTAAATATTTACGTCTGTCCTCCCCGTGACATTCACTGGTCCTAATATTTACTAAGTAACTCTATAAAATGGTCCCTACGTGAGTACGCAGCTCCGATGCAGACTAATGTGCCATGTACACTGTGCAGTAATAGCGCCCTGCAGCCTATATGGTCTCATGGGCAGAGTGCACCTGCATTGCTCCACCCGATCATAGAGAGTCCACAGTGGTCGCGCAGTCATACAGTTCCAGCCGCACAGTGATCTCAGTGCCCTCCCTGCAGTCATCTCTATGATCAGGCATCAGTGACTGACTCCCCGCAGCAGCCTGGACAGTGCTGGAGCATGAAGTAAGTAACCGCTGGACCCCAGGTAGGAATTGTGGACCCTTTCACTGCCTCGCTCCACCATGCATCCTAACATGAGCCTCAATCACTGTCCGAAATTACCGGGGATTCTGACAATAACCCCTTCACTGCCATAGGACACCAGGGCTCCTGGCATTAACCCTTTCATTGCCCTGAACCACCATGAATCCTAAAATCCCAGGCATTCTGGAATCACAATTGGCCCCCCAACACCTTAGGGGCCCATAGTCAACATATAAAACAAAACATGTAATGTAACATAAGTGCCAAAAATTTGTGACAAAGTATCATGAGGGGAGCAGGGATTATTTTGGGCTTGCAACCTTTACAGTCACCCCCTCCCCAGGCTGAAATGGCTGCTAACAGAGAGCAATAGATTACAATCAGCTGCACATTGAAATGAGAGAAGATACATTTTTTAGGTTTAGTGTCCCAAAGGGCCACAGGGGGGCAAATAAAAGGCAATATAAACCCCCCTCCCCCAATACAGCTTGGCATGCTGGATCTGGAGCAACAGGCCCAAGCATGGTGCAGAACATGAAGGACGTGCGGTGGAGCTTGTTTGTTTGTGTCTGTAATCAGCGCTCCATCGTCTCTCCTGGCAATCCCCGCATCCCTTATTGATAAAATATGTGAACCACACAAATGGATTTTGGCTGTGTGCGCTACCCCTGAGCATTGCCCCGGAGCGCGCTCTCCGCGGCCAACGCTGCTCTATGCTTTATATATATATATATATATATCTCCTTGTTTTGAAGTCTTGGAGAGAGTTAAGGCTGACAGATACAGAGGACTGGAAACCACATGTTAAAAGGTTCCGATTTCTGCTCTGCGCCCCCCCACCCCCACCCAATCCCTCTCTCCAGATGTGGCAGGGAAAAGTTTTTCCTTTAAAGTCAATCACACATGGGAAGCAAATGGAGGGCAATGAGAGTCCCTGGCTCCAGAGCTGAACTTTAGGATATTCAATAAAGGAGTACAAGAAGGGCCGACGTCTTGGACCATATGATAAAGATGGCGATTTGCTCTGGCTGACCGCAGGCGATATCAGTTTTGTTTTTCTGAGAGGCCAAGTAACACAGCACTTGGTATGGGCCATGCAATGTGTGCGACTTAAAGGGGCTTCCCAACATCAATAACATAGACTCAGACCAACTCTCTATTCAAAAGGGGGACACAGACATGGAAGTTGGCACTGCCCATAGACACCAGCTGTAAATCATTCAATAGCCGCAGTACCTGGTCCTGGTGAGACTTCTTTATATAGAGGTTTTCCTGAATAAATAATTTCTTTATGTAGAGATTTTTATGATAGAACTCCTTCATATAGATTTTATCCTGATGAGATAACTCCTTCATATAGAGGTTGTCCTGATGAGACAACTCCTTCATATAGAGGTTGTCCTGATGAGACAACTCCTTCATATAGAGGTTGTCCTGATGAGACAACTCCTTCATATAGAGGTTGTCCTGATGAGACAACTCCTTCATATAGAGGTTGTCCTG
Source organism: Leptodactylus fuscus (assembly GCF_031893055.1). Taxonomy (NCBI): domain Eukaryota; kingdom Metazoa; phylum Chordata; class Amphibia; order Anura; family Leptodactylidae; genus Leptodactylus; species Leptodactylus fuscus. The sequence goes on along the minus strand of NC_134271.1, from coordinate 15,989,024 downwards.
ATGAGACAACTCCTTCATATAGAGGTTGTCCTGATGAGACAACTCCTTCATATAGAGGTTGTCCTGATGAGACAACTCCTTCATATAGAGGTTGTCCTGATGAGACAACTCCTTCATATAGAGGTTGTCCTGATGAGACAACTCCTTCATATAGAGGTTGTCCTGATGAGACAACTCCTTCATATAGAGGTTGTCCTGATGAGACAACTCCTTCATATAGAGGTTATCCTGATGAGATAACTCCTTCATATAGAGGTTATCCTGATGAGATAACTCCTTCATATAGAGGTTATCCTGATGAGACAACTCCTTCATATAGAGGTTGTCCTGATGAGACAACTCCTTCATATAGAATAATAATAATAATAAAAAAATGTTATTTATATAGCGCCAACATATTCCGCAGCGCTGTACAATTTGTAGGGTTCAAATACAGACAGAAAGATACATTACAAGAAAAGTCATTTCACACAATGGGACTGAGGGCCCTGCTCGCAAGAGCTTACAATCTATGAGGTAGAGGGGGTGACACAAGAGGTAGCAGGGGTGGCATTGATTATGCAGAGGTCAGACACTTTTGTAGTAGAGGTGACTGTCATTACACAAACATAAAATTTTATGAGCCATCACCAGTCGTGTCCTGTAACATGTGGATGGAGCTTGGACAAATAAAGTTAGCCTGAAAAGACATCATATCATGTGAGGTAATATGGGAGCGGGGACAGAGGAGGGTTAAATTTTGGGGATTCTAATGACGGTACAGAAGGGTTTACATTAGGAATTGTGATTGGCCGGTCTGATAAGATGTGTCTTTAGTTTGCGTTTGAAACTGTAGAAATTGGGAGTTAATCTGATTGTCCGGGGTAGAGCATTCCAGAGAAGTGGTGCAGCTCGGGAGAAGTCTTGTATACGAGCGTGGGAGGTTCTGATAATAGAGGATGTAAGTGTTAGGTCATTGAGTGAGCGGAGAGCACGGGTTGGGCGGTAGACAGAGATGAGGGAGGAAATGTATGGAGGTGCGCCATTATGGAGAGCCTTGTGGATGAGAGTGATAACTTTATATTGTATTCTATAATGAATAGGCAGCCAATGTAGTGACTGGCACAGACTGGAGGCATCACTGTAGCGTCTAGCCTGATAGATGAGCCTGGCCACTGCATTCAGAATAGATTGTAGAGGGGAGAGTTTAGTGAGGGGAAGACCGATTAGTAAGGAGTTACAGTAGTCAAGGCGAGAATGAATCAGAGAGACAATAAGTGTCTTTAGTGTATCTCTGGTAAGGAAAGGGTGTATTCTGGAGATGTTTTTGAGGTGGAGGTGACATGAGCGTGCGAGTGATTCAATATGGGGAGTGAAGGAAAGGTATGCGTCAAACATGACCCCGAGGCAGCAGGCCTGCTGCCTAGGAGTTATAGTAAGGCCTGAGACTGCAATGGATATATCAGGGACAGATCTGTTAGATGGTGGAAACAGTAGTAGTTCAGTCTTGGAGAGATTTAGTTTCAGATAGAGCGAGGACATGATATTAGAGACAGAAGAGAGACAGTTGCTGGTGTTCTGTATGAGTGCAGGGGTGATGTCACGGGAAGATGTGTATAATTGGGTGTCATCAGCATAAAGATGGTACAGGAAGCCAAATCTGGCGATGGTTTGTCCAATGGGGGCTGCATAGAGAGAAAAGAGCAGGGGGCCGAGGACCAAGCCCTGAGGAACCCCAACAGCAAGGGAAAGAGGGGAAGAAACCGAGCCCACAAATGATACACTGAAAGTGCGGTCTGAGAGATAAGAGGAGAATCAGGAGAGCGCAGTGTCCATGAGGCCGACTGAGCGGAGCATAGTGAGGAGGAGATGATGGTCAACAGTGTCAATAGCTGCAGAGAGGTCCAGAAGAATAAGAAGAGAGAGAAGTCACCATTGGATTTAGCCATCAGGAGATCATTGTAGACTTTTGTGAGGGCCGTTTCAGTAGAGTACTTAGTAAGGTAAGTAGTGACAGCAGGCGACAGAGATTGGAGAAGGTGTGAGAGGAAGGGGTCACTACTGCAGTTTGTAGGGCGAGATGAAGAAAGTAGCTGAGAGACTTCCTCTTCTGTAACAGGTTCAAAAGATGAGAATGGACAGTCTGAAGTGCGGTTGGTGAGGGGATCATTGCTATGGTAGGTGTGGAAATCAGTGCCACCGGGGGATTGGGCAGTCATTTCCTGACGGATCTTATCAATTTTATCATGGAAATAAGTGGCCAGGTCATCAGCACTGTGGTCTGTGAATGGCGTCTGCACCTTGGGTTGTCCTGATGATATAACTCCTTCATATAGAGGTTGTTATGATTATACAACTCCTTCATATAGTGGTTGTCCTGGTGAGATAACCCCTGTACATAGAGGTTGTCCTGATGATATAGCTCCTTCATATAGAGGTTGTCCTGATGAGAACTCCTCTATATAGAGGTTTTCCTGATAACCCATTCATATAGAGGCTGCCCTGATGATATAACTCCTTCATATAGAGGTTGGCCTGATGAAAAAAGTCCTTTATAAAGAGGTTTTCCTGATGAGATGTGAATTTATCATATAAATTGTTTTGTCTACATTCTTCTTGTAACAAAGTAATAGTGCAAGACTGGATGCAATTGTAACAACGTATCAGTATAGGAAAGAGATTTGCACTGCTGATGTCTTCAGCTCAAAGAGCATTGTCTAAACTGAATACATCTGTAAGTAAGTATAACTTCTGTACAAGTCTTCAGACTCTGGATGTAATCTGTAATCCCACTTATTGCTAATTGGCTGAGATTGTGAAAATGATGAAAAATTATACACAAAGTCAAGCAGAAAGTTGCAGAACTTTTCATTTTACATTGACTAACGGATGGGAGACCTAAATGGGAGAGCTGCAGTACCACTCATGGCCACTACATGACATACAGCGCTGTGCTTGTACTACAGCACTTCAATCAGCTGATTGGCAGGGGTGTCAGGTGCCAGACCTCCACCAATCTGATATTGATAGTAAAGATCTTTTTCTCCTGAGCACATTGATAATTCTCACCAGTCAGATATTGGGACGGGGATTTCCTCGTGTAACGTCCTCCCAGCAGCCTCCGGCAGATTCAGAAGATATTTCCTGTTTGCACATCAGACGATGTTCGTGTTTAGCGTCTTTAATAATGTAACCTGCTGATGTAGCAGTGTTTAGTCTGCGGATCCCTCGCCGCCGTCTTCTGTTTATCATCATAGGAAACAGCAACAGTAAATGCTTCTAAATGTATCAACCTCTGACTAGTGCCGGATAGTGCTGGTCTAGAAGCTTATAATACTGTCTGGGAGGTGACTGATGCAAAGAAAACCTGTACAGAACTCGTGTCAGTCTATTATTAGGCTTAGTGGCTGGAGTTAAAATTGCAGGATTTTGTATTTTTTGTAAAATTTTGAAAGTGACATGGGTAATTTTGTAAAATGTCATCAAAATATGTTGAACATGACAACTTGGTGACACATTCCCTTTAAATGCATGAAATACAGGCTAATCAGTATACAGTGCACTCAACTGCTCCCTCTAGTGGTGACTGCAAGGAGCTAGAAATTATTTAGCTATGTCATGGAGGGGGTTTGGAGCTCTGTGTCAGAAAATTGGATATATCTTAAGAAATTAATAAATGCTGGATGTTGCACCTAAAAATGACACAACGTTAATAGGTGGAAATTTGGGTTTATACAATAGTCTCATCATATTGTCATGGCCAGGTGATCTAACCCATGATCCAGTCTTGCTACTCCATTAACCCCTTCACAATGATATAATCCAGACCAAATAGTCATCCCATTGCCTGTTGGCAATGACTTAGCCATGTGTGATGTCATATCAGATCACTGATGATGTCATCAATGCTTGTTAATAGTGTCATATCCAACAACCATGATACAACCCATCACCCGGTCTTCTAGAAGTCAGCATGGCTTTCGTCGGGGCGTCTGTGACCCTGATATTAGGTCCTGCAAGTAATAATAGTAAGTAATCTCTCCTGTCTGTGGTTGGTTTTATGTCATGCACAGGACGGAGGCGGCCATGTTGTCTTTGACATTAAAACTGATGACATCACTGTGACAACCGCTGCAAACCATAAACACCCCGCGCAGGCTGAGGTTGTAAATACATGAACGACTGTCAGAAAACATCAGCTCCAAATTGTCTCCATGTGTCAAATATAATGGGATATTAGGAGAAATTCCGAAAACTTTTCCTCCCCGCTGCACTGATCCAACTTATAGGGTCAGAATTCATCAATGTCCTGGTTACATTTCCTGCTACACTGATACATTAGTGATCGTCCATCTTGTCTGCTCCTAAATACCTCGATGGATCTTGGCCAAAAAGCAAAGTAACCTCCTCACCTTCTATATGATACAGTGTCACGTGTAATCCTAAAATCCGTGATGGTCTAAGGCATGGAAAGGGTTAAGGGTTACAGGATAAGTAATGTAATGTGTATACACAGTGACTGTACCAGCAGAATAGTGAGTGCAGCTCTGCAGTATAATACAGGAGAAGTAATGTAATGTATGTACACAGTGACTGTACCAGCAGAATAGTGAGTGCAGCTCTGGGGTATAATACAGGATGTAACTCAGGATCAGTACAGGATAAGTAATGTAATGTATGTACACAGTGACTGCACCAGCAGAATAGTGAGTGCAGCTCTGGAGTATAATACAGGATAAGTAATGTAATGTATGTACACAGTGACTGTACCAGCAGAATAGTGAGCGCAGCTCTGGAGTATAATACAGGATGTAACTCAGGATCAGTACAGGATAAGTAATGTAATATATGTACACAGTGACTGTACCAGCAGAATAGAGAGCGCAGCTCTGGAGTATAATACAGGATGTAACTCAGGATCAGTGCAGGATAAGTAATGTAATGTATGTACACAGTGACTGTACCAGCAGAATAGAGAGCGCAGCTCTGGTGTATAATATAGGATGTAACTCAGGATCAGTACAGGATAAGTAATGTAATATATGTACACAGTGACTGCACCAGCAGAATAGTGAGCGCAGCTCTGGAGTATAATACAGGATGTAACTCAGGATCAGTACAGGATAAATAATGTAATGTATGTACACAGTGACTGTACCAGCAGAATGGAGAGCGCAGCTCTGGAGTATAATACAGGATGTAACTCAGGATCAGTACAGGATAAGTAATGTAATGTATGTACACAGTGACTGTACCAGCAGAATGGAGAGCGCAGCTCTGGAGTATAATACAGGATGTAACTCAGGATCAGTACAGGATAAGTAATGTAATATATGTACACAGTGACTGCACCAGCAGAATAGTGAGCGCAGCTCTGGAGTATAATACAGGATAAGTAATGTAATGTATGTACACAGTGACTACACCAGCAGAATAGTGAGCGCAGCTCTGGAGTATAATACAGGATGTAACTCAGGATCAGTGCAGGATAAGTAATGTAATGTACAGTGCCTACAAGTAGTATACAACCCCCTGCCGATTTAGCAGGTTTGATAAGATGCAAATAAGTTAGAGCCTTCAAACTTCAAACAAGAGCAGGACTTAGTAACAGATGCATAAATCTTACAAACCAAAAAGTTATGTTGCTCAGTTATATTTTAATAAATTTTAAACATAAAAGTGTGGGTCAATTATTATTCAACCCCTAGGTTTAATATTTTGTGGAATAACCCTTGTTTGCAATTACAGCTAATAATCGTCTTTTATAAGACCTGATCCGGCCGGCACAGGTCTCTGGAGTTATCTTGGCCCACTCCTCCATGCAGATCTTCTCCAAGTTATCTAGGTTCTTTGGGTGTCTCATGTGGACTTTAATCTTGAGCTCCTTCCACAAGTTTTCAATTGGGTTAAGGTCAGGAGACTGACTAGGCCACTGCAACACCTTGATTTTTTCCCTCTTGAAACAGGCCTTGGTTTTCTTGGCTGTGTGCTTTGGGGCATTGTCTTGTTGGAAGATGAAATGATGACCCATCTTAAGATCCTTGATGGAGGAGTGGAGGTTCTTGGCCAAAATCTCCAGGTAGGCCGTGCTATCCATCTTCCCATGGATGCGGACCAGATGGCCAGGCCCCTTGGCTGAGAAGCAGCCCCACAGCATGATGCTGCCACCACCATGCTTGACTGTAGGGATGGTATTCTTGGGGTCGTATGCAGTGCCATCCAGTCTCCAAACGTCACGTGTGTGGTTGGCACCAAAGATCTCGATCTTGGTCTCATCAGACCAGAGAACCTTGAACCAGTCTGTCTCAGAGTCCTCCAAGTGATCATGAGCAAACTGTAGCCGAGCCTTGACATGACGCTTTGAAAGTAAAGGTACCTTACGGGCTCGTCTGGAACGGAGACCATTGCGGTGGAGTACGTTACTTATGGTATTGACTGAAACCAATGTCCCCACTGCCATGAGATCTTCCCGGAGCTCCTTCCTTGTTGTCCTTGGGTTAGCCTTGACTCTTCGGACAATCCTGGCCTCGGCACGGGAGGAAACTTTCAAAGGCTGTCTAGGCCATGGAAGGCTAACAGTAGTTCCATAAGCCTTCCACTTCCGGATGATGCTCCCAACAGTGGAGACAGGTAGGCCCAACTCCTTGGAAAGGGTTTTGTACCCCTTGCCAGCCTTGTGACCCTCCACGATCTTGTCTCTGATGGCCTTGGAATGCTCCTTTGTCTTTCCCATGTTGACCATGTATGAGTGCTGGTCACAAGTTTGGGGAGGGTCTTAAATAGTCAGAAAAGGCTGGAAAAAGAGATAATTAATCCAAACATGTGAAGCTCATTGTTCTTTGTGCCTGAACTACTTCTTAATACTTTAGGGGAACCAAACAGAATTCTGGTGGTTTGAGGGGTTGAATAATAAATGACCCTCTGAAGAAACTTTTCACAATTTAAAAAAAAATTAAACAAAGAAATAACATTATTTTTTGCTGCAGAGCATTTCACACTTCCAGGCTGATCTACAGTCCAAATGTCACAATGCCAAGTTAATTCCGAATGTGTAAACCTGCTAAATCTGCAGGGGGTTGAATACTACTTGTAGGCACTGTATGTATACTGTGACTGTACCAGCAGAATAGTGAGCGCAGCACTGGAGTAGAATACATGATATATCTCAGGATCAGTACAGGATAAGTAATGTAATGTATGTACACAGTGACTGTACCAGCAGAATAGTGAGCGCAGCACTGGAGTATAATACAGGATGTAACTCAGGATTAGTACAGGATAAGTAGAATAATGTACGTACACAACAGAATAGTGAGCGCAGCTCTGGAGTACTCATATTGCTGCCTTGATTTATCTGGAGTGTTGCTTGGCTCTGTTTCTAACAATGTTCCTTCCCATGAGGAGCTATAATATAATCTTTGCAGTGAGTCCAGGACACTTGGGGTATAATATTCTGTCTACATGAACCATTATACTTCTCTTAGACCATTTGTAGATTTTCTGACTGGCCCTTTAAGATATATTATGGCAGGTCACTAATCCTCGGAGTAACGCTGAGCGCTGCGTATTTAGGCAAACCAAAGCAAAAAATACTTATGTGTTTGTGCCAAATGTCTGTGTACAAGGCGCTCTATAGCAGACACGAGTAAAAACACTGAGGCCTTTCAGATTGCGATCTCATCCATAAAAAGAAATTCAGCAGAGACAACATGTCCCCAGCCCCCTCCCCCTCCGGTCCCCTCTGCAACAGAAGCATTAAATACATTAAATAAAATCACTTAAAGGGGTTTTATGTAAATGAATGAAAAGTTCTTTAGATTTCAATCTGCAATTCTCTGCTTGCTGTCAATGAACGGGATCTTTCTGGCTTACATGCAGGGCTGAGGGTTTGCTACAGTTGCATACATACCTAGTAAACCTCTAAATATAATAATGGCACACATCGCTCTCTTATCCAGTTTGTTACAATGTATCATTGTAAGTGTAATGTAATGTCCACACAGCATGGAGTCATGGAGGTCTTTAGGAGATCGGCCCTCTCCTCCCTTCTAAACCTCTTCCTGGCTGTAAGGCATCTTGGTTCTACAGCAGCCCTTCCCCACTGCTCTGTTTTCAATAGGAGAACTTAGCCCCTCCCCTTTAGCTAGACTCCGCCCACATAAAAATCCAGCTTTAATTCTTAATTAAAGTGTACCTCTAATCATAAAACCATTTTCCATAAGTGAATGAATAAGTACAGGTGAATATAAGAAACTTTGTAATATATCTTATTAAAGAATAATGCTTCTTTCTCCATTACATAGAAGTCTATGGAGAGTAGAGGAGGCTGCGAAAGACCCACCAGCTGCCATATCATGACTGCTGTATCTTCTGAATAACATTGTACCCCTGTACAGAACAAACTTAGCTCCTCTCCTTCCCTTCTCCATAGACGTCTGTGTATGAGATAAATACAGAAATGGTCTGACTATGTAAACAAACAGTCTGAGTGAAGATAAGGAGGAGATCAGTCTGATAAGTGGAGAAAGAAGCATTTCTCTTTAATAAGATATATTACAAGGTTTCTTATATTCACCCACACTGTTCATTTATAGGGGTACACGTCAAGATTTTTCATCCAGGAATCTATAAATCCCATTGAACTATGCTAGTTTAAACCCAGCTTTCCAAGGATCAGATATTCCCAATAAGCAAGAAAAATGTTTTTTCCCCAGGTATCCGTGGACACTATTGCTGCCAGATTAAAGGGATTTTACCATAAACTGTAATTTTACCGTAAAGAGCCGTTTAACCCTACACGCTAATGTTTTGTGAGCCCGCTCGCGAGGTGATGTGACCGCTCTGCCCCATTTGCAGTAATAATAGCGGGTTTTCCATCTGTATAAATAAGTGACTGGTATCAGCGGATATTATGTTGTAAACCGAGTATAATGGCTTGTGAGCGGGGTCTGTGTGAGTGCGAGCGCCCCGCAGGGATTATTTCCTGTGTAAAAAGGTTCAGCTCCGATAGATCTGGAAGTTTATACCATGAGGAGAGAATGACGGCGGAAGAAGTGATGTAGGAGAACACAACGCAGGAGAGAGCACTGCCAGGGACTGCTGGGACTTGTAGTGTCACAACAGCTGAAAAGCAAAGGAGAACTCAACGGGCCGACATATTATATGTCTGCGGAATGTCTGATTGATTTGGTTAAATATTTGTGAGATTGTAGCCATATTTATTTAATATCTATCATCCTATCTATCTATCATCCTATCTATCTATCTATCTCATATCTATCTATCTATCTATCTATCTATCTATCTATCTATCTATCTATCTCCTATCTATCCATCCATCATCTATCTATCTCATATCTATCTATCTATCTATCTATCTATCTATCCATCCATCTCCTATCTATCCATCCATCTCCTATCTATCCATCCATCGCCTATCTATCTATCTATCTATCTATCAATCTCATATCTATCTATCTATCTATCTCATATCTATCTATCTATCTATCCATCAATTCCATCATAACAATATAATATAATATATTATATAATATAATAAGTTTAGTATAATAACATAATAATATAATGACAATCTTCAGACCATATTCACACTACACTGATGTCTGACTATGAGAACTTGCAGGTATACGTAACATGGGGCCATGTAATGGGGTCTGTCAGTAATTGACAGGCAAGTTATTACATTGGCTTTAGATACAGATACCCCACCCCCACCCCGGTCTCTGATGTCAAATCCAAATTTTCTTGGTGATTGGAGAGCCAGTTGGAAGCTTCTGCACTCTCAGATGTTTCCAGTGTTGCAGACCCTTGTCTGGGTGCTCATAGACATTTCTGGAGTCTTGATATAGGATGTTACAGCAGTACTGGTACTGGGGTGTGTAGACCTTTGCAACCAGTGTTTATGGGAAACCTCATGTATAAATACCAAAAAATGAAGCTACTTTGTTAAAATGTTGTGTCCCCCAATGTTCTTGTACCATGAAGCACTAGACACCCCGTATGGTGCGGTTCCTTCTTATGCCGCCCTATTACAGTGCACTACATATGGTGAAGGATATCTGCAATATTCTGTGTCTGATGGAACGGGATCATTCATGGTGTTAGTATCGGATATACAGAAGCTCCCCAGAGATTTCTATATATCCTCCTTGGAACTTGCCCAGGGGGGTGAATCCTAAGACTCTATTCACACTTCTTTCCATGAAGGTGAAGGATGCAAATAGGGTTTTATTGTGACATATTTGTACTAAACGCTTCTGTATGGAATAGGGTGAATCAAGTAACAGGTTTGTTGCAAATTTCTTGGCTTCTCTGCAGAAAAAAATTGCAACATGTTGTCTTTTTATACCATTCATTCTGCTACTATGTCTGCAAGAGAAATACTGAGAATAAGCCTCTGCTCACATGTGTCGTGTATGTGCTGGAATAGAGGGGGCGCTTCTACAATGTAACTTTTTAAAAAGTTGCAAAAATTATAATTTCACTTGAGTCCTGGGTTGGCATAGAAAGTGGAGAAACCTCTCAGAACAGAAGTTTCAGGGCCCCAGTCAGTAGGTTTTAGAGCTATGGAAGTAAATCAGAGGAAACCTGCACGTACATTGGGAGAACATGAAAACTCCATGAAGAAGTGGCCCTGGGTGGATTCAAACCCAGGACCCCAACACTGCAAGACAATAGTGATAATAACCGCATTATTATCATTATTAGCAATGCTACCTCTTGTGTCACCCCCTCTACCTCATAGCTTGTAAGCTCTTGTGCACAGGGCCCTCAGTCCCAGTGTGTGAAATGACTATTTCTTTGTAATGTCTCATTTTGTCTGTTCTTGAACTCTACACATTGTAAAGCGCTGCGGAATATGTTGGTGTTATATAAATACAATGTATTATTATTATTATTGTTTTTTTTATTTTATCATTGCTACATTTATTATGCTTTTTTTTTTTTTTTTTTTTTCATTCTTAACTACCACTAACTGATTTATGGGATTATAGACAATGACAAAGAATAATAATAATAATAATAATAATAATAATAATAATAATAATAATATATGATAATAATATTACGAAATAATATAATAAAATAATAAATAATATATGAATATTAATAATACAAAATATCATATAATAATAAAATAATAATAATAAATATTGAAAATAATAGGAGAATGCTAAAAAGAAGAAAAACATTCCCCTCGACATATTCATTCTGGTTAATTCCATCTGATTTTTAGTTTTAGTAATTTTAGATTATTGTATTCATTTTTAAACCTAATATTACACTTACGTGGCTCTTTATAGTATTATGTTTATATTTTATTTTAGTTACATATTATTGGCATGATACGAATTGTTCATTTATTTCATTGTTCATTTATTCCTATTCTTCTTCTTCTTTTATAACTGTTTGTTGTTTTTATTATCATTTTATTATCCATTTCATTGAATGACTATGATTTCGTATTCTTTTTTTAAAAATTATATTTTTATTTCTATTATTTTTATGGTTTGTCTCAGTATCATCGCTATTTTTAGATTGTTTTTACTATAATTTTATTTGTTTATTTTACCATTAACGTCATTAAGAATAATATTCAATTTTTTTCATGCTTTTTTGTATTTTTCTTTTCATTATTCATTTTATATCTTTATTGTTAATATTTTACAATTCTTATCTTTTTATTTTTCTTTGTATTAATAATGTTAATTTTTATTCATTTTATATGATTATAATTATTATTAGATATTTATTATATTATTATATTATATTTAATTATTAATTATTATTATTATTATCATTATTAGATATTGTTAATCATATTTTTATAATGAATATTTGTATTTATTTTTTTTTGTATCCTCCTTACTATTTTTCTACATGACATTTATTACTGATAATAATTTCTAGATTATCTTTCTCTCTCGCAGAGGTTGCCCACAATTCACACTACTGTAATATTACATTGATATTTTCCTTACTATACAAACAGGAATTTCCTGTTATTAAAATTTAAGAAAACGTTATGTTTCTTATTTTCTTTTGTAACAGGAAAGAACAGCCGGATCCGTTTTTTTCCCCCTTTTTTTTTTAAAGGTCCTCCAAACATCGGCCGTCCCAGGGATCAAGAAGAGCTGGGAGGCCGTTGCCTTAGAGAAACTCTATATCCAAACCAGATCACCCCTAATAAAAACAGATTGCGGGTAACCAGATTTCATCAGGCGTCACGCCAAACCAGAAGGGGTAAGAGCAATGACAGCCGGGGCTGGTAGTGGTAACAGGATATATATATATGTGTATACCTTCCCTCTCTACAAACAAGCTGAGCCCTAAGGAGGCCGTAATACTGTGACCGCTCGCTACAAGGGATTTACCTTCTAACAGAGTAAAACACGTTTTTCTTTCCGTAACCGAAAACTTATTTCCAGAGACCGGGCCGAGAGCAGGTGCTGAGGGGGCCGCGGTGTATGGGGTGGTGGGCCGCGGAGAGAACAAACACAAGGCCGGTGACAGGAAACAAAAACATCCTATATAGGATATACAATGTGCTGTGATGTCATAGAACAGGCAAAGTAGCCCCATCCACTGTTGTCATGAACCATTGACCACATTAGGCTTCGTTTACATCTGTGTTGGAGTCTCCATGGCAATGTCCCTCCAAAATCGCTTACGAAAACGTAAAGCAAGTGCGAACGCTCGGCCGATCACACTATAGTTATTGGGGTTCATCGGGCTCTGTATGGGAACATAGCGCCCCACTATGGGTAGGCCAACACTAGCGTAATGTGGTAAGATCCAATTCAATGGACAAGGATCTATATCTGTATGTCTGTGCATCTACCTATGTATACATTGTCTACACAAGCTATAAATCTAATCATATCTATCTATCTATAGTATCTATCATCTATCTATCTCCTATCTATCTATAGTATCTATCATCTATCTATCTCCTATCTATCTATCTATCTATCTATCTATCTATCTATCTCCTATCTATCTATAGTATCTCCTATCTATCTATCTATCTATCTATCTCCTATCTATCTATCTATCTATCTATCTATCTATCTATCTATCTATCTATAGTATCTCCTATCTATCTATCTATCTATCTATCTATCTATCTATCTATCTATCTATCTATCTATCTATCTATAGTATCTCCTATCTATCTATCTATCTATCTATCTATCTATCTATCTATCTATCTATCTATCTATCTATCTATCTCTCTCTCTCTCTATCTATCTATCTATCTATCTATCTATCTATCTATCTATCGCCTATCTATCTATCTATCTATCTCCTATCTATCTATCTATCTATCTATCTATCTATCTATCTATCTATAGTATCTCCTATCTATCTATCTATCTATCTATCTCCTATCTATCTATCTATCTATCTATCTATCTATCTATCTATCTATCTCCTATCTATCTATCTATCTATCTATCTATCTCCTATCTATCTATCTATCTATCTATCTATCTATCTATCTATAGTATCTCCTATCTATCTATCTCCTATCTATCTATCTATCTATCTATCTATCTATCTATCTCCTATCTATCTATCTATCTATCTATCTATCTATCTATCTATCTATAGTATCTCCTATCTATCTATCTATCTATCTATCTATCTATCTATCTATCTATCTATCTATCTATAGTATCTCCTATCTATCTATCTATCTATCTATCTATCTATCTATCTATCTATCTATCTCCTATCTATCTATCTATCTATCTATCTATCTCCTATCTATCTATCTATCTCCTATCTATCTATCTCCTATCTATCTATCTATCTATCTATCTATCTATCTATCTATCTATCTCCTATCTATCTATCTATCTATCTATAGTATCTCCTATCTATCTATCTATCTCCTATCTATCTATCTATCTATCTATCTATCTCCTATCTATCTATCTATCTATCTATCTATCTATCTATCTATCTATCTATCTATCTCCTATCTATCTATCTATCTATCTATCTATCTATCTATCTATAGTATCTCCTATCTATCTATCTCCTATCTATCTATCTATCTATCTATCTATCTATCTATCTATCTATCCCGTATCTATCATCTATCTATCACTTCCATACCTGGAGCAGTCGGGTCCTTTACATGGATCTTTGCCTTTTGCAGCAGGTTTCCATTTTGGCTAATAAAAGGGGGACTTCATTGGACCCCTCCTGCAATATTACATCCATATGTCCAAGTAGGTAATATGAAAGGGTCTGTGTACATCAGGTAACCCTTTAAGGCCCAGGGGCTGAGGCCTACTGTAGGTGGAAGGCGACTATTCTGCGGTGTATGTAGCGCCCGCTCTGATTGTCTCATCATCTCTTTAATAACCTTCATGTTACATATCAAAGATTGCAGAATCTAGAGGAGCGGCGGTAAGAGCTATGACCATGGAGTCAGGGTATATGACGTATATAGTATATATAAAACTATATATCGTACATGTGGTCAGGGTATATGATATACTAGATATATACTGTGTACATGTAGTTGGGGTGTGCGAGGTACACAGTATATATAATACATGTAGTCGGAGTGTGTGATACACACAGTGTACACAATACACATCACAGCTGCTGTAGAACATCATAATAAACACTTCAGCTAACATAGGACATCCTAGTACTCACCTCAGTCAGTCCTGAGCACTTTTTATTGACAGGAAGCTGCAATGTTATTATTAGGATGTTCTGCAGCAGCTGAGGTCTGTATTATTACAGCAGGTGAAATGTGAATTATAATGTTCTGCTGCAAAGGTGTGTAGTATGATGTTCTGCAGCAGTGGAGGTGTGTGTTATTTGGTGCCCCGAAGCAGCTGAGATTCTATGATGTTCTGCAGCAGCTGAGGTCCTATATCTATTAAGATCTGTACTATGATGTTCTGCAGCAGCTGAGGTCCTATATCTATTAAGATCTGTACGATGATGTTCTGCAGCAGCCGAGGTCCTATATCTATTAAGATCTGTACTGTGATGTTCTGCAGCAGCCGAGGTCCTATATCTATTAAGATCTGTACTGTGAGGTTCTGCAGCAGCTGAGGTCCTATATCTATTTAGATCTGTACTATGATGTTCTGCAGCAGCCGAGGTCCTATATCTATTAAGATCTGTACGATGATGTTCTGCAGCAGCTGAGGTCCTATATCTATTAAGATCTGTACGATGATGTTCTGCAGCAGCCGAGGTCCTATATCTATTAAGATCTGTACGATGATGTTCTGCAGCAGCCGAGGTCCTATATCTATTAAGATCTGTACTATGATGTTCTACAGCAGCCGAGGTCCTATATCTATTAAGATCTGTACTATGATGTTCTGCAGCAGCCGAGGTCCTATATCTATTAAGATCTGTACTATGAGGTTCTGCAGCAGCTGAGGTCCTATATCTATTAAGATCTGTACTATGAGGTTCTGCAGCAGCCGAGGTCCTATATCTATTAAGATCTGTACTATGAGGTTCTGCAGCAGCCGAGGTCCTATATCTATTAAGATCTGTACTATGAGGTTCTGCAGCAGCCGAGGTCCTATATCTATTAAGATCTGTACTGTGATGTTCTGCAGCAGCCGAGGTCCTATATCTATTAAGATCTGTACTATGATGTTCTGCAGCAGCCGAGGTCCTATATCTATTAAGATCTGTACTATGAGGTTCTGCAGCAGCCGAGGTCCTATATCTATTAAGATCTGTACTGTGAGGTTCTGCAGCAGCCGAGGTCCTATATCTATTAAGATCTGTACTATGAGGTTCTGCAGCAGCTGAGGTCCTATATCTATTAAGATCTGTACTGTGAGGTTCTGCAGCAGCCGAGGTCCTATATCTATTAAGATCTGTACTATGAGGTTCTGCAGCAGCTGAGGTCCTATATCTATTAAGATCTGTACTATGATGTTCTGCAGCAGCTGAGGTCCTATATCTATTAAGATCTGTACTATGAGGTTCTGCAGCAGCTGAGGTCCTATATCTATTAAGATCTGTACTATGAGGTTCTGCAGCAGCTAAGGTATATACTCCAAGTTTCTGCCAAAGTCCTTATGACTGAAGGCCCATTTATTTAAGGAGACCTGAACCTCTTTAAGTCAATCAGTCTTGGGTACAGGAGAAGAAACGTCTTGTGAAAGTGATCTGTGGCAGCGTCTCCTACAGGAGGAGATAAGCAGCGCCTCAGTACCGCCGCTCATCTCCGCATACCCATCAGGTTCTGACATCGGAATGTGATGTTTATACAAATGTGATTTACTGAACTGTCAACAGAAAATTCCGCCTGTCATGTATTTCATATATATTTAATGTAGAATTTACAATATACCTAAATATTTGTATATGAAACATGTGGACGTTACAATGTATCATCATATTTACATCTGTTACGAGGAAACATACTTTGTTCTGGAATGTCCATATGATACAATGTAATGAGATATGATACAAACGTATCACATCTATATCATATGATATCTGGTGATCGCCAGATGGAAGACGATTTTAGGAAAAAAAAACTTCTTTTATTGTTATTTTTAAATTTTCAAAGCCAATGACTCGGCAAAGTTTTTGAAATTCTTGCTTCGCCTACCTCCGTGTCCTAAACTCCACCTCTCTCTAAGCCACCATTTTTTTTTACGTAAATTTTTACGCAATTTATTTTTTTACATAAAAATTTTCATTTTGAATTTTCAAACTTTTTGAAATATTTGCCACAATTTCCCTAGAAATACCCACAGATTTTTTTTTTTTTACCGTTACAAAATAATTCCATTTTTAATTTTGAAAAAAACCTAATTTGATTGACCATTGCAAGATTTTTTAAATTTTTTTTAAAACTTTTAGAAATTATTGGATTACTGGACACCGTTTGTCATCGCATTCTAAATTCCATTTTTATTTAGTCCCCCCAAATTTTTAGGGCTACAAAAAAATTCTTATAATTTTTTTAAAATTTCTAAGTCTCATCATCAGTTCCATTGTAAAACCTCTGCCATGTTCTGGGTGTTCCCGTGAATTTGATTCTGATTTTTTTTTAATGGTTTGCCCCGCTGAGTACAACATGCTCCAGTACATTAGGGAAGGGGGTGGCGGGAGCCCTCTTATGCAGATTTACATTATGCATGGTTTGAATCGTGCCTGAACGATACAACCCTAATGTCATCTTTATGTATACCTTGTGTGCGCCCATATGGAATACATATCTCCCCATGGTAGTCACATACAGATGTACGCAGGATTTTGGCCAGGTGGTTTGCAATGCAAAAACTTGTGAGATTAAAGTTTATGATCTTCAAATCCTTCTGTTTGATGCGAACAATTACAATTACAGCAATGCTGTAAAGACTCCGAAGGATCCGCACTGGAAAGGCGACTTATATATTATATATATTACCAAATACTTATCAGAAAGTATAACCAGGAACTACAGGCCGGCTGAAGAGGAGAGGGCTGGACATATCGTTGGTACAACCTGGGCAGCTGCACAGGGGCCCGGAGGTCAGGGGGGCCCGATCACCTTACCAGCAGATTTATACTATCTATTAGATTGCAGGTCAATGTCTAAAATAAGGAACATCATGGAAGATAAATAAGGGGAGAAATAAGAGGGGTGCTCTAGGCTGAGATACTGGAAAACAAGGGGTCTCCTAGCTGATCTTGTCAGGGGCTCAAGGTAATGTAGTAAAAACATATCATGTCATGATAGTAAGCTCTTGTGTCCAGAATCTTTACATCAACCATTGTATAATATTACAGATAGATAGAAAGAGAAAAGGATAGATAGATTATAGATAGATAGATAGATAGATAGATAGATAGATAGATAGATACAGGATAGATCAATATAGATCATAGTTATTGTAGATAGATATGTGAGATATATAGATAGATAAATAGATCGATAGATAGATGAGATAGATAGATAGGAGATAGATAGATAGATAGATAGATAGATAGATAGCAAAGTAGATATATAGTAGATAGATAGATAGATAGATAGATAGAAAACAAAGTAGATATATAGTAGATAGATAGATAGATAGATAGATAGATAGATAGATAGATAGATCAATATAGATCATAGTTATTGTAGATAGATATGTGATATATAGATAGATAAATAGATCGATAGATAGATGATAGATAGATGATAGATAGATAGATAGATAGATAGATAGATAGATAGATAGATAGATAGATAGATAGATAGATAGATAGATAGATACTTTTACATTTACATGGGGCAGGATAAACCTTTCCATTATGTTACTAATAATATTCGGCTCTTTCACCCCTCGATGTCTGAACATTTCAATGCCTTTTATGTGATTACAAGAAACGTAACATTTACATCTGTAGTAAAAGACGGGAAAAGTTTCTTTGACATTCTAGAACATTAGTTTTATGTTAAAAAAAAAAAAAAAAAAAAAAGATATAAAATAATAAAATAGGGAAGCAAAAATAACTCAAAAACACTCCAGAATCTCAGCTCTAAAACTTGCATTATTTACTTATTGAAAAATATCTGAAAAATTATTCAAAAATAAAGGTAGAAAAAGAAAGTTTTCTCTGAATTACAGAATTGTGAACTGAATTAGTGATATTTTTGGTTCTCGGGTTCTTTGGATATTTCTAGTGTTGACACAATGTGTGTGATTTATGGTGATGTAATGAATACTTCATGTGATGGGCTCAGTCACCAGAATGAAATATAATGGCTTACGTAAAATCGTGGCCTCCAACCTGTGGCTCCAGATGTTACAAAACTACAACTCTCAGCAGGACACGACCGCCGCCGCCAACAGCTGGAGAGCCACAAGTCAGAGACCCCTCATCTACATCGCCATATAGCCCCAAACCAAAACAAACCCAAAGCACAAAGTCATATCTATCAGCTTTATAAGGCAACATTTAGGATTTTACTTTAACTTTTACTTCTACGTTTGAAACTTTGAAATTCTAATTTTAAAGTGGGAACAAAGTAAAAACTACAATTTCTAAAAAAGTTTTCTCAACTTTTTGAAATTTACATTTCATATACTCCATATGTATATTTGGTATTTTGCCATTTCAAAAATTGAATCAAAATCCATTAAATAAAATATCAAAAATTATAATTTTGGATTTATATATTTTTTTTAATAGTGGTGCGTCAATGTAGACTATTTATTTTTATGGAACTGCCTGAATTTTAGCAGTATGTACAGGGTTAATGCTGCCAGTTTGGGTCCAAAACAATGCATGTAAAAAAATTAATTAATTTAAAAAAATTGATGTAATTTTTGACGCTCGGGTCTAGGCGACCTCAGATTTTGAGCATAAAATAAGGCAGGATTTAGATATCTTTGTGCAATTTTTGGGGGCATTTTTTTCCCCCATAGGCCAGTAGGCAAAGGAAAAGAAAAAAAAAAAGGAATTATTTTTGATTTTTTATTGAATTTTTATTTTTTTTAATTATTTTTTTTTATTGATTTCAACTTAAAAAAAGCCCAAAAAACAAACCCCACTAAAAACTGCAAGTGTAAATTTTGCCTTAGGTCTTCTTTACGCACAAGTTTTTTTTTCCTAGTATTTTTACACGCCTATCTTAGGAATTTTTCATAGCATTTTTTAGGATTGAATCACACATACAGTTTTGATGCAGTTTTTGAGCCAGAAGTCGACCCAGCACAGAAGAGAAATATCAATTCCTTTATATATTGCTCATTCCTTCCACCCATGGCCTCTAGTTCCAAAACTGTATCAAAAACTGTATGTGTGATTCAGGTTTTTGTTACCCGTTTTTGTTTGTTTGTTTTTTACATTTTGAATTTTTTCTGGCGTTTTTAAGTCCTAAAGAGAATCCTATTGAAAAAAAACAAATCCCTCAAAGAACGCCGTACCTCAATTGAATAAGTCAGGAACCAAAATACTTTTTATGTTGTACCTTTTATATTGTTCTATAGACTTTAATGTAACATCTGGTATCAGTATTTCTGGCCCAAAAAAATGTAAAAATTAAATTATAAAAAAATAAAGTTCATGGTATGAACAAAATCTGCGCTGCATATTTCAATCCTAATAAAAAAATCTATTACACAATAAACATCAAATAAATGACCCCTGACCGAGCCCGGTATAAAATTATCCATTTTTTGCAAAATAATAAAAAAAACTAAACTTGCATATTTGAGTAAATCAAATCCCATGGTACGGATTTCTGCCGTCACAATGCAGGACACAGACATAGCGATATTGTATATCATATGGCAGATCGTAAACGATATTATAGGATAATAGACGTGAGCATGGCCTTTGCATTATTACACACAACCCACAGAAATCCTTTGAATTTGTAAATTTTTTCTGTAATTTTGTAAATTTTTGAATATATTAATCTTACTAAATAAATAAAATATTACGATATGGCTGCGGCAGAAAATTTTTGGCAATTTGGAGCAGATTCATCCCAAGGGGATTTTTTGATGCCACCTTTCAGACTTGTTTGGCTTTTTGTGACAAAATGTTGCACGCTGGTTCCTAAATTTGTCGCAATTCAGATCCATATTTGATACATTTCATGTAGTCTCATGCAGTATGCACCAAAATTTTAATGTTTTTTTTATTGGAAATTGGACGTCACTTTTTCAAAAAGGTGCAATGGACACAATTCAATAAAAAAATTGAAGGATGGGCTTAATAATTTAATGAAAAAGTTCAAAAATAGGGAAAAAAATACAGGAAAATTCTGGTGCAGAAGTGATGATAAACCGGCCCCTGAAGCACATTGGCAAGTCTTACCCTATAGAAATGAATAAGAGCCTCCAAGATAAAAAAAAATTACTGAAAAAATCCACAATGTCAAGGCGTTCTTACGTTTATGTTGGCATTGGGACGTGTCCTTGGAGACGCTACATGTACAAGGACATACGTAAGCTAGAAAAACCAAGTAGCGAAACGCAACTTAAAAAAATTGCAGAAAAAAAAACTCCAGCGGAACAGCATCACCTTTTTCATTGACTTTTCTGTGTTTTTTCTTCCCCTATATGAGAAACGCTCGCCATTCACCAGAGAAATTGACAAGCTGAGTTTGTTTTAAAAAGTTTTTTAAAACTTAGCATTTCCTGCGTCTTTTTTTTTCCGTTTTTCTGCAACGTGTGGATGAGATTAAACAAAATCTCATTCACTTACCTGCTACTGTAAAATACAGTTTTTTTTTCCCATTGCATTTCAACAACAGCCAAAAACTCAAACGTAACGTGAGGGCCTTAGTCTAGAGGATGAAAAATTTTGTGATACAAATTCTTGATTCAATTCCAATTCCAATAATAAAAAAAAATCTAAAAATTTATTTGGTGGTTAAAGTCAACATAGACTGGTCAAGCTGAGGTTATCTCTGGTTATACAACCCCTAGGGAAGGTCACAAACATAGTTGAAACAATATTACAATATTTTAGAAATTTCAAAAAATAAAATTTGACAAATCTCATTCATTTCTAAGGTTTACAAAAATATCTTCTATTCCAATCGCTTTCCACTAACTCCAATGATTAAACTGATCTGCAAAAAGTTTGGTAACAATAAGAGAATGATGTCAATGGATGTGGAGGAGCTCATCGCTTGTCCGATCCCATTACTTGTAAAAATAAATAAATAAACTAAAAAAATAATAATAAAAAATTCCCTGACCACCACAAGGGCTAAACAAGAACTGAATAATCAATATAACAAAGCTGATTTGTATGAAATAAATCAGATTATAACCACAAATAATGAAAATAGATGCTATAGGAGTCATTTTTCTAACATATTTGTATGTTTTTTACTTTTTTTTCCCCCTTAAAATTGTAATAAGGAAACTTATGTCCTAAAAAGTCCTAAAAAGTGACACATTTATTGCCCCGACCGCCATTAGAAGTCGCCCATAAGTGATGGTGATAATTGTCAGCAGGTCAACAAATCCCATCAAAAAGGAAGGTGTAAAAAAAAGCAATAAAAAAAATCTGCTGAGATTGAAAAACCTTCTAATATTCCTAGAAAATCGAGACCTCATAGTTACTGAGCAAAGGGTCAAGTGGTATTTTAGTTTAATGGAGAATATGGGGGATGGATTTGTATCAAGGTCATTTAATTAACCAGCTGATTTAATTGATATTTTTTACCTTAATTTTTATTATTATGCATATATCTATATATATCTATATCTATATATATATATCTCTATATATATATATATATATATATATATATATATATATATATATATATATATATATATATATATATATATATTTTTTATTTTATTTTTAACTTATGCTTCCAATTCTCTCAGGGAAAAATAATAATTTAATTATAGTAATAATTCTATATTTAAAATGTAATAAAATATTAGACCATTATATCTATTATACTACTAGTGATGTTACTACTACTATTATTACTGCTACAAATAATGGTAATAATAATAATAATAATTAATAATAGTAATAATAATAATAATAATAAATAATATATTGTAATAAATATTACTACAACATAACTGAAAATAGTAATAAAAATAAAATAAAATACATAAATGATTAAATTATAATCAAATATAATAGAATAAATATTACAACTTAACTAAAATAGTAATAAAAATAACCTAAGATGATGATGAGAATAATAATAATAATAATAATAATAATAATAATAATATTTTAAAAATAAAAATAGATAATAACTAAAATAAAATATAAATACCACTTATATCTATATGACATCACCATACTAACCACAAACCTTATCTACAATGTTACATTTTCTTCTCTAACACAATTTAGTTGATGAAAATATCAATATCTGTATATTACCTATTACTTTTTGATATATTTTAATATTTACAAATAAAAATATATTTTAAATAGAAAAATCATTATCACCCATTATTTCAGAAATATAGAAATAGCATAAAATGATAATCTTTTCCTCATTGAAATACCACCTAAATAAAATAAAATCTAAATTTGGAACCAAAAACTTAGCAAAATAAAAAAAAGTTAAAAAGAGAGAGAACTAAATGTATTTTTTGCTCCATTTTCAGCCTGTGCCTGCCCAATGAACCTGTCAATGTCTTCCCTGACTTCTGTGTAATCTATAGGAAGTTTTCTGCAGGGACTGGAGCACATTTTAGCCATATAAAATCTGTCTGATCCAAATCCAGAGGGATAGATAGATTTTTTTTCTTTCTTAGATCGGAAGCAGTTTCCTTGCCCCAATAAATAATGGGGGTGTTTGAAGGACAGATTTAAGGCTCCTCTATCCCTCTTTTTGGATGATGTGAGATTATTTTATGGGAGTCAGTCACAGGCCTATTAATGGGGCAGGGGAGGGCACTAAACACTTACATAGGGGGGGGGCAGATCATTCTTTACAGTATCTTCATGGATAAGAATTGCTGGAATAAAATAAACCTAATTGTCTCCATATGAATCAGTAATAAATCCTAGCTCTGCCACTGACTGCTCACCCCATGTACTGCCTGCACCTTCCACCTGACTGGGCTCCTCATCTCTGACCTTTAGGGGTGAATCCTGGGGGTCTTCACCTCTGACACCCTCACCCCCCTCCCCTTTGACTCTGAATGACTGATAGAAGTCTATACTTTACCCAATAAAACAAATCTATAGTTTCCATTAAATTGTGAACATTCCATTGCTACGAAAAATAATTATTTTGTATCAGTTCTTTTACATCGTCGTACACATTATGCGGTAATTACTTGCGATCCAAATCCCCATGTACAGTACTGACTAGATCTATAGAGATATAAAATGAGAAGACAATCTTGTCTGGATGTGTTTGCCTGTAGCAGGGAATCTCTTGCGCTGGACAGGGCAGTTAGCGCTAATAGAAATCAATAGCGCCGAGCCGGAGCCGCAAATTCCTCCATTGCCCCGTAAATTATAATGTCCCTTTTAAGTTTATGGCTACCAATGTAGTTACTGAAGAGATACAGGCCCCTGGGCCGGCAGAAAGGCAAACCCCGCTTCAGGGTTAGCGCTTCAGTGAATCTGATGGATTGATGGTTAAGGAAAGTTCAGACACAAACCTTTATAGGTGCGATTTTATGGGTTTCATTGATCTGGATCAGTCAAGTGCGAACTGGAGCTTTGCGACTGTTGCAAAACTACAACTATAGGGGATGATGAGAGTTGTAGTTTTGGAATAGATGGGGGTGGGTTAGAGGTTGGAGGTCACTGATGTAGAAGAACCAGTGCATGAGATAGATAGATAGATAGATAGATAGATAGATAGATAGATAGATAGATAGATAGATAGGAGATAGATAGATAGATAGATAGATAGATAGATAGATAGATAGATAGATAGGAGATAGATAGGTGTGTATATATGTCACCATTTACACTTTGACGGATAAATGATCAATAGACATAGATATATAGATAGATGGATGGATGGATAGATAGAGGGATACATAGATAGATAGAGGGATAGATAGATAGACAGATAAATAGATAGATAGATAGATAGATAGATAGATAGATAGATAGATAGATAGGAGATAGATAGGTGTGTATATATGTCACCATTTACACTTTGACGGATAAATGATCAATAGACATAGATATATAGATAGATGGATGGATAGATAGAGGGATACATAGATAGATAGAGGGATAGATAGATAGACAGATAAATAGATAGATAGATAGATAGATAGATAGATAGATAGATAGATAGATGTGTATATATGTCACCATTTACACTTTGACGGATTATTTTGACGGATAAATAATCAATAGACATAGATATATAGATAGATGGATGGATAGATAGAGGGATGGATAGATATGAGATAGATAGAGGGATAGATAGATAGATAGATAGATAGATAAATGTGTGTGTATATATATATATATATATATATATATATATATATATAATGTATCATCTGATCACCTTTTACACTTTATTGACGGATTAGAGTTGATTTGATGGTTAGAAATAAAATATAACGATCTACTCTTGGTCTGCGGCCCAAAAACTCATCCAACTGTACAAAAGGGGAACAGAACTCATTGCCAACATTGTCTGAGCCCCATATACAGGGTCCTGTAGCCCACTGCCCACCAACCATCCGTCAGTCACTTCCCCGCACAGCCATCACCCTCTACAGCCCAGTGACCTTAGTACAGAAGACACAAGCCTCGTCCAGTACAAACACCCCACAGGGTTCTGCTGCTTCAATTACATTTAATCCTCATTAATTTTAAGGACACAATAAGGGACTCTGTAAATGTGTCTAATCCAGGATAAAAGAGCCGTAAAATGAAAGCTGGTGTAAAATTAGTACCCGGGTAACTTGGGCAATTTAGAAGTTCACAGGGGATTAAACTGATATTATTAGACTGAATAAATAATAGCTAAAAATAAAATCCAGTCTCCAGAGCGACCCTCACCACTGGTAATACTAACCGGGGCCATCACTAGGAGGCGACTACAGTAGTCGGATGGACAGGGATCTACATAGATAGAGTTTATGAACACAACTTCCCCTTATACTCTATACAGGCAACTTTTTGCCTTGTACTGACTATCTAAACGGCTTCTTTCATTAGTTTTTCACTCATGGTTGGGAAACAGGCTCTAAGCTTCAGAGCTGAAATCAAGCTGGATTGGAAAGTTGAATTAAAGGTTTATTAGATGCTTAATACAACCAGACAGAAATAATAGATGTGGATATATAAACCCCAGTACATGTATATGCACAATGGCATTTGCAAAAAGATTGCATGAGACCTATCTATCTATCTATCTATCTATCTATCTATCTATCTATCTATCTATCTATCATCTATCTATCTCATATCTATCTATCTATCTATCTATCTATCTCTCTCTCATATCTATCTATCTATTCACCTATCTCATATCTATCTATCTATCTATCCATCCATCTCATACCTATCTATCCACCTATCTATCTAATATCCATCTATCTATCTATCCACCTAACTCCTATCTCTCTCTCTCTCTATCTATCTATCGATCCATGGAATATCTACAAGTGTTCCAGCCTATGCGGGTCTCTTACCGTAGCAAGGAATGAGGGGGTCTCCAGGACTGTCTTGCAGCTTCAGGCTGTCTGTAGGAGACTTGCAGGAACTATTCTGCATGTAGATGTGAGCCTGCTGTTGTGTCTGGCTGTGGTGAGACTGGTACTTGGTGAAGGAGCCCTGGTGTTGCTGTTGCTGTTGTTGCTGTTGCTGATCGCTGGTGTTGCCATCCATAGACTGGCAGTCCTGCTGGAAGGAGCCCCTGGACTTGTCTCCAAAGCCTTGTCCTTTGCTGGCCAGAAAAGCAGGACTAAACTTATCACTGGGCTGGAATGCCCTAAAAGGAGAACTCTGCAGCTCTCTGCCTTGCGTAGTCGGGCTGTAGTAACAATCCATGGCAGTGGCTTCACAATAAGACAAACATGGATCAGCATTCATTCCTAAAATAAAAGGCCCGATGTGTCCTTAATTTTTGGAGGGGCACCAGCTCACTAGGAGTTTCTCCTCCTGCTCCCTCCCCCTCTAGCTCTCCCCTGCTCTCTGGTTTCCTCTTCTCCTGGGTCTTGCTCTCTTTCTTCCCCCCTCTCTGTGTCTTGTCTTCTTCTCCTCTGTCTCCTTCTCAATGCTTTTGCTCTTCCTCTTCCCCTTCTCTCTCCTCCTTCCTCTGAGACCTCCAGAGATTTGCACTTGGTACCTTTCCCCTTGTCCAGATACAAGATGCTCCTCACTGTCTCATCCCCAAACCCAACAATCCTCCTCAGTGCAGCTAATAAGAGGGTGGTGACACGGGGGGGGGAGTGGGGGGGATGGGGGGGGGGGGGTATATGGACCATTAAACTTGCCCCATAAAAAAGCCTTTTAGATAAAAATAAGAAGACACATGACATTAATCTGATTAGGAGGTGAATGTGGGATTGTGTGAGCAGGGTCTGGGGTCTGGACACACTTCATTTGCTATGGCTTCCCACTGTCTAGGAGGAGGAGGATGGAGAGGTGGATGGCTCTTTAAATTAATTGACGCCCCCTCAGATGTTACTATATAACCGGGATGTGCGATTTATTGCGACTCATTAGCGACAATTAAACTAAAGGAGAAACACAAAATAATAACAATGTAACAATTATATTATCGAGAGCTTATTGTGGGGAGGGGGCTGTTTAACCCTGTCAACTTCGTATCCATCTACATGTCTGTCTATCTGTATCTATCTATCTATCTATCTATCTATCTATCTATCTATCTATCTATCTATCTATCGACATGTCTCTCTGTAACTATGCATAGATCTACATGTCTATCTATCTAGATCTATCTATCCATCTTACAAACTTTCTATCTATCTATCTATCTATCTATCTATCTATCTATCTATCTATCTATCTATCTATCTATCTCCATGTCCCTCTCTACCTACCAATCTACCTATCTATAGATATATCTGTCTAGTAGTACAGTTCTGTTCTATTAGGTGTGTAATGTATATTATATACGCGTATAATGTGTATATGAGGGATTCCGTATGTACAAGCCAATGTTCTAGATATATTATTTTATATTACGCTCTATTAGAATCTTATAAAATGTTAAATATCTTTTTAAAGTTCCATAACAAAGTATTTTCTATATTAAGGCTCCTTATGGATGTTTTTGGTTTGGTTTATAACGGATGAAGATGCCGGGTACCCCCTTAAATCTCAGTTTCCTGCTTTAGGGGTCTCCTGCTTGTCATAGGGGAAGGGGCAAAATCTCTATATTTCGAGCAATAGCAGTTGCAGTTTTGTTTCGTAGATAGATAGATATGAGAGATAAATAGATAGATAGATAGATAGATGATAGATAGATAGATAGATAGATAGATAGATAGATAGATAGATAGATACCGACAGACTATGGACAGGCGATAGATAACACATAATAGAAGATAGACAAATAAAAAGAATATAGATAAATAATAGGTGATAGATAATAGAGGATAAATGAAAAGAAAAAAAAATAGAGACAGACATTCGATAGATTGCTAGATAGATATATATAGAGATAGATAGATAGATAGATAGGATAGATAGATAGTGATAGAATGAATGAATATATATGAAATAGATAGATAGATAGATAGATAGATAGATAGATAGATAGATAGATAGATAGATAGAAACATAGATAGATAGATAGATATGAGATAGATAGATAGATAGATAGATAGATAGGAGATAGATAGATAGATAGATAGATAGATAGATAGATAATTCTACTAGATCATGCCCATATGATTGTCATTGTTATTATCTCCACTATTAGTATATATTTTTTAGTTTTTCTCCCTAAATGAAATATTACATTTTATTCCATCCCTGGCACATTTTAAGGAGGAATCCTCAATCCCATCCATATATCAGCACACACATACCTGTACCCCCCCAACCTGACCCCCCCCCCCCCCCCCCCCATCTTCATACCTACATTATTACATTATCTAGAATTTTCTTCTCATCATTCCATGTCCTACAGAGAAGACCAGAACGTCAGGTCAGGCCTCTATAGGATTAACCTCTAACCCCCCATGTACCTATATATTCTATATACACTTATATATTCTGTGCTTGCCGTATATTTTGGCTGTCCTCGCTGAGACTTGTAGTTCCTCAGCAGCTCCAGCGCCCTCTAGCCGCAGGAAACCATCACTGTCTGGAAGGCATCAGGCTCTTAAAAGCCGCATCTGCCCCTGATTAACCCTTCCTTCCCTGCAGCCCATTAACGCATTAGTTTTAGGGCTGAAGTCTTTGAGATGTCTTATAAGTCAGTGACTATTTCCGGTCACTTTTAGAAGGAGATCCCTTGGGATATTTTATTAGCTGTGTTGTCCTGTCCCCAGGAGCTGACACTTCATTTCTGGGGATGTCCCAGAGCCTTGGCCAGGAGCTCAGCCAAAGAAAGCTTTCAGCAAGCTCCATGTCTTATCCTCTCTGCTGCTTAATTCAATCCTCATTTCTCCCAAGGTTTTCATAAAAACCAAATCAGATGCGGCTTCTTGTTCCCAGGCTGCAGTGAGCAGAGGAGACAGCAGCGGCCCCTACACATCCTATAGGGGTGAGTATGAGCGACCCTGCCAGCAGCCCCCCAATACTCAACCCCATAAACGCACAATCTGCTTGATGTTATATCTTCAACATCTAGGGTCCTGGGCTGAAGAGCTTGCAATCTAACCCCAGCTTCAGACCTAGACAAATGTTTGCAGCATTTCCTGATACCCGTCATTAAAAGTCGTTACAGGAACGCAGCGATCTCAGGTTTTATTTTCGTGCGGTTTGTAGATATTTGGTGCGACATTTTCCGGCCATTTCTCTCGGTGTCATCGGGTCCAGTTCAGATGTTACTCTTCTGATAAGAGACTCGGGCAGCACGTGAGGAGCCGGCGGGATAAAGACGCGGCTTATGTGCGGTAATTAGATTTGTGCATTAAGCCAGTGACGAACTATGGCGCAAACCACACTCGTGAGCACAAAGTGGCTTCTTATACTGAAGATTTACTGAGATGTCTGAGCTCCTTAGAGGAAACCCAAGATAGATGAAGGATATTATAGACCAGGTCATTTATTCTAACGAATAGACTCTACATTCCTAGTAACAACATGCGACTTTTATCTAATCTATATCTTACTAACATCTATCTATCTATCTATCTATCTATCTATCTATCTATCTATCTATCTATCTATCTATCTATCTATCCATCCATCTCCTATCTATCTATCTATCCATCCATCTCCTATCTATCTATCTATCTATCTATCTATCTATCTATCTATCTATCTATCTATCTATCCATCCATCTCCTGTCTATCTGTCTATCTATCTAGTTGCTACCTTACTGCTATGATATATGTATTATTGCCTGACACCTGCAGGAACCCCTGTATGTACTGCATTTATAAAACTCTTATATATTTCTTTTTTTCTATCTATCTATCCCTCTAATCTCTATATCTCTTTTATAACAAATCTATCTAGTCTGTCAATTTCTTTGTTTTATAACCATTTATCTAACTCACAAATATCTAGTTTTTTGTTATCTATCTATCTATCTATCTATCTATCTATCTATCTATCTATCTATCTATCTATCTCCTACCCTGTTTCCCCGAAAATAAGACAGTGTCTTTTATTAAATTTTGGTCCTAAAGACATGCTATGTCTTATTTTCAGGGGATGCCTTATTTTAAGATTGCGCAAAGATTGTATAAAGAAAAACATTGCAGCCGGCTGAACGCTGTGTGCGGTGCTCTAACAGTAGATACAATGTATTGCAGCGGTGTCAGTAGCCGGCATATCTGTGCACACAGAACATTGCGTACAGTGTTCAGCTGGCTGCAATGTTTTTCTTCATACAATCTTTGCGCAGAAAGATTATTACCGTATTATTGGGGGATGTCTTACTTTCGGGGGGTGCCTTATATTAGACAATTCAACAAAACCTCTGCTATGTCTTACTTTTGGGGGATGACTTATTTTCGGGGATAACAGGGTATCTATCTATCTATCTATCTATCTATCTATCTATCTATCTATCTATCTATCTATCTATCTATCTATCCTTCCATTGTATTACATTGGATAAAATCATGTTATGAGAAAACTATTATCACACAGAATGTGAATATATTCTATAGCTCAAATTTGATTGTATTTCCTGTTATTATGTTTTTCAGGTGGATGTTCTGTATGACAATCCGCACACAATACAGTGCAAATACTGCACATACTAAACACACACAAACACACTACAGGACACACACTATACACACAATACTGAACACACACTATGTGCCATATGTGCAAACATACAATACAGTATATATATATATATATATATATATATATATATATATTTACACACACACACTATACAGTACACATTCTATGTGCACACACACTATATAATACACACACTTCCACTATATAACAATTGTTACACATTGGGGCAGTACTTCGTACATCAGTCTTAATAAAGGGCCAATAAGCGCAGGGCACGAGCGATTTTTCAGGTGACCCGTGCGCCACAATGAAGGTTGGCACCAGTCCAGACCTGGGCCAGATTTCCAGTATAACTCAGGTGACTAATAATAAATATTTTGGGGTGATGTCCCCTCCTTGGCCCGCCCCGATCTCCACCCAAATGTGCAGAAAGTAGTGAGAGCGGCGCAGAATGGGGAATGTGGTTGACATTTGGCGCAAGAAATGGCCCCCACTGTTCACAGTAGACACAACGTGTTAGGGTTAGTTCACATGTAGTTTTTTGGTCTGGATTTTAGACGCGGGAAACCGCGTCAGAATCCGGACCAAAGTGCGCCTGTCGCGGCTTCCGGAGGGATTGTTTTGACGCAGACTCCACCTCAAGATAGGGCAGGTCGCTTCTTTTACCGCTTGCAGAAAAAGGAAAAAGGAAATGACCGGCTCCCATTGAATTCAATAGGAGGCAGTTTTTTGACCTGGATTTTGATGCAGATTCCGCATCAAATTCCAGACCAAAAAACTGTGTGTGAAGTATGTGAATAGTGCACAGTACACACTGACAACACATACGTTTTGTTTCAACTAACTTTTCATTTTTTGAATGTTTTTTTTGTGACCTTGTTCTCAATATCTGAGGCTGAGGTTTTATTTTGTCACATGACGCACATCACACTACACACATGGGGAGGTTACATGTACAGTATACTGCACATATACAATGTATCCATATAAGATGTACACACTGTGTATACACCATACCCTGTATACAGTGGGGGCAGGCGGTGCACTCACACCCCACACTACACACATGAGGAGGTTACATATACACTATACTGCACATATACAATGTATCCATATAAGATGTACACACTGTGTATACACCATACCCTGTATACAGTAGGGGCAGGCGGTGCACTCACACCCCACACTACACACATGAGGAGGTTACATATACACTATACTGCACATATACAATGTATCCATATAAGATGTACACACTGTGTATACACCATACCCTGTATACAGTAGGGGCAGGCGGTGCACTCACACCCCACACCGCGTCCTCTGCTCCATCTACAATACAATTAGATGAGTTGTAAAGTTTTATAGGAATAAAACTGGTTTAACTGGGCACAAAAATTTGGTCCAAGTATTTATACGCAATTCACTGCGGCAAAACGTTATTGTGTCTTCTGTAAGTGTTACAATGTGACAATGTGGCCCTCTGAGCAAATAAGGGCTGGGTCTGATATACAACAATGTAGCATTATGTGGTGTATACAACCAGCAACATGGTACAGTATACACAACTACTAGTATATAAGAGATATACAACCAGCAACATGGTACAGTATACACAACTACTAGTATATAAGATATACAACCAGCAACATGGTACAGTATACACAACTACTAGTATATAAGAGATATACAACCAGCAACATGGTACAGTATACACAACTAGTATACCATATGATATATACAACCAGTACAACATGATAAGTATACAAAACTACTACTATATATGTTACATGCAATAAGTATTGGGGTATATAGAATAGAAAACCAGTATGTCATGAGATATATACAGTGCAACCACAAGCACATTATACAGTATATACCCAGTACAGAGTATGAATTATACATAGGACACCAATACAAAGTAAAAAGAACCAGTGCAGCATACTGTATAAAGTAACCAGCAATACAGTATAATGTATACATAGCCAGTATACAACTGTAGAGAACATACAACTAGAGCGACATAATAAAATATACAACACTAGTTCTATCCATGATTGATAAATTCAATATTACCCCATGTAGTAAATGGCTATAAGATCATGCCCCATTTTTTTGGTTGGGTGTGAACTGCCCTGAGCTGTGTGATCTCGTATTACGTTACTGTTTGTAGTGTTTGGAATGTCATAATGTATATATATGTTATATTATAAGGAGAATGGACATTATAACCAGGTATGGGGCTTTAGAGTATATAGGAAAAGCAATGGGAAAGTCAGCGTGCAGCCCTGGGTAAGTAGTAGAGATTATAGCACCAGGTCTAGTACTGTATAATATATAGGAACATAAGTGTGCAGCCTGAGAAATTATAGCACCAGGTCCACTGCTGTACAATATAGAGGAACATCAGTGTGCAGCCTTGTATACAGGTCTGGTGCTATATAATATATAAAACATACATGTGCAGCCTGAGAGATTACAGCACCAGGTCCATAGGGATATTAGTATACAGCCCTGTATAATGAGGATGGCCAGTGCCATAAGATCATATATAGGGGAATGACAAGCCAGGACCAGTGCTTTATAACATGTAGGAACAGTAATGGGTACATCAGGGTCCTATATAAAGTGCTGAGTACATTGATGTACATTGGTAATATTAGCATATACAGAGGAATGAGTGTGCCAGGGGGAAATATAATGGAAACATCAGTGTGTAGCCCTATAATGACAGTACTATGGCCATTGATTTATAACATGTAGGGACGGCAATGGGTACATTAGTGTGCAGCTCTATGTAACGTGCTAGGGACATCAGTGTCACATGAAGATAGATAAGGGAATAGCTGTGCTATGGAGGGGGGACAGTATTGGGAACATTAGTGTGTAGCCCTATAACGACAATACTACCATGACCTCGTGGGAACAGTAATGGGAACCATAGTATAACCTCTTCTATACAAGGGAGGGACAGTGCTGGGTTTATTGATATATAAAGTGCATGGACATTACTGCACCGAATAGGGCAAGAACCAAGTGCTGTGGTGTATAAGATATAAGGGAATTATTACGATTATAAGTGTTTAGTCTTATATAGCTAAGAAGAACTACACCAGGTCCAGCGCTTTATAACATAGGGACAGCAATGGGAACATTCATGTGTAGTCCTGTATAATGGGGATTAAGGTTCCTGAAGTATTAACGGTATCAGGTCATGATAGGGACAGAGCCCCCCAACTAATCCCACAAATAGAGACCCTCCCATCTCAGGTGCTCATACACTATAATGGAGAGCGCCGCCTTCTCCGGCATACTTCCAATTGCTGAATTGTAGGGCACACACAGACAAAAAAAAAATATAATAAAAAAGTAGAAGAATTTAAATTATTTCATAGCATCTGATATCCGCTATATTTTTTTTATTATTTTTATATTTTTTTTAGAGTAATTATTAATATTTTCTTCCTACTAAGTTATTACAATCCTTTTTATTAGAGATTATTCTTTTTGCGATTTTTTATAAGATAGGTTTTAATTTTTTTTATTTTTATTAAATTTAAGGATTTTTATTGATATATTTTTATATTATACATTGTGTTATTTATTCTAAAATACATTGATTTATTCCATTTTTATTACAGATTATACTTGTTTATATATTATATCACGCAGTGCATTAAAATGTATCTTTTTATTACTTATTTTATTAGATATTTGTTATATTTACCAAATATAATGATTATAATTTTATTGCATATTTTATTTATATTTATTTTACAGTATATTATGATGGATTTTATTATTATATATTTATATATTATTCATTATATTTTACATATATTTTATTACATTTTTATTGCATATTATATTTAGATTATATTTATATTTTTACTACATATTATTAGATCTATTTTTATTATATACTATATGATTTATTATAGTTATATTTTTATTACATATATTTAGATATATTATATACTATATTATGGTTTATTATATTTTTATTCTTTTACATATACACTATATTATGATTATATTTTTATTATATTTATATTTTTATTACATATTATATTTAGATATTTTATTGTATACTAGATTATATTTTATTATTTTTACATACACTATATTATGATTTATTATATTTTTGTATTGTTATTTCATTTGCTACAATAAATGTTACATTTTCCTGCTTTATTTGCTCCATATTTCTCATAGGCTTGTGGTATCGGAGCAGGGGCCGCCACTAATAGTTTAATCCGAGCAGCAAGTTCTATTTTCCTAACACCTGGTACTTGGAGGACATCTTAAGTGCCTGGTGTTTTCCTGTAATGTCGACAGAAAATGAGTCGGTTTTATCCACTGCCAAAACATATAGCAGCTTATGGCTGTAATTTCGCATGGAATTCCGTCTGCGGAGAAGTCAGAATAATCAGAGGAATGTAAGCGGTGGCTTGTATTACCGCCACGTAGTGTCACTTACATCTTATAGGCTATGGGGGTCTGGGTGAATCTTCCAAATCTATTGACTTTGAGAAAGTGCGAATGAAATCATCCCAACAATATGAGCTCCTTACTCCTTGCAATGTGTGGTCATATCTGTTCCTGGGAAAGCTGGGTGGCTGATGTTAGATTTTTCTTATGGGCTTAAATATAGCAATTACAATCAAATATATGTTGAAATATAATGATTGAATATTAAAGGGGTTGTCCGTATTGGCAGACAAGTAATCAAACAGCTGAATAGAATATCTAATAAATTTGCTATAAAAAAAACAACTTAAGTTTAGCTGACACAGAGCTCCAAATCTCCTGCGAAGACATAGAGCAACATAATAAAATTCTGTCTACCTGCAGACACTAGAGGGAGCTCAGGAGCTTACTGAATACACTGCATGATAAACTAAGCTTGTGATAAACTAAGCCTCTAGTGGTGGCTGCGGGTAGACAGAATTTTAGCATGGAGCTCTATGGCTTTGCAGGGGATTTGGAGCTTTGTATCAGAAAAACACACGTGACACGGTCTACACTTAGTTGTTGAGACTCCTTATTCAGTCCGAGTAGGAGAATTGTTTGACTTTTTTCCCCCCATCTATAATCTCATTTAATATTACGTAAGAGGTAAAAATAGAAACAAATATTTATGGCATAAAATTTAATTTACAAAAAAAAAAAAAAAACAACTGATTCATGAGGTTCTTTAGAAAAGGGATCCATGAAATATTAATATTCACAGGATATTTTTGGTCAGATGGAAATCCCAGATGAAAGCTTCAAGTGTATAATGGCTTATAACTCCCAATAGATTACAATGGAGAGGGCAGTGCACAGAAACAGCACCACCCTGGTCATTGGGATGGATCTGGTATTGCAGCTCAAGCCTAATCCAAGCTACAATACCAGAGATTAGTCATGGGCAGCGACTGGGACTGAGCTGCAATACCAGGAATAACCTATGGCCTGGAGTGGCGCTATTTCTGGAGAAAAAAAAGTAATGTAAATTATAATAGTAATTCCTGATATAATGAAAGATATATAATAAAGATTACGCACTGCCAGGCTGAAGCACTGCTCAGGACTCTGGATAACCTTTATACTGTTTGCTATACTAGTATCTGTCACCCAGCTTTCCCAGCTGCGGATGAATGTATTTCAGGGAACACGATGCAGGACCCCTAGTGTTGGTGCTGCTCCCATCTGGGCTCCATTGCTTTCTGCCAGTATTACCCTTCAGCAGTCATAGAAGGAGTAGGAGAAGATCTGGAGTAATCTTATCCTGTATAACATCAGAGAGTTGCGTTTCCTCAGCAGCTGCGGTGATGTGCCAGGCGCTGGAGCGCAACCGCTCTACATTCTCCAGAACAATCCATATTTATCCACTTCAATTAGTTTCTTGTCTGTTTTCTATCCAACATCTTCACTTACAAAACCAGCAGAGGAAGTGATTGTACAAAACTCACCAGCAGGGGGAGACACTGGGAATTACAGGTGGACAGGCTGAAAGCGCCCCAGCACTGCACTGCCACCTACATAGTCACTGACTGGTATAGGTGTCAACTTCTGCAACAGTGCCAGTGAGAGGAATGCCAGTCTCACCGTAGTCTCTGCAATGCCAGCCTCATATTGTGCCAGCCCCATGCTAATGCCTGTAATGCCAGCCTCACTGTATTTTCCATGATGCTAGTCTTATACTAGTTCCAATAATGTCAGCCCCATACTGACTGTAATGCTAGTGTCATACTCCTCCTCCTAGTGCCTGCCACATACTAATATCTGTAATGCCACCCTTATAATGCCAACCTCATAGTAGTCTCCATAATGTCTATAACACCAGCCTCACTGTATTTTCCATGATGCCAGTCTTATACTAATTTCCACAATGCCAGCCCATACTAGTAATAGCATACCCGTAATGGTATTCTCATACTGCTCCCCCTAGTGCCTGCCCCATACTAATATCTGTAATGCCAATCTCACTGTATTCCCCCTAGTGCCAGGCTCATACAAAAGTCAGCCTTACTGTAGTCTGGACAGTGCCAGGTTCATACAAGTCCCCATAGTGCCAACCTCTTCCATAGTGCCACCCTTATAATGTCAGTCTCACTGTAGTCCCCCTAGTGCAAGCCCCATGCTAACGTCCACAATGCCAGCCTGATACTAAGTCTGTAATACCAGCCTTACTGTATTCCCAATAATGCCAGCCTCAGATTAATCTCTGTAGTGCCAGCCTCATACAATCCCCTATACTGCCAGCCTCATAGTAGTCTCCATAGTGCCAGCTGTATGTCTATAATGCCAGCTTAACAGTAGTGGTGCCAGTCTCATATAAACTTACTGTAGCCCCCATAGTGCCAGCCTTATACTAATGTCTATAATGCCAACTACACATAAGACCCTATAGTGCCAGGCTCACAGTAATTCCTCATACGATACCATGCCTTGACCTGTTTTATGCAATCCCACCTTCCAGGAAGTTGTATGTGAGCAGCCAATCAACAGCCGGGGTGGGCGACTTCCTCTTCCTGTTCTGATCTCATTTCCTCCTGGTAGAGAGAAGTGATGTCTGTGCAACAGAAAAGCCTCTGGTATTACAGGAGTAGCGCAGTGCATACACCAAGAATGGAGCGCATATATACAATGCAACGCTACAAATCTTTTTGAAGTCTTATTTCTATGAAATCCGAGAAATTTTCATGCAGAAATTGGTAATATAGATGTATTATTACATGGTAGGACCTGAGATGGAAGTAGATTCAGTCCATTCAGGTGCGCACATCATAGATACATAGGGCCATGTTTCCTAGTCTTCCCAGCTTATGACCAGTCAGTGAAGCCTGACAGCTATAGTGACAGCGCCCTCTGTAATACACTCACAGCACTGGGTAATACGTCTTTTTATTGCACCTCTGTGATCTCTGCACCATTTATCACCCTGGTGTTAACAGAGGCAATGGCTACAGGTGGGGACTCGCAGGAGAAGGGAAGTCACCCCCTTATAAAAGCTGCAATAAATATCAATGCAAGGGCATCACTAACACAATGGATCTGTAGGGCCTGGTTCACACTGATTCTTAACCATCTAAAATGTTAAAACTCATTAAAAGAAAAAAACCCGTAGTGATTAAAGGAGACCCCCGCCAGACTGATACTGCAGTACCAACCTCTGGCACAAGAAGAACATACTGTCTCCTAACATGTAACAATACAAGAGGAGGGGGAGAGGAAAGCAGGAGCATGGAGGAGGTAAAGGGTGCGGGGACCATATTTTAGGGGGATCTGTAAGTAGTACTATTATGGGGCACTATGGCTGGTACTATAATGGGGACCTAAGGCTTGCAATGTTATAGAGAGACTGTGACTTTGTTATGGAGTACTGTAATTGGCTCTATTATAGGGTACTTAAATTGGGTCTGTTATGGGTCACTGTGGCTGACTCCGTTATGGGGCACTGTGGTTAGCCTTGATATAGGGGTACTATTACTAAATAAGGGCGCTATGGTTGAAATTTTGGCAGGGGTTCTGTTAGTGGCATTATTATGAAGACACAACCACTAGAGATGAGCGAGTAGTAGTCGATTGAATACCTCCCCGCCATGCGTGTAAGCGGCTGAACACCAAGGGGTTAAAGCACATTGAATATTCGATGCGCTTAACCCCTTGGTGTTCAGCCGCTTACACGCATACCTATGGCGGGGAGGTATTCAATCAAATACTACTCGCTCATCTCTAACAACCACCATTAAAGGTAAGTGATGAGCTCCGCTATGGAGTACTGAGGCTGGTTAGAGACAGTTATTCTAGCTGGCAGAGTTATATGGGCATTAGGATTGTCACTGGTATATAAATATGGTTATTTAATAAGGGGGTGTCTGAGAAATATACTATTGTTTCCCCCCTAACACAATAGTAAGTTATGGCTATTAGACAGTACACTTTGTTTTCCTGTTGGACAGAGGATATCACAGCACAGTGCCTTATACCAGTCTATTCCAATATCAATTTATACATCAGCCTTGCTGTGTAGACTGGAACAGTGCCGGCAGAGTCATCTCATCAGTATTACTAAGGGAGGCCAAGACAAGTCAGGATAGTAGCACTATAGTGACAGATAATGCTCTGTCTGCAACTCCTACACATTGAAAAAACAACAGTGGAGTGACTGACTTACATATATCATCGCCTGGGTTCAAGACCCGGATCATACCTTCATTTTCATAGATGGAAGAACCCCACTAAGTTTTAGCAATTTTTTCATGCGAGTATATCTAAATAATGTTTATATTTCAAACCATGAATTGGTTGAAAGGAATTTGATGCAACTTGACGAGGATTCCAGTTACTTGCAAGTCAACAAAGTGGCCTGAAGGTGGAGGCCGCATTGAGAGCCCACCCGATACTGCCAGTGACACATTTTTGGGTCACAACCCTCTTCGGGAAGAACAGTTGTGTTAATGTTACTGTTAATGAGGCAAAGCTGGGACACAATGTCTTTCTGTTCATTGACTAAAGTGAAATCCCGTCAGCTCAGCGCAGGATCTTACCTCCTACAACCTCGCTGGAATCTCGCAGCTCATGGATGCTGCCTGTCTGTCATCCGTTCGCTGCCACATCAGCCATATTAAAGTAGCCCCCCGGTAAGAATTCACGGCCTGAGAGAACAATATGTGTTTGGGTTTCTTTTCTCTTTTGCCTTGGGCATTTGGATACCGGCCTGGTCCCTCAGATTTCCTGGCCCTCACCTCAGTTATGCCCTCCTGGAAGAGACGATCTGCGGATCAGGTTTCTAAAAAAGCCACAGCGAAATCCAGAAGAGCCAAATACATTGCAAATTATCACATCTCTCCTTTATTTTGGGGTCATAAGGATCTTTTATTGGCTGATGCTATGATATCACAAATTACATGGGCCAATATGCCCAAAAATCATGAAAGTTCAGGTCATGGTTCAAAGAGGTAACAAGAAGCCCCTGGGCTTCAATGCAAAATATGTAGCAGAGCCCCCAACTATAATGTATTGTCTATAGAACTGGTCTCCTATTGAAAAGAGACACCATATAGTTTCTGGGCCTGGGCGCAACTATACCCTCTGCACCATTACTGGCACTCCTATAGAGGGTTGGCAATGCCGCGGCCCCGTTATAGGGGCATTGTAGCCGGCAGTGTAAAGGTATATTCACACTGCACTTGTTCTGGAGTCTTTTCAGGTTCCACCCAGACTATAATAAGAGGCCCATTTAAGGTGTGGAGCAAAATAAAACACTCATACTCACCTCTCCTGTGTTCTGCTGCAGCCTCCGGCTCCTACTGAGGCCTGTTATTGGGTCTCAGCAGTCACATAGTGGGCATTGACAACATGGCGCTTTGACAATACCCCCATGTGATCACTCAGGCCCAATTACAGTCCTCATGGGTAACCCAGGGCTGCTGACGTAACAGAGGTGTCCAGATGATGCCCAAGAAAGAGCACTGGACACCATGGCGTAGCCCAGGATAGGAGAGTATGAATGTTTATTTTTTTAAAAATTTTTCCTGGCCTCCATACCCACAAGTATAATAATGATTTGTAGGTAGGGAACTCCAAAAATGTTGAAACTGAAATTTTTGGAAAATTTAGAAGAATCCCAATTTTATTATGAACTGGTTCACTCATCTGTAGTCCTCCGTCTTCTCTGCCAGTCTCTGGCTGCAGTGCTTTACCGATGATTTAACCAACACCTGCTTGTGACTACTGTGGCCTTTGATTGGCTGCAGCGTCCACAAGAGGAGTCATTGATTTCACCGATGGACCACCAGAAGGAGAGACCGTGGGGACCTTGACGTTGGAACGTTAGAGAGAAGAACGAGTAAGGCTTTATTTTTACAACATTTCCTGCTATTCCCAAATGTACTTTTTTTCTGTTAAAAATCCCTTGGTGTCACTACAGTAAAATGCCCCCTTAGTGTCCCCCATACAGTATAATGCCCCCTTGGTGTCTCCACTTTGTGGACTACATGCAGTGTAAAGCCCCTCCCCCATACAGTATAATGCTCCCCCTTTTTGGACTACACACAGTATAATGCTCCCCCTTTTTGGACTACACACAGTATAATGTTCCCCCCTTTGTGGACTACATACAGTGTAATGCTCCCCATATAGTATAATGCTCCTCCTTTTTGGACTACACACAGTATAATGTTCCCCCTTTGTGGACTACATACAGTGTAATGCTCCCCATACAGTATAATGCTCCCCCTTTGTGGACTACACACAGTATAATGCTCCCTTAGCAGTACCCACACAGTATAATCCCAATACAGGCAATATGGCAAATCCATGATGTGTTGAGGTCCACAGGGACATTGCCATATCCAAAAATTGTATGGCGTGCTGAGCGCTCCATTGTCTTTGGCATTAGGTCACTATTGTTGGCTAGTAGAGTGCAAACGCATGTGTCGTTGGCCCCAAGGAAAAATCTATACTGTACCAAGGCCAACTACCATAT
This sequence comes from Leptodactylus fuscus, assembly GCF_031893055.1. NCBI lineage: Eukaryota > Metazoa > Chordata > Amphibia > Anura > Leptodactylidae > Leptodactylus > Leptodactylus fuscus. The sequence goes on along the minus strand of NC_134271.1, from coordinate 15,947,229 downwards.
GCCATTTTGTAATACTGGAGTCATCTTGCGTGGCAAAGGGGGGCTTTAGGCTCACAGACATTATGGTCAAGGGTAACCTCCCATATGTGCCGCAGCCCAGCGTTCCCTTCACGGTACCCATGTAACACGGCAGTTACTATAGAAATAGACAATAAATACAATAAAAAATATCAGTTTTATGGCCTATGACTTGGCCTTCTCCGTGCATTAAATCCCAGCATGAAGCAAGGGAAAGCTCAAGGATTTTTCTAGTAATCGTCTCCCCTAAGCGGGCTGAGAAGCGGCGCTCAGCCCCAGCCCATTGGCCGTAGACTTGTGAATGAGCCCGGGCCGGCAAGGTGTTGATTATAGAAGCTCGTTTTAATTTGGCCGTGCTAATACTGATTTGAGGACGAGCTTCCGAGGTTCGGGAAAATGACAGCCCTGTCATCCCGTGATTACCATCACCTGTCCCTCACCGCGGCCCCAGATTTATTGACTGCCACATTTTAATAAAAAACACACACCTCCCCACTGGCTGCATTAAGAGATTTCAGGCAAAACAGGCCGGCCATGCCATAAATTTCCCTCTCAAGTAATAACTCAGGTCTAAGCCCCGCGGTCTCTGCCGTTTTTTTTTTTTTGTAGATGGCAAAAGACCAAATGAGGCTACGGACTCCGCACCCCTGCAGGAAACCGCGGGCGAGCAGTATTAACTCTTGTAGTGTCAGAGATCATGTACTGCCGGGCACCTCGCAGTGTAAGGCCTACGTCTAGGGCTGGATTACACAGGCCTTTGCCCATTTCTTTGTAGCCTCCATTACTCACCCCCTTAATGTCCTCCCTGGTGGTTTGTCCCAGTCCTATGTCGTGACACCATCTACGGTATTACTAATTGGACACTGTATGACTTAAGTGTTGCTCGCCTGGCGCCATTTTGTTAATGGGCTAAAGCAAAACAGTCTTTTTTGCCCCGTAGCATGCAGATTTCAATTTTCAGGACCAGAATACATAATGAAAGCTGTGTGGCGATTGGTTGTTATGGGCAACAAAGACAGTTTTGCTTGTAGACCATTTTAATAAATCTGCCCTAATGTGTTCTAAAAACAGCGATCCATTTTTGACATTCATGTGAACAAGGCCTTATAGGATAACCGTCTGTCGCTATTATGTAGGCATTGTATGATGCCATTAGGTGTTAGCCACCCGGCACTATTATATGGGCACTGGGTGCTATTCCTATATGTTGACTGCCTGCAACTATTATGTCAGGACTGTATGACACTTATGTAGCGCTATTATATGGGCAATGTGTGGTATTCTTATGTGTTGACTGCCTGGTATTAGTATTTCGGTACTGTATGGAACTCTTGTGTGTTCACTGTCTAGCGCTATTATATATGGGCACTGTATGAAGGTTTTATATGTTTACTGTTCGGTACTATTATATAAGCTCTGTATTGTACTCTTATGTGGTGACCGGCATTACTATATAGGTACAATACGGTACTTTTATGTGTAGACTGTCTGGCACTAGTACAGGTACTGTATCATTTTCTTTTGTATTTACTACCTGGCTCTATTATATATGCACTATATGGTACTTTTATGTGTTTACTGCCTGGCACTATTATATAGGCACTATATGATATTATTATGCGTTGACTACCTGGAAATATGATGTAGGCTCCATACTGTACGGTTATGTGATGACTTGCCTTTTTATATATGCACTTTATGGTACTTTTATGTGTTGACTGCCTGTCATTATTATATAGGTATTATATGATTGTTTTATGTGTTAACTACATTATATATGCACTGTATGGTTATATATACGGTATGTGTTTACTGCTACTATATAGGTACTGTACGGTGCTCTTACTGTATGTGTTTACTGCTATTATATAGGTACTCTATGGTGCTCTTACTGTATGTGTTTACTGCTATTATATAGGTACTGTATGGTGCTCTTCCTGTATGTGTTTATTGCTATTATATAGGTACTATATGGTGCTCTTCCTGTATGTGTTTATTGCTATTATATAGGTACTATATGGTGCTCTTCCTGTATGTGTTTATTGCTATTATATACGTACTGTATGGTGCTCTTACTGTGTTTATTGCTACTATATAGGTACTGTATGGTGCTCTTACTGTGTTTATTGCTACTATATAGGTATTGTATGGTGCTCTTACTGTATGTGTTTACTGCTATTATATAGGTACTGTATGGTGCTCTTACTGTATGTGTTTATTGCTATTATATAGGTACTCTATGGTGCTCTTACTGTATGTGTTTACTGCTATTATGTCAGTACTGGGGTCTGTTGTGGTGACAAACACTGGTGACTATAGAGGCACAGATCTTACACCACTGACTCACCAGGGATTGGTCAGGTATCCTGTAAAGTACACACAGATCTCAGAAAAACTTTGGGGCGTTTCCATAAACATCTTAATATTTAATTGAAGTGCAAATTTTTTAAAGCAAGACGCCAGCATACCTTATTGGCCTACATACCCCCTTCCCGCTCCTGCCTTTCATGAGGATGACTGCACAAGGGCTACAGATTTCCTAAGAGTAATCTAGAAAGTTTCAGGCTGAGCACACTTAGGAATGACTCTCCGAGCCCAGGCGTCCAGACTTCTCATCAGTGACACCTCGCTACTCCCATGTGTCCGAGAAGGCTTCATGCTTTACAGATGAAGAGGCCGAGGAACATTTCAGTAAAATCTTTGATAAATCTGGTGGATTTTGTGGCCTGATCTCCAATGTCAGGGACTCCTTTGGTCTACCTTCACTCTTGTTTGATGCAGCAGATCTGGCCAATCCACCATCAAAGCCAAACTCTAGAGGGAGAGGACTTACTAAGTAGTAATAACTATAGAAGAGGTCCCCAGCAGGCCCATAAATCAGGGCAATGGCTTCCTTAACCCTCCTAATTAACCTCTCCCTCTGACGGCTAAGAGGTGTGACACGCCGCTGCTATGGATTAGGCCTCTATGAATTTATGGGCCTCAGGAAGAAGCCGAACAGCTTGAAGGTTTTGTAGAACAAGATTTGAGGGTCAGAACGTTCGTCAATGTTAAAAAACATTTGGCCCTAAATTCAGTGTCAACGGTGAATATACGTCTCCCTCTCGATTCTGTTTGTTTTTGGGTTGACATTATAGGATATTCAGATGTGGAACCTAAAACAATCCAACTATTTTATAATGCTGGACATGTTGGGTGGAAAACTCAAAAGCTTATAGTATATTTACCGATTGCCTTTGCTTTTTAGCAGCAAATGTTCCTTAGCTATGGGGCCTCTATAAGTGAAGCTGTCCCATAGTTACCACAACAAGGTTGAAGGTCTTAAGATGATCCACCAAGCAGCAGTAGTGTCTACTTCCCAAACTCTTAACATCATTGTTACCATTAAGGTTGAGCGATCGGGATCGGAAAAGATCGGATCCTGATCAGCGATCGAGTAAATTTCACGATCACAATCGGGATCGGCTGGAAAATGATCGGAAATCGGATTTTTAAATCTAAAGTTCGGCTCAACCCTAAAAGTAACTTTTCCCATAGAGAAGCATTGACTAGGGTTGAGTGATCGGGATCGGGAAAGATCAGATCCAGAACGAGCAAATTTCACGATTGGGATCGGCTGGAAAATGATCGGAAATTGGATTTTAAAATCGATCCTGAAACCTCAAGATCGGTTCAACCATAGTTACCATAGATCAATGGTCTCCACCTTCTGGCACTTCAGCAGTCTCAAAACTACAACTACCAATATGCGTTAGAAGCCAAGGAGGTCCTGTAGAGTCATAGTAGTTCCTGCACCTATAATGTACTTCCTGTGGTGGTAGAGGATCTCCCTTGTATGCAAAGGACCTGCCACAAGTGTAAAAGACCACCTGTGTCTCTAGAGGACCTCCTACACTCAGAGCTTTCATTCTTGAAGATTTCTTCTGACTGTAAATAACTCTCCATGATTGTAGAATATACCTCATATCCATTTATCTATGGAATATCTATCTCCAATCATTCTACCTGAAGTATTTTCTAATAAGAAGTTTAATATACACAAATTATATTGGTTGTTGATAAATATTAGAATCTAAAACTTTATCTCATATCTATTTCCTATCTATCCATCTATCTCATATGTATCTAATATCTATCTATCTATCCATCTCATATCCAATATCTATCTATCTATCTATCCAATATCTATCTATCCAATATCTATCTATCCAATATCTATCTATCCAATATCTATCTATCCAATATCTATCTATCCAATATCTATCTATCTCCCTATCTATCTCCCTATCTATCTCCCTATCTATCTCCCTATCTATCTCCCTATCTATCTCCCTATCTATCTCCCTATCTCCCTATCTATCTCCCTATCTATCTCTCATATCTAGCTATCTAATTTCACGTTCATCCGTCATATCTATCTATCTATCTATCTATCTAATTTATCTTTCTATTATCTCTATCCTATCTAATCTCTCTGTCCATCTCTCTCTGTCCATCCATGTCATCTCTCTTTACTTACTATTATCCAATATATTTAATCTTCCAGTTCCCAAAAATTACAAAAACAGTAAAAATAAACAAATTATGTAAAGAACACAAATGTAATGGATATTTTTCTTTAGTACAATAATAATTATTCCCAATATGCAACCAATTAGGAAAATGCGGCCATTATACATCATGTCCTAAGGCGCCATTCACATGGATGGACTCAATGTATCATTGAAGCGGTGCAAAAATAAATAAATTACAAAATGTTACAGTTGTTTGCTTCATCCAGTTTCAAAGGAATTACCTTTTTTTTTTTTTGTCCAAATTTATGGTTTCTATTCTGACTTCACTTTTAATCTTGACAATGTTAGGAAATGTATCTTTTACTGATTGACCAGAACTGTACATTTATTTTCACATTTCTCTTTGTCCCCATGTTATATTTCCTAATAGTCTAATATAGGACGATACAAAAGAGAAGATTCCGTGATGGGTCGGACACAACTTTTCTATTCAGTATTATTTAAGGAAACTTAATGTAGTTGGATCTTCAACCACCATAATAGCAGAAGATTATTTGTAGATTTTTTTTTTCCTTTAGACAATTTAAAGCAGATAACCAAAAACTAACAAAATCCCCAAAACAAAATTGTACGAGAATTGTGTTAAGTGTAATAAAATGAATCTATTACAATCTGCAGAAAAAAAGAATTAGGGACTTTAGAGAAAACCAGATTCATACATATAGTCATTCAACGCTAGATAGATAGATAGATAGATAGATAGATAGATAGATAGATAGATAGGAGATATATAGATAAATAGATAGATAGATAGATAGATAGATGTGAGATAGATAGATACTTTAGATACATGGTGTGTATTTATTCATGATAATAAACAAATAAAAAGAAAGACATAATAGATGTTAGATTAATATATACAGAGAATGTAAAATACGTATAAGGATAATTCAGTAGATACTGTGTGTATAAGAAGGATATATAGATATACAGTTAGACTACTAGCTAGATATATACAAGCAGATATATATATATATATATATATATATATATATATATGTGTTCTAGATACATAAACATAGATACATTAAAAACATTGATATATACATTGATGATAGATAGATAGATAGATAGATAGATAGATAGATAGATAGATAGATAGGAGATAGATAGGGAATCCATTATAGATAGATAAGTAATAGATGATAGATATAGTTACATAAAAAATAGATAGAAGGATCGATAGATAGATGATAGATAGATAGGATATGAGATAGATAGATAGATAGATTCCACCTTGTGAACCAGGAATAAACACATTCTCTTTCCATTCATGTAAGTGATGAAATCTCTCTTGGAGCCAGGAATTAGAGGGATTCTTATTTTGCTGGCCTGGTCCCAGCCTGGCCCGCAGCTTTGCCCCCCTCCCCCCCTATCATATCGTGGAACAGGGCGCTTCAGCCTACCTTCCTCAGAAGAACAAGTGGCCAAGTCTGTTCGTCACAGAGCTCTGACCTGCGCTGCCTTCTTGGGGCCTTCACCTAAAATTCAGAGATTTCTGAACAAAAACAGCTTGGAGCAATTCGCATAAAACAGATCCAAATGGAGAATATCAGGTTTCCCTGCAGAGAGAGGGTGCAGCGGGAGCGCAGGACGGGTGTCTGCGGAGGGGACTTGTCTCCACAAACCCCTTTATATTACACTAAAGAAAAAAAAAAACATCTTTACTAGTTTATCCTCCATGAGGGCCGAATGCATGTGTGAGCGCCCCCGCTGCGGCCGTCGACCTGATAGGATGTCACTGGGTGACTATGGTAGAAGGGGGCGCTCATTTTATTTTACTATTCTATTTTAATAGATTTTTTGATCTACTCTGGAACTTAAAGGGCATTTCCTTTTTTATTTCTGTTTCTAGGAAAGCTGGGTGACAACCAATCGAGTCCGTGTTACTGCTCCACTGAGGTCTGGGTTGTAGACAGAAGGCCGCAGTCAGACCTGGCCCCATGCCTCAGAGGATTCAAAGGCCCCCGGCCACATGAGAAGACACCAGTATTAGAAGTGGCACAGGCTTTTGGGGGTCTATAGGCAACAAGGAGCGCCTTTCTTAGTGTGCTATTACCCCCCTCCCCAACATTACCAGATCCAAGACCCCCTAAACATATTCAGACTTCCTATATAAATATACCAGGCTAGACCAGAGCCCGTAAATATATTTCAACCACAGGTTCCTTATAATAATATAATACCCCAGCCCAGACCCCTATATATATCAGACCCCAGACTAAACTTCTATATTAATATAAGACCCCAGACCAAACCTCTATATTATTATCAGACCCTAGACCCCTATCTTAACATCCAGAACCCAGACCAGACCCTTATATTAATATCAGACCCAAGACTAAACCTCTAAATTAATATAAGACCAAAGATCAGACCTATATATTAAAATCAGACCCCAGACCCCTATATTATATCAGACCCAAGACAAGACCTCTATATCAATATCACACACCAGATTAATCCTCTATCTTATATATGACACCCCAGACCAGAGCTCTATATCATGAGACCCCAGACCCCTATATTAATATCAGAACCCAGACCCCTATATTAATATAAGACCCCCATACCGAACCTATATATTAAATTCAGACCTTAGACAACATCACTAGCTCATTTCAGATACAGGACAGACCTCTTACATATATTCAGACCCCAATATTAATATCCGATCCCAGACGAGACCCCAATATATTTTCAGGCCTGCTGTATTAATATCGCACCCTACATACATTTCAGATCCCAGACTCCATTTATTATTATCAGAACCCAGATCAGGCCCCTTTATTAATTTTTAACCCCAGCCCCTTATATTAATATCAGATCAGACCTCCTATATATATTCCATCCTCCTGTATTAATATTAGACCCCTATATAAATTTCAAATCCCAAACCAGACCCACTGAATACATTCAGACTTCCTATATACTGTAGTATATCAGATTTACAATATTAGTATCAGACCCCTACATTCATTAGAGACACAGACCCCCTATATACTTAGTTTAGGCCCCAAACCAGACCCGTCTATAAATCTTAGTCCTAGTAAATAATTAAAATTAGATCCCAGACCGGACCTCTATATTAATTCTAGACCCCATACTAAACCCCCTTTATACACAATATAACCACATACAGTCCCACATTCAGCATTACTATACAAAAACGTAGAAAATCAAGGACTTTATTGATGATTTATACAGGTTACAGGGGAAGGGGATGTTATGTTTAGGGTTTTCGGAAAGCTGGGTGTCACCCAACAACTCCGAATGATTGAATAGAGCTTTATTGTTACTGTAAACTCATTTGACCCGGGGTTTCTCCTGATATTAGGGCAATGTCACGGCCCTAAATCATCTCGTCATTTCACCCTATTACCACGCTGCATCAGACCGCATTAATGAAGTGCAGACCCCATGAAATTGTCCCCTATCCCTGCATGAAATTAGTCCGCGGCATTGATCTCGGACTCTCTTCCTCTATGCTTTGTCTCTGCCCAGATTAGATTTCAAAGCCGGGTCTTATGGATCACATGTGAGAAGGGGTCAGCAAATCTTATTGGTGACCCTAGCCCGAAAAAGGAAAAAAAAAAGTTCTTATCCTTCGATTATTTGGGAAACTTTTTGAGCAAAGCTTAGAGGGCTTATCTGGTGTAGAAAAATTGATTTTCAGATACCCTACTAGTGAGTTCTGAGGGGAGGTCTCACCTCCGGCGGCAGCCAAAAAACACGTGGCTATGTGCACAGAGCCTAAGCGAAGGGAATCGGTTACAAAAACATCTCCCATTTCTCTGGAGGGTCCAAAGTGACTGCACATCACACAGACAGTCCATTACATGTTTACGGGGCGGTAGGTGTCCCGTGCCAGATCGGGTTGGATGCTCATCTCCTGTTCCAAAGATCAGGATCCGAGGAAGACTCAACTTTTTGATTTCTGCAATCGAGGGTGATCGCAAAATGGGGAAAAGAGGTATTGGGGGGGAAAAAAAAAAAATAAAAATAAAAAATTGCAAACAAAAATGACAAAAAAATGTTCTAAAATATATTTTCATACCCATTACTAGAAACAAAAAAACAAAAAAACAAAAAGTTTTAAAAAAAATTAAGAGTTTATTTAGTTTGAAAAATACATTTATTGCAAATCGCATCTAGTAAAGCCTCATTTTTCCTGTGGGGGCACTGCAAGGAAATTGAACGCAGGGGTGGATCAAAATTCAGGCGTGCGGGTGGGTCAAAATTCAACACATGCGCAAGTCGGCTCTGCCTGTGGGCCTCAGGCAGAGGCGACTTCACATGCGGGCGGCCATAGAACTACAGGAGTGTACTGCGCATGGTCGTGTAAGCCACAAAAAAATGGCCGCCCGAATGTGAAATCAGCTCTGCCCGAGGTCCGCTGGCAGAGCCGATGTGCGCATGCATTGAATTTTGACCCACCTGCGCGCCAGAAGAAGACGCGGTGAAGACCCTGTTGCTGATTAAGAAGGAGGTGGCGCTGGAGAGAGTTCTCTCGCAGCATTGGGGACACCCCCAGTGCTGTTTGACCGCTGGGGACCGCCCTCAGTGCTGCGAGAGAACTCATTTGCATATCAACAAAAACCGAGATTTCAAGCGAACTGCGGAGTGGAAAAGACAATGAAAGGTAGAAGAAACATAACCTTTCTTAAGGCTATTCCAGCATGTTACTGAGAAAAAAAAGGCGCTTGAATGATAGGATCCCTTTAAAACCACCTGCCCAGTATACAGTAGTGTCATGTATGCTGTTCCTCTGTTGCTACTCCTGAAAATATACCAATGAATTGCCTTGTGCATGTACGGTGCATTACTTCAGCATGGTACCCCTTTAAATGATCGACCTGGATTCATGTAACGTCTTTGGTGGCCACCAGATGACTTGGTAGGGAATCACGACTTCATATTTTCCTCAGTTTAAGCCAAATAACCACAAACATGTTCTAGCTTATAATACACGGCGCAGATCTTCCCGATAATTCCCTCTGAGCACATGCGAGACGGATATTGTTTTGAAGAGAGGAAACCCGCTTCCATTAGTTGATGGAGCGGCGTTCTAGTCGTACATGACAGTTTTCTGCTTCTGATGTTCTGCTTAATACATGATAGAAATTTCCATAGATTGTGCTGAGATTTGTCGGATATAATCAAACGCAGAACGGTCCGGAAAACATTATTTGGTCAAGAAACAATGCACAAAGACATAAGACGTAGCGGGAAGAAACATGGCTACTGCCACCAAGAAGGATGGAGGAGATCGGCATGGTTTAGGCCTCAAAGTAGAACCAAGATGAGAAAAAGAAAAAGTTATTTTTTTGTCCCTAAAGCAGTGGATGTCCGTTCATGGGTTGGACCTGATATTGCAGCTATAGGTGGGGATGAGCTGCAATACCAGACACAACCATAGTCAAGAGTGGAGCTGTTTCTGGAAGATCACCACACTCTTCTTTCTAATGCTCGAAACCTCTCAACTTTTTTCTACTCCAGAATTGTTGCTTAAGTTTCTATTTGCAACTGGTAAGTATCAGGACCCTCAAAAATCAGTTCACGGAGTCTAAGGCCACCCTGAGGTATCCCACAGAGCCCCCCGAAATTCAGGATGGACTCTGTAAATCGGGACCCAGGTTGCAACCCCAGAACAAGGTGCACTTGCATGCTAAGACACCTTATTCTGGACCAGATACAAGCCAGGATGAAGCTCAACACTGTTTAATATCCATCTATGGAAAAATGCTTCTTTCTCCCGGTGCTTATACCTCCTTCATGTGACAGACTTATCTTCAGACAGAACAGAATTATCTGCTAAATTAGTATATAGACCTGTAAGGAGTTAAGTGAATTCAAGGCAGTGCTCCGTGCAGAAGAAGAGATGGAGAAAGAAGCATTTTTCTTTGATAACATCTATGATAAAGTTTACTTATATCACTTGTACTATTGAGTTAAAAGTGGGATTTTTGGATGGGCACCATGACCAGTTACTGAGTTACCGCTGGTGGGGAACTGGCCGTATCCCATTTCTTGCACTTTGATATTCACTGTCCGGCAAATCCAACGCCAAAGTGTAAAGACGAATGCAAAATATGTGATGTCCATATCCAGGTCACATGATGGGATCTTTAAGCCTTGTCTCCTTTTTGGGCACAATAATTCCTCTAAACCTCCATCTTACTATACGGACTCCATATAAATCACAGTCTGTCTTATTCTATAGACAAGATAGATCTCTCTGACTACTTTAGTAGCCACATGTAGTCCGATAGTGGCCACCAGGCAGTAAGATAAGTGGTTGCGAGGCAACACAAAGTAACAGGTCAAAAACGACAAGTCTTCTTGACCTACTGAGTAAAGAAAGTGGAAGACAAGGAGAACCTAGAAGTTTCCTTCCGTGCCATATCTGGAATGTCACCCATGGCTCCACTACAACTCCAATCCTTGCGTTTCCCCTAAATATCATGTCAGAAAAGTTACCTGTCAGAATATTATCCCAAAATAGAATATCTGAAACCCAACAAGAGCTGACAAGCAGCACCACAGTCTAATGAAGGTAGAGGGACTCATGAAGATCTGCTGTATTATATTTCGGGTGACTTGGCCACTAGAGGCGCTGTTCTATGGGAGTCTATGATACTTTACTCCGCAGAATGACTTGTATGTGTAGGATTTCACTAGAAAGGACTTGACATGTTGCAGAGTGTCACGGAGCAAAGGTATACGTCTTCCTCCGGAAGGTCTTTTGAATCAACACGGACGCAAGAGGTCGGGAGACAACAGCAATTTATTGTAATCCACAAAGTTAGTAGCCGGCGGCGGTCACATCAACCGTAATAACAATAAGTCCACAGAAGTCACAATCCAATGATAACTTTGGTTCCTTGGTCCTGTAACTAAATTCTGGCTCTCTGCAGAGCTGTGCACAGGCCGGCTAACCCATACTAACTGCCAGCTACAACTATATACTAAGACTGTTACTTCCTCTATCTGTGGGTGGGGAGGGCTGAGTCACAGATCCTTCCCCCCTCACCTATACCAAGGAGAGCAGACTCCCTGTCTCCTGTGGACAATGCACCGTCCAACATCTTCTTGGAGACACTGATCAGATTATCTCCACCCATTGTCCTCACTGGTCCTCACTAGTTAGAGGTATTTGCATACAATGTGCTAACACACTAGACCCCAATCAGCCAACTACACATTGATGTATACAACAGGTTAGAGAATACATTCCACATGAAATATATATTACACATTGCCTATAGTATAGACTCTAACCATCCCGTGACAACCCCTCCCCCTCTCAAAACATGTGCATGACACAATTGGCCTACACAGGTAAATTGGGGAATGCACATCAGTCTCTATAGCTCATATGTCCTCCTGCCGGGATAACCCATCCGCGTTCTGGTGTTGGTTCCCTCGGCGGTGCTGAATGGTAAAGTTGTAGGGTTGAAGGGCTGGCATCTGGCAGAAAATCCGGTGGATCCATGTTGGCGTCTCTCTGAGCTTGGCTTCGGGTCACTGCTCCCACAAAGTGGCACTGTAGATTTCCAACATCGTTGCCTAACAGAACATCGGCCGGCAGCCCGCTCATCACACCAATTGTGCATCGTTTTGGTCCATAACCATAGTCGAGTTCCACGGTAGCTTTAGGAATACGTCTTTGAGTACCCCCTGCCAACTTGATAGAAATGCCAGGACCCTCCTCTAGGGCCTCGGGTCGCACAACTCGGGGGTCCGCTACCGTTAGGAAAGCTCCCGAGTCCCGGAATCCAACAACTGTTCGGCCATCCAGTAGGACCTCCTGCAAGTGCTTCCGCTGAGGGTTTGCGGGATGTGTGGCGGAGGGCTGAATCCCATAGACCCCTGGAGGTGGAACAGATGGGTCATTCATGGAGTCATCTGGAAATGGGGCCAAACTTTCTGTCCTAGGAGTGGTTCCCAGGTAGTGAATAGGCCGGGATGCCACGGTGGCCCGTGCCCCCATGTTAACAGGGCAACTAGCTTGCAAATGTCCAGGCCGCCCGCACCCAAAACATCTGCGCTCTAGCATTCTTCCAGTAGGTCGTTGTCTAGGGACAGGGTTGTTCATAGCTGGAGGCCGATGGGCTGGGGCAGGGGTAGAGGGGGAATTGTAATCCTGAGGCCGGGCACGAAAGGTGGGTGGCTGGATGAAGGGTGTCTGGCGGACTGTGGTAGTTTTCCGCTCCTCTGCAAACAACCTCTTCCACTGCGGCTTGATGGTCAGGCCCTCATCTGCAAGGGAAGCAGCTTGCTCCACTGTGGCTGGGTTCCGTTCCAGCACCCACTCACGGATCTCAGCGGGGCACTGGGAAAAGAACTGTTCCTTAAGTATGACTTGGAGGATCTTATCGACTGTGACAGCCTCCTCTCCTTCTAGCCAGCGCTTGCATGCTTGCTTCAACTTGTGGGCGAACATGTGGAAGGAGCTTCCCCCATTGTAAGACAAAGAGCGGAACTGAACTCGGTAGGTCTCTGGAGTGACTGCATAATACTTCTGCACCGCTCTTTTAATGGCCTCATAGTCCCGCTGATCACTAGGGTCCATGGCTCTGAGAGCTTCCGCAGCCCCATCTCGTAGGTGCCCCACCAGATACCGGACCCAATCCTTCTCTGGGACTTCCATCAGGTGGCACTGGTGTTCGAAGTCCTGAAAATATCCATCAACATCCCCAGCCGCTTCCTCAAAGGTCTTGAAGTGTTTATGGGAGACATATGGTGGTTCTCTCACTGTTGGGCTGGGGGTCGACGTTTGATTATAATTCCTCATAGTTATCTCAGCCATTCGCATTTCATGCGCCATTCTTTCCTTTTCATGCGCCATTCTCTGTTCCTCCTTCTCCGTTTCCTGAGCCCTCTGTAATGCTCTACTCCTTTGCTCTGCAGTTGCTCCTAGCCCCAGCACTGCCAATTCCTCCTCATACAAAACAACCCATCTGCTCTTTTGGGTCTGTACCTGCCACTCCCGTATCTCTCCAGTCTCCTGGGGGCAGCCCTCCTCATGGTCGCTTTGCAGGGTCATCTCCTCCAGTGCCTCGATCAGTTGCTCTTTCGTTCTTCCCTGGTAACTCAGGTTTAGTTCCCGGGCCCTTACTTGTAGACTTGCCATAGTCCAGTTCCTGTATTCTGAGGTTGTGGCTCCATTAATCGCTGGGCTGCTGTAGTCCATCTCGCTATCCGCTGTTGATCCCACCGCTGCCAACCAGTTGTCACGGAGCAAAGGTATACGTCTTCCTCCGGAAGGTCTTTTGAATCAACACGGACGCAAGAGGTCGGGAGACAACAGCAATTTATTGTAATCCACAAAGTTAGTAGCCGGCGGCGGTCACATCAACCGTAATAACAATAAGTCCACAGAAGTCACAATCCAATGATAACTTTGGTTCCTTGGTCCTGTAACTAAATTCTGGCTCTCTGCAGAGCTGTGCACAGGCCGGCTAACCCATACTAACTGCCAGCTACAACTATATACTAAGACTGTTACTTCCTCTATCTGTGGGTGGGGAGGGCTGAGTCACAGATCCTTCCCCCCTCACCTATACCAAGGAGAGCAGACTCCCTGTCTCCTGTGGACAATGCACCGTCCAACATCTTCTTGGAGACACTGATCAGATTATCTCCACCCATTGTCCTCACTGGTCCTCACTAGTTAGAGGTATTTGCATACAATGTGCTAACACACTAGACCCCAATCAGCCAACTACACATTGATGTATACAACAGGTTAGAGAATACATTCCACATGAAATATATATTACACATTGCCTATAGTATAGACTCTAACCATCCCGTGACACAGAGGTTAATACATTTTACACATATTGCCTTCCTATTGACTTGACAGCCCGAAAAAATCCATTTGTTCTGACGCAATACAAAATATCCCTTAAAATCACATGTAATTGCTCAAGTACGGATTGGTCTCCTGTTAACCTCAGGGTCCTTGACTAAGAAATAAGAGGACTGTCAGAGTATTTAGTTCCACTGTTCTAGATGTAATGAGGCCCCCTCCTGTGACCCTCCTCTGAGAAATACCTACCTGTCATTCTGATTCCCCTTGGCCAAAAAGAAAGATGACAAAGTGGTCAGGAGCAGTGTATGGGGCCAGCTCTGATAACCCTCAGAACAGAGTCTTACAAGAGAACGCTGACTCTTATAGGAGGAGATTCCATAGGCTTCATTGTTAATGCCAAAGTGCTTAACACCAAACACTGAGCTGTGATATAAGAGGCAAGAAAGCTGTCCGATCTGGCAAGTTATTAGTAGCAGCAGCAGTGGTGGCAGAAGTAGTAACATTGGTAATAGTAGTGGTAACAGTAGTAATAGTAGTAGTAGTAGTAGTAACATTAATAATAGTAGTGGTAATAGTAGTAGTAACAGTAGTAGTAACATTAGTAATAGTAGTAACATTAGTAGTAGTAACATTGGTAATAGTAGTAGTAACAGTAGTAGTAACATTGGTAATAGTAGTGGTAATAGTAGTAGTAACAGTAGTAGTAGTAGTAACATTAGTAATAGTAGTAGTAACATTAGTAATAGTAACATTGGTAATAGTAGTGGTAATAGTAGTAGTAACAGTAGTAGTAGTAGTAACATTAGTAATAGTAGTAGTAATAGTAGTAGTAGTAACATTAGTAATAGTAGTAACATTAGTAGTAGTAACATTGGTTATAGTAGTAGTAACAGTAGTAGTAGTAGTAGTGGTAATCGTAGTAGTAGTAGCAAGATTAGTAATAGTAGTAGTAACATTAGTAGTAGTAGTGGTAATAGTAGTAACAGTAGTAGTAGTAGTTTTAGTAACATTAGTAGTAACAGTAGTGGTAATAGTAGCAGCAACATTAGTAGTAGTAATATGAATAGCAGTAGTATTATAGTGGAAGTAGCAGCAGCAGTAATAGTTGCAGCAATAGTGACAGTAGTAATAGTAACAGTATTAATAACAGTAATAGTGACAGTAGTAGTAATAACAGAATTATTAGTTGTAGTAGCGGTAATGATAGTACAAGCAGTAGTGATAGTAGTAGTAATAGTAGCAGTAATACTAAGGCTCGATTCACACTTGAGTTGGAGTCTCCACTGCAGAATCCACCTACCTCCCTCCCAGTTTCAGTATAAAATCGGCGGAAACCTGATGGACTCCATTTTTTTTTTTTTTTTTTTTTTTATTGAAGAGGGTCTTTGTCTTCCGGATCTCCATACGGACCTGAAGAAAATGGAAAGCTGAATGATAGTGTGAACCTAGCATTATAGTAGTAGTAGCAGCAGTAGTAATAGAGGGCAGCAGTAGTAGTAATAATAATAGTATTAGTATATGGCAGTACTAATAGTATTATTAGAAGATGGCAGCTGTAGTAATAGTAATAGTAACAGTAGTAGTAATATTAGTAATAATAATAGCATTAGTATATGGCAGGTCTGCAGGTCACATAGATTATTAGATTTACACTCTTTGGAGGAGGAGACATTATATGATATTATATACTGACTACTCCTCCTGCATTATTTCTTCATTTTCTTTTCCTTCACCCTCTTCTCTTCTCTCTCACATTCCTTCATTTCTTTTTTTTTTCTCCTTACCATTTTCTCCCTCTTTCTTGTCCTTCACTTTTTTCTTAACTTCATCTTCCTTTTTCATCACAATATTTCTCTCCTTCATCACTTTCTTCTCCTTCTTTTCCATTTCCTCCCATTCTATTTCTTCTTTCACTTTCCCCACCTTGATGTCTCTGTCTTCCTCACTTTCTCTTTCACCTTGATGTCTTTGTCTTTCTCACTTTCTCTTTCACCTTCCTCACCTTGATGTCTCTTTGTCTTCCTCACTTTCTCTTTCACCTTGATGTCTCTTTGTCTTTCTCACTTTCTCTTTCATTTCCTCACCTAGTATCTGTAAGGTTTCCCAGGCATCTCGTGTTATATTTCAGGGTCATTATTTTGATGCAGCTCTTTATGTGTATAGAGCGCAGCATCTGCAGCTTTTCTTGCGCCATTTCATTCCTTACTAGCCAGATGCCAGATTTGCTTTGCTTTTCTTAGCTCGAGGCAAGTTAGAAGATTTTATACCTAAATGTAATATGAGTGAGCGAGGCCAAATGTCACTTTTTTCATGTGCTGCAAAACAAGGTACATGATGTGATTCTGACAACAGACCAAAGCAGCAGCGGCAGCACAATGCGGCCATCTGTATGAGCTCCAAACCAACATCAGATATCAGACAGTATACATAGGTGCACGTTTTAACCTCCATATTGCAGCCACAAGACTTGGCCTAACTCCTTCCCCCTGCGGTTTAGGATCTTAGATCACTGTAGGGCTGTACGATGAGCTAAGTGCAACCTTAGAGGGGTTCTAGGTGGGTGCAAGTAAAAATACTGCTGAATTATATACATCTGAGCCCATAATAGGGGTCATTCACAAGTCAGGATATCCAGCGGTGTTCTTCACCTGCCGTCCACCATCAACCACCTCTGCCTGGGGGGAGAGCGGTCCTCAGAAGTTCCCCATGGGCAGGGTTAAACTGTGCGAAGTCAGTCCAAGGGTTTTGCCCATCTTCTGCTTACAAAGGCCATAAAATGCAAAGTATGGTAGAAATTCAATGATACTGGGGGCTCAATCCAATCCGGCCCACATCTACTAAGCAGTGAATGTCAGGACTGGTTCACAACTGCTTTCGCGACCCCCCTGAACGGAAACCTATACGCATACAAAAGCAGTTACCTAAGGAAACACACAGACCCTATAGATCATAATGGAGTCCGTGTGGTTTCCACATGAAACATGCGGAGAGAAAAGCGCTGCTTGCAGGACTTTTCTCTCCGCATGTTTTGTGCGGAAACCACATGGACCCCATTATAGTCTATGAGGTCCGTGGGTTTCCGTTTGGGGCCTCAGTTGTATCAATGCAGGTAAAATGTATCAGTCTGGGGTCCCGGCTGTTTATGCCATAACATGTTCAGACTAGATACAATTGTAGCAAAACCTCAGCTATTAGATGTATTGATGGAAATAGGAAGGTTTTCATACACTGACACCAAGCAGAGAACTTAACTACTTACTGACCGCCCATTGGTTACATTTATGAAGATACTTGCGCCTTTTTTGGTGTAAATTGCGCCTTTTTAAGGTCTTTTTCTGCCCTACACTTCTTTTATGAAGCATTTGTACCTTCCTCACCCCCAGGTGTTATGCTGCACCCGTCACTTTTTCTTTTTGGCGAGAATAGGGGGCTTGGCCTACACGGTGATCCTTTTCACGTTGTATTTATGACTTGCACCTTTTTAAAAACTGCCCCCAAAAAGTCGCATATGCCCTCCGGTCCAGGGGCAATTGCACCTTTTTTGACCAAAAGAATGGGCAAAGTGGACATGGCCTAAGAAGGCGCATCTACACTAACACGTGCACAATATCTAACAAGGAGGTGCACTGCCGACAAATAAGCATCACAGTATAACTGGTCTACAAAAGACGCACCTGCAAAAAGTATGGCCAAAAAAGGGGCAGAATAAATAACCTCCATTACATATACACAGTGTACCTGAAGGAGCGCAGAGCAGCCCATAAGTAACATCCCAAAAAGAAGGCCCATGTATACTGCCATGATGTAACTTCCTCCCAGACCCAGCAGTCATTTGATCCTGCAGGTGTTGGGAACTGCAGGAGGTGCTGGGTCCTAGAGGACTCAGATTAGCTCTACAGTATATACCAGGAGGATATAGTGTAATGTATCAGCTCCAGATACAGAGGGGAAAAAGGAATGTTAAAATTTCCAAAAATGTATAAAAAAAAACTCCCCCACCCCCCTAAAAACATATCTGGATATAAAAAAATTCAAAAATAAAAATTATATAAACATAAAGCCTGAACGAAATAAACCAAATGAATAATCTGAACAAAAAAAATTAAAATACAAAAAAAAAATAATACAAAAAAAAAAGTTTTAGGCTTCAAAACGGCAAGTACCAAAAAAAAAACCAAAAACGAAAAATGTGTCCAGGCGTGAAGTGGTTAAGCCTGATATTGAATTGAAGCACAACGTATATTAGAAATTTACAAACGGAAATAGAAAAGAATAGAGACTAGGTGATCACCCAGCTTTCCACAGATACTAAATGGAAAAGAAACATGTTACATGTCCTATCCTATGATCTCCTACTAGTCAGCCCATGTGTCAGTCTTCACTCTAGCTTTGGCATTCTATTCATAGACCAAGTAGGATACTGTTCTACACTATACATTCATGTGTACCAATGATGCTAAATCTGTGGTTAGAATTTTGGGGTCTCCTCTAGAAGTTTGTCCTCTGGGATCCCCTTTGTAGGTCTTCCTTGGCCGAATCTTTCGCCGCAGCATTTTCTCACCCGGAGGGGTACAGATTTCGTACAGGTTGTGTTACCGTCTTCTGCTTCCTTGGAGGAGCTTTGTTGTTTGTTCTTAGAGGGTAGGAGAAGCTTACAGCATGGCTTAACTATGCCGAATGGGGGTTTAACTAATACAACATGTGAGGAATTCGAGGCAGTCATATTTCACTGGAGAAAACAATGCTGGAGCGGACGGCCCGGGCTGCACCGGGAGGAGGGCACTTGGCGGTGTTCTACCCTGCGAATGTATAACACTCAGCACCCCTGGGCCTGGAGACTGTGCGTCTTACATCTTCCAAGACGTCGGTACTACTACCACTACTACTCCTATTATCATCCCTTATTTTATATTGCCCCCTTTGTACAGTGCTGCGGAATAGGTTGGCGATATATAAATAAAATGATTATGACGATAATTAGAATTTGTCTCATATTCTCCATTAGGGCATAAAGTCTGCCCGATCTTGCGGTATATAACATGATCTCCCTTTCATTTGAATGGCTGCATGTAATACCACATTTTCCCTGTAGGGGTCACTACAACTTTCCTACCTATGTCAGCTCTCTACCAGTGAGTTTAGAAGCCAGATCGCAGTGATCAGCAGATATTTGGGTATATGGACATCAGGGTTAGCCACAAAAGTTATTCAGTTACTGGAGGACCTGTGTTGTGCATGTACTACATGATCTCCTATTCATTAGAATTGCTGCATGCAATACCGCTTTCCCCCTTTAGTGGCCACTACAACTTTCCTGCCTATGTCAACTGTCTACCAGTGAGTTTAGAAGCCTGATCGCTGTGATTAGCTGATCGATAAGGTTGTTCCCAATTAAAAGAAGGGGTTTCATTGCGAGATTGTCCTGTTGTAAACATTTATACAGAGAATCGGTTGATTCCTGTTTTAATCTCAATAGGACGGGCACATATAATATAGTGAGAGTTTTCTTAAAAAAATAAAAAATAAAATATATATATATATATATATATATATATATACTAGCTGGTATCCGCAACTTCGTCTGCGGTGATTGTAGAAGTGGGTATATACAGGCGCGGGTAAGGTTTTCGTACTGTGTATAAGGTATGGGATATGAAATGTAAGTTTGTATCTTGTTTTTGCTGTAATTCAGAGAATACGTGAGACTTTTGTGTTGAAGTTACTTTGTATTTGAGCTGCTATATATACGGTGTTGTGAGAAACTTTACATAGTGACTTTGGGACAGAAGTATTTGAAGTTAACCCTTTCCCGCCAATGACATTTTTTGATTTTCGTTTTTGACTCCCCTCCTTCTAAACCCCATAACTTTTTTATTTCTTCGCTCCCAGAGCCATATGAGGTCTTAATTTTTCCTGGGACAAATTTTTCTTCATGATGCCGCCATTATTTATTGTATATAATGTACTGGGAAGCAGGGAAAAAATTCAGAATGGGGTGGATTTGAGGAAAAAATGCATTTCTGCGACGTTCTTACGGGCTTTGGTTTTACGGCGTTCACTGTGCAACCAAAATGACATGTCCCCTGTATTCTGTGTTTTGTTACGATTCCAGGGATACCAAATTTATATGGTTTTATTTACATTTTGACCCCTTAAAAAAAAAATTATTTTTTGAAAAGTCGCCATATTCTGACAGCCGTAACTTTTTTTATACGTTCGTGTACGGGGATGCATAGGGCGTCTTTTTTTGCGGGACCGGGTGTACTTTGTAGTTGTACCATTTTCGGGAAATGTTATTGCTTTGATCACTTTTTATTCAAATTTTTATCAGAGTCAAAACAGTGAAAAAATGGCGGTTTGGCACTTTTGACCATTTTTCCCGCTACGGCGTTTACCAAACAGGAAAAATATTTGTATAGCTTTGTAGAGCGGGCGATTTCGGACGCGGGGATACCTAACATGTACGTGTTTCACAGTTTTTAACTACTTTTATATGTGTTCTAGGGAAAGGGGGGTGATTTGAATTTTTAATCCATTTTTTTTTATATATATATATATATTTTTACTTTTTTTTTTAAACTTTTTTTTTGCATTTATTAGACCGCCTAGGGGTATTGACATGGGTGGGCGGTGTCGCGGATTGTCAGAGCGGTGGGGGTCAGCAAACATGGCTGCTCCGGAGCGTTAAAGAGAGCCTCCTGGAGTATCGTTAAGGTGAGGAGCAAAGTGGTAAAGTATATGTATATGTGATTGTGTGGGGTTAGGGGCGAGGCTGTAGAGGGCAATATGAATTTTGTGGCTTGCTATGGTCCAACGTGTGTGAGATTGCAGAGATGGTGGTGTGAGTTTGGGGTTTGTGGGGGTCCTGGCACAAACGTATGTGCGCTATTGTGACGAAAAGTAGCCTATTGCGCAATCGGGTGTATTAACTATGTTTGTGGAAAATTTCAGCCAAATCGGTCGAGCGGTTTTTCCGTGATTGAGGAACAAACATCCGAACATCCAAACTCACAAACCCACAAACTTTCACATTTATAATATTAATAGGATAGGATATATATATATATATATATATATATGTGATATCCTGGGAAAGCTGGGTGACAACCAATTTCTCCAGTATTACAACTATACATCTTTCTTCCGGTCCTGAATAGCCAACCTGCATAGTTATTCCAAACTTGAGATATGTCACAGCCAAGTTAGGCATATTTACCATTCAGGAGCTGAGGAAAGCTGGGTGATAACCTTTTTTAATTAGTGTTCCTCAATCCATATTGGTTTCACCTAAAATAGAAAAAAAAGAGAAAAATAGAGAAAAACCATTTATTTCACTATTATAACCATGGGGTCTGATACCCATCTTTGCTAGAGTCCTGAATGGCAAATCTGTATATGTATGCACATCTGGAGACATAACACAGTCAAGTTAGGCATGTTTACCATTCAGGAGTTGAGGAAAGCTGGGTGATAACCCCTACAATTGAGGTTCTTCAACCCTTGTTATATAGATTCCACCTAATTTTTTTAAAATCTGTTCTTGAGAAAGCTGGGTGACTACCATTTTTCCCCCAGTACAAACACAAATGCGTGACCCATCTTTCCTAGAGTCCTGAATGGCAAACCTGCATACTTATCCAGAGCTGGAGACGTATCAGATCCATGTTAGGCATGTTTACCATTCAGGAGCTGATGAAAGCTGGGTGATGACTTCTAGAATTGAGGTTACTCTGGAAACATCTGTTCCCTGGAAAGCTGGGTGGCATCTAATTACCAATACGAGTCCTGAATGACAACTGCATGGTTAGGCAGAGCTGGCGACATATCACAGCCAAGTAGATATGTTTTCTACTCAGGATTCAGGAAAAGCTGGGTGATAGCTTCTATATTTGGGGTCCTTTAACCCATCCTGGTTATTACACAGCTTTCCCACAGCTTTGACAGACGAGGTCAATGACTTTTTTCCAGTGCGAGACATCTTAGACCTCAGTGACCCCATAATGGGGCAGTTTTATGAAAGAACTGTTGTATATCAACCAATCACAGCGCAGATTGTATGTCTCAGGGGCTGAATTTACAATGAAAGCTGCGCTGTGATTGGTTGTTATGGGCATCCAAGATAGTCGTATTAAAGTTGTCTAAAATCAAAACTGCCTTTAGTTGTCCATAGGAACCAATCGTAGCACAGCTTTCATTTTATATTCTGCTTCTGACAAATAAAAGCTGCGCTGTGATTGGTTGTTATGGACAACTCTGCTTGTAGAATGTTTTAATAAATCTGCCCCTATATTACCTGTTACAGTCCTCACCTCAGCGAGGCGCGAGGCGTCACAGACCTCAAACCTCACTGAGAGGAGGCCGCTATAAGGAAACGTTCTGTTTGCCTTTCACGTGTAAACAGCGTATAAGATGTCAATGTCCGCTCCACTCCGCAGCAAATGAACCTGAATATGTTGATAAAGCCGGCAGACATGACGATGGTATCAGCCAGACCTGTTGACGGCCACTGACAGGGCCCTTTCATGCCGGCCTGACCTACGCACCATGATAAGGATCCAAACGGAGGCCGCGTCTGGCGCTTGTCACATGACTGTGCCAACCGGGCAGCCTATTTATTCTCCATGACACCAGGTTGAACCTTAAACTAATAAACCGTCCATCACGGTGACAGGCAACGAGGCAGAGCTGCAAACCTGGGAGATATTAAAAAAAAAAAACTTCCCCCTTCCCCCCAAAAAATCAAAAAGTAAACAAAATCAGCAGAAAACCTGGAGTCGTATCTTCCCATGATAGACATTTATGGCATAGTCGCAAGATTTGGGGCCCGGGACCCTAAGAGGAAGAATCTGGCGGCAGCCACATGGCCATGTTCTCCATGGAAGTCTATGGGTGCCACAAATTGCAGTGTGGTTCTATCAGGGCATGCTGGGAGTTGTAGTTTTGAGCCACAGGTTGGAGACCACTAATTAGTTATATCAGTTTCTGGGAAAGCTGGGTGAGAACTAATATATGTGGCATTTTAGGTCTCCTAAGGGTTGTCGCTCAGGTTTACCATTCAGGAATCTGGGGAAGCTAAGTAAAAACGATACAATGGCGGCCATATTGGTTGTCACCCAGCTTTTCCAAGGGAAGCAATCAATGAAATTAGGTTTTCAGGCATGCTGGGATTTACATATTTAAAACAGTTGTAGAGCGACAGATTTAGTATTATCTGTTCCTGGGAAAGTTGGGTGAGAGCTAGTATATATAGCATTAAAGGTCTCCTGTCACACAGCTTTCTCACACTCTTGAATGGCAGGTCTACCTACATATAGACAAGGTGTATCATGCAGCACTACATAACTAGGACAAGTTACCACTCAGGGACGTGGGAAAGCAAGGTAAAAACTCATGTAATGGTCACCATATTGGTCGCCACACATCTTTCCCAAGGGAGACAATCCATTAAATTACATATTGGGCCTTGCTGGGAGTTATAGTTTAAAGAAAATAAAGGAGAGCCACAGGTTGCAGACTTCTGTTTTAGTTATGTCTGTTCCTAAGAAAGTTGGGTGGCAACTATTATGGCATCACAGCTCTCCTATGGGTTATCATTCAGATTTTCCACAAGCCTGAAAGGCCTAGGATATAGACAAAGTGGATCCAGCACTAACTTGTCTGATTTAGGAGACTGGAAAAGCTGGGTGAAAACCATGTCATGGTGGTCATAATGGTAGTCACCCAGCTTTTCTAAGAGAGATGATCAATTATATTGTGATTTTTGGGATTGTAAGTGGTAGATGCTGAGGGTGGAGGCCTCGGCCAGTACAGGTGGGCAGATCTTCTGCACAAGACCGTCTTTTGTCCCTGGAGCTGATCAGTTGCAGGACGGACGGATTTATCTCGGTTCTTATTGAGGCTTTTTATTTCAGCCCATGTAATTATCAATTACAGAAGGGAAGCTTCTCATAATGTGAACCATGACGGCCGCCTCTTCCCTCCAATGGGGCTGGGAGCTCTGCGCTGAATTAATGGCCCTATTAATTGGCGGCATGTGACCACTCCAGGGGAAAATGTGGGATTTCAGTCTACTCCAAACTCTGAGCAGACTTCAGTGACCCATGTCATGCGATAATGGAGCAAGGTCCCGGGCTGGGAAGTAGATCCTCATGTTCACAGCAGAAATGGGAGCAAATACTTATAATATTTATGGGCCGCAGGGCAACTTAGGATATGGGGCAGTGGTCAACTGCCCCATGTGGCACCGGAGCTCCCACCATGAACCAGGCTTTAATACATGTAGCTGGTGGAATCCCTTTAATATGAGGACCAGCAGTAAACAAGGCCTAACTAACCTAGGTGGCTTAGCTAGGGGGTACAGAGTGTCATGGGGAAGGAGGGGTACCAATAAGTGACTTTATCTTGCCCAGGGTTACAAGGATTAGGGATATATACTGAGCCAAAAAGTGTTTCCAAAGGGTAAACTCCATAACAGAGGTTATTACACCCTTGAGCTATTAGGGTGAATTCACACTGAGTAAACGCTAGCTTATTCTGAACGTAAAACACGTTCAGAATAAGCGGCGTCTAAAGCAGCTCCATTCATTTCTATGGGAGCGGGGATACGAGCGCTCCCCATAGAAATGAATGGGCTGCTTCTTTCACTCCGTGCAGTCCCATTGAAGTGAATGGGGAGTGCCGGCGTGTACGCTCCGGCATGAGCAGAGCTTGCCGTATACGCCGGCACTCCCCATTCACTTCAATGGGACTGCACGGAGTGAAAGAAGCAGCCCATTCATTTCTATGGGGAGCGCTCGTATCCCCGCTCCCATAGAAATGAATGGAGCTGCTTTAGACGCCGCTTATTCTGAACGTGTTTTACGTTCAGAATAAGCTAGCGTTTACTCAGTGTGAATGCACCCTTAGGTTATTGAGTTATTGATAAATGAGTTTGCATTGCACAAGTAAGACTACAACTCCCAGCATGCATAATGCCATATTTAGGTGAGTTAGGTATACATACTGAGTTAAAAAAGGAAGAAGCTATAGCACAGGTTATTACACCCTTGAGTTATTAGGTTACTGAGTTATTGTAAATGATTCGACACACAGGTAGTTCCACCCTTGAGTTGTTTAGTAACTGAGTTATTGTTAAGCGGTTTGCATGCAGCTCTTGTACAACTACAACTCCGAGTAAACTTTATTTACATGAAACCAAATAACACTTTGAACATATGAAGACCAACGGTACACAAAATATATGGGAGTATAGCTAGAAAGCAACGGGTAGGGTGTGTAGCTAAGGGGAACACTGACAAGTTACTGTTCCTTGGCCAAGGTTTTTAGATATAGGATTACATTAGTAGGATTAGAGATATACATTGGGTCGAAAAAGTGTTCTCCGATGGAAAGCCTCGTAGCTGGCGCGAGAAAGTGTTAATTCCACCCTTGAGTTATTAAGTTATTGAGTTATTGAGTTTTATCATAGTTTGTAAGTAAGATGTTGTTACTAAATGTCAACTCTTTATTAGAAAAATTGCAGATGGGACAATGGTTTCCCAAAGTCCGTGCAGTTATTTCCCCCCAGAAAAAGCGCCATTCTAGTCCAGCATCTTCAACTCATCATCAAGGCAGTTTTGTACTTTCATTACCGTATGGGAGGTACGCGAGTCATTGGTTGGTGGATCTTTCCCGTCTTGTCCCAAGGTGATCCCAAAGCTCTATACATTATAAAATACAATGTGGGCAAATTAAAGCGGGCCAGACCTATTACTGCAGCCACCACCTTCACGATCTGGAGAATACGCTCTATGGGGTGGAAATGAAACTGGGAGATCTTGGCTCCAGATCAGAAAACATTTTGGCAGGAGTCGAGCTTCTGAAGGGAGCCTCTGTATTATTAAACAGCTTCACATGAAACAAGTAGAGAGGAGCGATTTCCAAAAAGACACATGGATCACTGCGACGTACAGACTTTCCAGAATCAGAAGGTTTCATTGTACGGAGCAGAAGACCGTTTAGTATCACAAGCTTGTGGGTTCGTGGTTATGATATTGCAATTTAAAGGGGACAACATACCATTATAAAATATGCATGCGCACTGAGGGGTATGTAAAGCCATCTGTCCAGGAGGCAACACTTGACCCTTAAAGTGTTCCTCTGGTTGTAATACAACTTTCCATAAATGGTACAGATGAATACAAGAACTTTTGTAATACATCTCCACTTATTAGGCTGCTCTCCTGTGTCTTATTCTACTATTTTTAGCCTAACACAATGAAGACTATGGAAAGGGGATGAGCTAGTTAATTGATTTATTGTCTCATTATCATATGGCCTTAACTTCAAGATAAACCAGTATGCACAAAGTACATATTTATGTCTTATCTAGCTTCTCCTCCTTCTCCTGCACCCCCCCTCCCCATAGACCTCTATGTAAAATGTAACTCAACCTGATAAGTGGAGAAGAAAACAGATTTATTTAATAAGATAATTTACAGACTTTCTTATATTCACCTGTACTACATTCATGGAAAGTTATTCTATAAGTGGAGGTATACTTCAAGGCTTTGACAAGCAGCATAGATATACCGGGTAGATGTCATGATTGAACGTACAGCAGGAGCCATGCCTAGGTGGTAGACTTGATTGTGCCTGCTTACTTTTAATGTATTTGTGAAGACATTGTTGCCTACTTGGGGACAAGCAGTTTGCACAGGCAAATTTTCCTTTGAGAGAAGGACTAGAACACAGCGTGCCCCTTTAATGATATAGAATCTATGAATTCTTGGGATGGCAGACAAATAGGTGACTGAAGAAGGTGGAACAAATATGTTACAAGGTGGTAACATACTTGGCAGTTCCGTAGTTCCCAGGTGAGTCAACCAGCTTGATGGTTTCAGAAGACACTTACAACAGGTTGGCATGGCCAAATCAACTCAACCAGTATTCAACTGGTCTTGATATTCAAGGTGGTTGGCATACTCTCCGAACATGTCCTGTCTAGAATCCACCATTGTTTTAGGTTTGGCTCTACGATAGGATAAGATCTCAGTTTGACTATCATTATGCTTAATGCTAGGTCCAAGGCTAGGTTTACACACATTTACTTAGAAGAAGAAGACCTGTGCACTGGTGACAATAACTTCCTAGGGGACCAGGGGTCAAGCGTCATATACCCTGCTCGTATACCTTAAATAACGTTGATTATATGGGGTCAAACTAGTCATGACCTTTGACTAAAACATGTCCACCATTGCTACCTCTTTTATTCCATCGATATTTCTACCACTTTCTGACACCATTCAGACTTAACACTAGACAGCAAGTTATGAAGTCAGATGTCACTGGTGGCAATGTTGGCTTCCATGGAGATATCTTACATGAGTTCCCACCACATATTGGCTTTTTAGACTTATTTCTCATATATAGGTGACCCGGGCTCCTTGAGTTAAACCCCATTCTCACAATATGTCTCCTTTTACGCTAATTCAAGCTCATAGGAATTTTCCTCTGTGTGATACGATATCAATGTAGATTGTGTTGCCTGCTTGGTCCAGGTTAGACCTATGGAGCAAGCAAATGCTTTCCCAGGGCCTCTGGCACCGAACAAGGGGATTACGAGAACTGGTCCGGCTCATGGAAGACCTAATAAATAGCTGGCAGTCATTTACTCGCAGAGGATGAAAGCTCAGGGCAATGGTGGATTTGTTGGTGCCATCAAAGTGGAGCTCATAATCGAATTAGGAGTAAGGGAAGTCCATCTTCCTCCAGCCAGAGGCGCCCACTGACCCCAAAGGATATTTTTAAAAATAAGAACAAGGGCCCAGCTCAGAAGATTGAGAGCAGCTTGTCTGAGTGATGGACGCCTCCTCCACGGGTATTATGTCCGTCACTGAGGACAAGCTGGTTTCATTATAAAACCCCTTGGAAAAACAAATCTTAGTGATTCATTTATCCTCTTAGTTATCCAAATGTTGTAGATTCTAAGAACATGACATGAAAAATTTACAGTTTACATATAGAATTAATCTACATCTAAAGTCACTGTATACTTATATTTTAACTGTTACATGCTGTATTATCCTCAAGAGCTGTACTCACTATTCTGCTGGTACAGTCACTGTGTACATACATTACATTACTTATCCTGTACTGATCCTGAGTTATATCCTGTATTATACTCCAGAGCTGCGCTCACTATTCTGCTGGTGCGGTCACTGTGTACATACATTACATTACTTATCCTGTACTGATCCTGAGTTACATCCTGTATTATACTCCAGAGCTGTGCTCACTATTCTGGTTGTACAGTCACTGTGTACATACATTACATTACTTATCCTGTATTATACTCCAGAGCTGCGCTCACTATTCTGCTGGTACAGTCACTGTGTACATACATTACATTACTTATCCTGTATTATACTCCAGAGCTGCGCTCACTATTCTGCTGGTACAGTCACTGTGTACATACATTACATTACTTATCCTGTATTATACTCCAGAGCTGCGCTCACTATTCTGCTGGTACAGTCACTGTGTACATACATTACATTACTTATCCTGTATTATACTCCAGAGCTGTGACATCACCTTGTTGCAATGGTGGATCATGTGTTATCTCTATAACTGTTAATTGTCATTGTAATATTGCTTTTTAGGATAATGAGATGACAGCTGGGACGCGATTTCTACAGAATAGAGTCCATGTTCTGTGCAGAAATCACTGTGCAGGGAAGGAAGGAGATGATCTGCGACATCACCCTTTGTGAATGGTGGATCCTGTGTTATCTATATATGTCATTGTAATACTGCCTGTGCTGTAGAGATGACTGCTGAGACTTGATTTCTACAGGACAGGAAGTGAAAGTCTATTGAAAAGGGTTCACTGGTCAGAGTCAGGATTTCAAAATAATTTTTTAATGTACAGTAGATAACCAAAAAAATGTAACATTTAAAAAAAAATATGTTTGTGGTCCATATGACTTATGACCGTGATACCACTAGTTTGTGAAGCTGAAGTTATGCTTGTTCAAGTGCTATGGCCACCTTAAACTGGAGATTAGTGGGGGTGTTGTGTGTTGGTCCCCAGCGATTTGACAACTCCGAAGGCCTGTTGGCATGTCCAACTGTGTATGAGTCTAGAATAGACTGATATCACTTGGTGCAGACTCAGCTCATATAATTCTGTATTTCCAGCTACAGATGCCGTCCATTCCACCCGAGACCAAGACTAGAATGGAAAATGAACGGATTCCCTGTGAGTAACCACTTAATGGCCATGACTCACAAGGAACATCCGGTTGTGTCCTGGACAGATTACGCCTGAAATTTTGCTTTTATGTCCATTGACATAGTTTATTGTTGTATCATGTGTTGTGATGTGGTTGCGCTGAAGGTCATTGTGCAGTCAGAAGGAGGACTGCTTGGGAAACTTGTTGGACAATCGAAAGACCCCATTTGGTCCCAACAACCAAACACCTTTGGAAACCCTTTGGCTCTCCAGGGATATTGAAAACTGTGCCTAAATTCCACCAGCTGCATACCTCTCATCTGTCACTGTAAGCTACTGGACAGCTTGTGCAACATCGACCACAGTAAAGAATGGAGTGTCCATGTCATTCTTCGTCATTAGTTGACTTGCAGGGGTTGTTGTGTGGGCGGCATCTTGGAAGAAGACAGGCAAGATACAGCAACATGTTGCAATGCAAAGTTGGCTGTGCTGTGTGCTGGTACTAAGGTGGTGATATAGTCATATTGGGCAGGACATTTTACAAGGAGATGGTTCGCTCCACCATGGGTAAAAGTTGCTATCAAATCCAGGACCCTTAGTGTGCCCCTAAAGGTCTCTGCCACATAACATATACTACTATTCTGAATGAAACATGGTTGGTACGGGCCCCATAACATATTTGCACTGGTGCCCTGGAGCCTCAAGTTACACTGGTGGGAAAGGTCTAGAGCCAAGTGGGTGCCAAGTGGGGAAGGTGGCATCAACTTGCCATTCTGCCTTCAAGGGTATTTAGATTTTGGGCTAAGAATGGAAAGCCTAACCATGGTTAGGAGAGTGGGGTATTAGTATTACCCCCCCATAGAGAGGACAAAGAGACCCTGTGGTCTATACAGCTACAGTGCAATGACGTTCTCTGTATCCCAACATGGTGACACCATTGATCCTCCCTTTTTTAAGGTGTCAAGAAGCTTTCGTTGGTGGTTCATACCAATGGGAACAAGGCTCCCCACGCACATGTTCTTCGCTGCCCTATACTAACAGCGATAACTGGACATCATTACAATACCATTAATTGGACTCTTACAAAATAAATCAAGCGAAACGTAAAAACCATCTTTCCATGAAATGAAACTGACTGAACTAAGCAGACACTTGTGATGATTTTATGTGGTGGGCCATAAAAATTAACTCATAAAAATGCAAGAAATAGATGCTAGAAAAGTACAAGGCCTGCCAGGGCTGCTCACTCCAAAGAGATGCCGGACACCCCCTCAGCCATTACTGAGATGCTTGGGGGCTCAGGGTTTGCAATTAATATTAATATAAAAAATGTAAAATTACATAAAATTCTAAAAAAGAGAAAACATCTGAAGACGAGTCTAAGAACTTGGCACGGCCCGGAATACTGGTTCCAAAATTGAACTTAATAACATTGGGAAAAACTTCACAAACCAGATTTTACGATCTTACTCAGCAACTCTGGGTATTTAGCAGGAATGAATAAAAAAAAAAATTAAAAAATTCTAAAAATTAATATATGTATTTTCTGTATTCTATCTATCTATCTATCTATCTATCTATCTATCTATCTATCTATCTGAATATGAACAGACATGTGTTCATAAAATGTTATTATTTGGCAATTTTATATTTCATTCCTGTGGTTCTTCAAATTTTTAAAAAAATCTTTGCAAAAACAAAAAAAAATTCTTAAAGTTATGCTATAAAGAGACAGATTAGTGCAACTTATAGTATGTTTAGGAACTCAGTGGGTTAATATTGGGTAGATAAGTTATGTACACCCCTGTTGTGCCAAAAGAACTCATGCCACCGCTTGGATTGCCCAGAAGGGTTGCCAGAGGAAAATTTGTATGCTGTGAGTCATGTTGCATCTACAATGCCCTTTTTGTTAAAGGGATCCTATCTTTCAAACCCTTTTTTTTCTAACACATCGGAATAGCCTTAAGAAAGGTTATTCTTCTCCTACCATTCATTGTCTTCTCCGTGCTGCCATTCTATAGGAAAACCGGTTCTTGTCGGTATGTAAATGAGTTCTCTCGTAGCACTGGGGGCAGGCCTCAGCGTTCAAACAGCACTGGGGGCGTCTCCAATGCTGCCAGAGAACTCTCCAGCGCCGCCTCCATCTTCTTCTGGAACAAGGTCTTCACCGCGTCTTCTTCCGGCGGTGTCTTCTAATTTCTAGGCCTAGGGCAAGCTGACTGTGCATGCTCACGGCCACAAGGAAAAATTGGAAGTGGCCATTTTCTCATTGCCTGTGGGCATGCGCAGTCGACTTGCACTAGGCCTGAGACCTAGAAGTTAGAAGACACCGCCGAAAGAAGACGCGGTGAAGACCTCGTTCCAGAAGAAGATGGAGGCAGCGCTGGAGAGTTCTCTGGCAGCATTGGGGACGCCCCCAATGCTGTTTGAGTGCTGGGGCCCGCCCCTAGTGCTGCGATAGAACTCATTTACATACCGACAAGATCCGGGATTCCTACGGAATGGCGGCGCGGAAAAGACAGTGAAAGGTAGGAGAAGAATAGCCTTTCTTAAGGCTATTCTGTCGTGTTAGTTAGAAAAAAAAGGGTTTGAAACATAGGATCTCTTTAAGCCAAACCCTTATCCAGATTAGCCATACCTTTGTTGAAAGGAGTGCAAACAAAGTCTCACCTACTTTGTCTGCAATACAAAATGTGCACTAGGATTCTGATACTTTTCGATTAGTAAATATGCCCCATCACTTAAAGGGAGTCTGTCATCAGAACCCAACATATCAATCCAACCCTGCAGATAGATAGGTTAGGGTCACCTGAATCAATCAGTCTTTCCCCCTTGCGAATCGCTGCCTCCATTCCCGAGATATCACCATTTTTGTCAATATGCGAAATGAACTCTTAGCAATGGCGGCGCCCTTGTTGCTCTAAAAAGTTTGACAGAAACAGCGATATCTCGTCAACGGAGACAATGATTCACAAGGGAAGAACACCGTTTGATTCAGGTGACCCTAACCTATCTATCTGCGGTGCAACATTTCTAGGCTATTTTCTGCCGGCAAACCCACTTTAAGGTATTTTTTTAATATAAATTAAAGGGGTAGTGTCCTTTAATGACATGTTATTATAATACGTTCTGACACCTCAGTATAGTCTATGGCAGTAATTACGGCACTAATAGACGTGACTTTCATGTCACGCCAGCGCCTGCCATGGCTGTTTTCCGTTATAAAAGCGCGGCGCTCTCCAGAAAACAACAGGTTAACACAATTGGTTGTGGTCTCGTCCTGACATTGGCTTGTCATGCAAACTCTTTCAGCCCTCGCACAGAACAATAGCGGCTTTGTTGCCTGTAATGACGGTAATTGGCTCGTACCGAGGATCCCAGCTTCTCTTTAAGAAGCCACTAATTTAATAGGTGAAATGTCAGGCCAAAAACTCCGGCAGAAAAGCTTTTTCTTCTCTCTCCTTCATTTCGGAGCAACTTAATCAGCTTTTATGGTTTGTTTCTCTTGCTACAAAACATTTGGGTTGCGACAGCAAAAAAATTTTTTTTAAATGAATGATGTGAAAATGAGGATGAGGTCTGGGGGTACAAGAATGACCAAATCAATGTAAGGGCTAGGAAGGAAAACCTATAGAATTTTCCCTAAAATCGAAGGAAATAGAAGCTCGGAAGTCGTACTATTCTGTCAAGTTACGTAAAGTTGTATTTTAGTTTCTGGGAAAGTTGGGTGACACAAAATGATCGCTCTATCGGGAATGATAGAGGAGATAGAAGACACCACACTTGCCAACTGTCCCAAATTTGTAGAATTTTCGGTAACAATCAGGGCCAACGGCTATGCTTCGTATTAAGTTGATGGGGCTGAGCTGGGATTGAATAACATGATGTCAAATGGTCTGTGAAACAGAAGCGGAAGGGCTGTTGCTTTGATAAGCTGATCTGTGGGGGTGTCAAGTGTTGGAATAGGTCATCAGTAGAGATGGGTGAAGATTTGTTCTAACAAATACTGTATTCATGAGGTTTGGCCCCCACCCAGGGGAGGTGAGTATACTAAAACTTTGTCTGATTCATAGGACTTCAACACCCAGACCTACACCGATCAGCTTATTTTTCTGCCTCCAGCAGATGTCGAAGTCGAACAACACCATTCATATACTTATAACTAGGAATTGACAAAACGATTTGGATCAAATTAGAATTTTTCAAAAATTATACTCACCTCTCCTGGGCTTCCTTAAGGCATCGATGGTTCCCGGAATCCTCTTCTGGTCTCTTCCAGCCTATAGCTGATGTCCTGCTGAGGCCTGTGATTGGACCTTGGTGCTGACATCATGATGCTGGGTCAAAGAATCATCACATTGGTGTTCCCCATGTCACTGCTGAGGTGCGTGACATCAGTTAAAGGCTGGAATACGAGGCCGGGGGACCTCCGGACACCACAAGGATACCCAGGAGAGGTGAGGCAAGATAAATATAACTGTTTACTATTTTTACTCACCTCCCCTGGGCCTCGAGGAGACCCCAGAGCACAATAGTGTTTTATGGTTAATTTTAAGATTCGGATCATGCACAAAACTTTTGGAAAATTCGGGTCAAATCTGGTTCGATCACAGTTGGTTCGCTCATCCCTATTCATCAGTATGTGATGGGTCCGACACCAGCATCAGGTGATTGGTGCAGTTTTGGGTGTCAGACCCCTATCACTCAAGTTTTGTTTTTTTGTGTGTTTTTGCTCTTTTGACCCAAGAAAATATTTTAAAATTTTCATTTCGCTTTTGACATTTTAATTTTTTTTTTAGAGAAACTGATTTTTTTTGTAATCCTATACCTTGTACTGCATTGATACAGGATTTTTAAGAACACGATTTCCTTGAACAATTTGGGTTACAAAATTCCATTCCAAGCTAAAAAATACATTCCTGGCAATTTGCTGATTGCGGGTCCCCTGAAGTATAAAATTGCCTGGAATCGCTCGATACCACATGTATTGCTGTGAATGGGCAGCACACCCACAAACTGGGAAAGAGAAACCGCAAGAGTGTTATGCTTGTGAAACGGGCCGCAGGGGCATTGTACCCTTACCTAGTTACTGGCCCATTCGCCAAGGGCCTTGGTGAGGAAATCTGATCACTAATGCAGGCTGGAATGGAGAATGTCATGATTTGACTGCATACCAAGCTCCATCTTTATGCCTAGGCAGACCAAAACCCCTTCAGTCACCTCCGATATTATAAATGGTTCCTGGGTGGGGACCCTCTTAGAGATATTGTATTGGAGCCCAAGTTCTTCAAGATATCCTCGTGCCTGTCAGACCTGGATATCCCTACTTCACGTTGAGTTCATTTGGTTACTACTATAGTTAGTTTAGGTTGTCACAAAGGACATCCCGAGCAACCAGACAGTCTCAAGTCTCAGGCTCATGGTCATATTGAGTTGAGGGTTAAGAAAATTTGGCCTTGCTTAAAGGTGTTTTTTCTCTACATGCCATAGTAAGCAGATTTCTAAGAACTTGTTTAAGAAGATAATGTGATATGCATCCTGACTCAACAAGTGTCCTTGATTGTCAGGGCGTCTAACAACAAAAATGTCTTGCTTGGGACACGGTAGGGTTTTCAGCATAGTAGAGGAGACCCCATAAGCCCACCTTCAGTCATAGATGTGGTGCAGTTAGTGATTACAGGCTATTGGAAGGGGGTAGACCATTGACCGAGGATCAAACTGACTTGAGGGAAGAGAAGGGACAAGAAAGTTTGGCTTAACTTGAAGGCTTTTCTCCATATGCCATAGTAATCAGATTTTTGAAAACTTGTTTAAGCAGATGCCGTAAAATGTATCCTGATCTGACAAGCGTTCTTCATATTGCCTTCTTTTTTCCCCCCT
The DNA here is from genome assembly GCF_031893055.1 of Leptodactylus fuscus. Classification (NCBI taxonomy): domain Eukaryota; kingdom Metazoa; phylum Chordata; class Amphibia; order Anura; family Leptodactylidae; genus Leptodactylus; species Leptodactylus fuscus. The sequence continues at coordinate 15,911,723 of NC_134271.1, read as the reverse complement.
ATCAGTATGTCTTTTGTAGACTGGGAGTAAATCCATGCAAACACAGAGAGAACATACAAACTCCTTGCAGATGTTGTTCCTGGCGAGATTCAAACCCAGGACTCCAGCGTTGCAAGGCTGCAGTGCTAACCACTGAGCCCCATTTACATTGCCTTCTTACCGATTGTCAGGAGAGTTTCAGGGAACAAGAAGTTAATGGGTCCACCTTCAGTCAGCCATGAAGTACAGTTAGAGTTGACTGTGGCTATTGGAAGAGGGCAGTAGATAAATGGGGGAGGATCTAATTGAGTTAAGGGTAGAGAAGGACCAAAAAAAGCCTAATCTACATTAAAGGTGACTTTTCTCCATATGCCATAGTAATCAGATTTCAAAGAACTTGTATCCTGATCCAACAAGGGTTCTTCGTATTGCCTTCATATTGAGTGTCAGGGCATCTACCAATAAAAAAAATTCTCATTTGGGACATAGGAGTAACTAACAGGGTTTTCAGAGCCTGTGGGACCAAGGAACTAATAGTCCCACCTTCAGTCATAGATGAGGTGCAGTTAGTGATGACCATGGCTATTAGAAGAGTAGACAATTGACCAAGGATCATTGTGTTGAGGGCAAAGAAGGGACAAGAAAGTCTGGCATCACTTGAAGGTGGCTTTTCTCCATATGCCATAGTAAAATTTTTGAGAACTTGTTTAGACAGATGTTATAAAATGTATCCTGACCCAAAAAGTGTTCTTCGTACTGCCTTCATATCGATTGTCTACAAACAAAAATTTCTTGTCTGGGATTTTAGATTAGACAGTTGATGGGGCCAAGCATAGGACCACCTCCGATCAGAGATGAGATACAGTTAGAGAGGAGCACTATAGCAATTGGAACTTAGCGTATACAATTGACCTCTGATCCATCTTGAAGAAGCTATAGCTGAAAGTGGTCATGTTGGCGTGGAGCCCATTCCATGTTTTTTTTAGCAGGACTTATGATTCCTTATGACACCTTTGGCCAAAGACCAGATGACTCTCACTTCACAAGGTTGGCAGGTATTTCCAAAACCATCATGAGATGCCTAACCCCGAAATATTTCTGCAACCTGAGATCATCTAAATCCGAGTAATCCGACTGAATTTGGAATTCCAAGATCCCAACAAGACATTAGACCAAAAATTTAATTAAATCTCATTAACATTTTGTGCCCATGATACCTCGTATCCCATCAAGCCCTCTTCTAATCTTCGTTCCTCGGGGATGTCTCTACATTATCTTCGTCGGTCTTCTATGTCTTCTCATTGTCCTGCTCCGTCACAGATCATAAACTAAAAGGGATTTCAAAGAAACATAATTTCATCAACACAAGAGGAACAGAGAGTTTCTTAGCGGCAGATACTGAAATTGGACTCACATGAAACTTGTGTAGGACGACAGGCCTCTGATTAGAGATGTCTTAGGAAATCATAAACTTGACGGAGGCGGCTTGGGGTTGGAATTAGGTAACAGTTTTAATCTGGTGGAACGGTGCTGGAATCCGCACACACCGCAGTTATGAGTAAGGCGTATTAAATACATTTACAAATTGATTTTCGGAGGTTGGGGAGAATGGGGTTGTTGGGGCACCCATTGCCATATGTGATGGAATTTCGGCCCTACTGAAAGTAATAGACAAAGGGATATAGAAAGGTACTGAGGATATATAGTTCTATACATAGGGATGACATAGAGGGGATCCCCCACTCATGATCCATGAGTAGCTTATGTAGACCATACACATTAGATGTATATCAACCAAATTGGCTGATTGTCAGATTGGCTCACTAGAACACCAAGGGATCCACCAGTGAGCCTAGTGTCTACACTGGACGCAATTGTATGTTGAGCTCACAGAACATTGTCTAGACTGGATACAATTGTATGTCGAGCTTACAAAGCATTGTCCACTTCTCACTTCTTCTCAGAGCATGACTAGTTATAGACAGAGTTACTGCCTCTGAATGTAAAGAGGATTCTCATTCATTGCCAGCAAAAGTAATCTTAGAAGGATGAGTTCTTGAACATTTTGTATATCACAAAGTTGCAGAACTGTATACAGTATATACAGTGCGTATAGAGGACATTTCACCACCTCCTCCAATTCCGGCTCTTTGTATGCTTCAATAGGCTCTGCTCCACTGATTCCGACACAGTTGGAATTTTTTCTCTAGCCTTCACCGTTCCTGAGCAATCAGTACTGTTACTTTCAGAACACAATATGTCGAGATGGGCGGGTCTTAGACTACCTACTTACCTGAGTCTAATTAATATAGCAGGTGTCCAAACTAAAAGCAGGATTTGTCAGGAACGGTAAGGGCTAGAGGAAAAATTTCAACTGTGTTGGAATCAGTGGAGTGAAGGTTAAAATTGGTGATTTAAAAAAGCCTTTTTTTTAAAACCCCTTAAAGGGGTTGTCCAACAGTAGCACCTTATTATCTACATCTATAGGACATGTAAGTGTCAGATCTTTGGTCTCACATCTATGTCCCATACCAATTGCATGACCCCGATAGATAGTTAAGTACAGCAATCGTCTATATTTATCAGCCATATAGCCGTGTAGACTTTGAATGGTGCAATACTGTGCATGTGCAACTCCATTCAAAGAACTCCATTCTTGTAGGTTGGTTTTGGTTGGGCCTTCATCACTTATTGGCTATCCTTTTGGCTAGGTATTGTTATTATGGTGGGGTATCCCAATTGGATGCCATTTTTCATCCCCAAATTTTTCAAAAGATTGCGAAGTCAACTTATTTCGATACATTGTAGAACTAAAAGCCCCCCATCTCTCCTCTGAACTAAAATGCGAGGCCTATATTTTATAGCAGGATCACAAGGGGTTAATCCGAGCAGCAATATCTTTGGGGGGTCACCTCCCGGCTCCTCCTGGCAGCAGCTTGTTGCTCGCTCTCCTCCGTCCTAACAAACAATGAAGTCTAATAACGATCTGAATACTTAACGAAACCCCAATTTTAAAGGGATTACTGCGAGACCCTTGTAAAGAGTGTTCAATAAGTAGACGCCTTAAAAAGCCCTGCCTGTTACGGGCTGAGTGCCTGTCTCGCAAAGCAGATCATTTCCTGAGGGTAAAACGCTCAATTTTATTTTTGTGCAATCAAAAATGCAGAAGGAGCTCAGGTCAATAATGGACACTTATGAAAGGCAGTCCAAGGGATTTTGATTGAGACCAGGTGGCCGGGGACACACGAGAGCCGCCGCTGGGAACTTGGCCTTTGTGCTAATTTTTTAGCCAAGCCTTGTGACATGAAAAATAAAAAAAACTCTACCCCCCCCCCCTTCCCTTCCTACATCTCGATTCACATTAACCCGACCGATTGGCTATAAATTTTTCATCTTTATGGACAGAGGATCTCATAACAGGAGATTGTCACAACGCATTTCGATCAGGTAGACGGAGCTCCTACTAATGGAGAACCTGGTAGTCCCATTATTGGGGCTGGATATAAAAAGAACAGGTTTGGAAATTAAAGGGGAGCTTGACAGTGCGCAGAAGTAGGAAACCAGGCACATTAATCCTGTAGGAATCTAATAGGAAATTAGTAAAAGACGGAGGTGGAGTGTTGGTGGTGTCTACGAGCGGTGGGTGAGCATGACGCGGGCCAACTCGCCGGCAATAACCGGACTCTCCATATGAGCCCAGCCTGCTGCAGAATAATCTTTTTTGCAAGCTAAGCTCCACCTAATGACTTCCAAAGTAATTTCCTGCTCTTCCCATTGGATTCGCTCTCAAAGACGGCATATTTTATTGTGGAAAGTTCCTTTCTTGTGTCTCGCTTGTGGGTGGTCACAATGACCTGCCGGGACTGTGCATGCTGGGATCGTCAGGTTAACCTGTTGCTGCACCGCGGTCTCTAGAACACATCGTATAACTTATATGGCCTGTTTGTTCCTAAATACAATGAGATATTGAGACCTGGGATATTGGTGGGGGATGAAGACCAAAAGCTTCATATAGTCTACCGGGCTTCATGCTGAGTGCTGCCACCTAAAGATTTATGGTGCTCAAAGACTGGAAGATCCATCTTACCCCCTTATATGTCATAATACGTCTCAGGTTTTATTTAATGTAAGTGAGATTTCCAGACATTTGGTCACTCTACAAGGTCGGTGCATCAAGGAGCCCGGTTGCATGATGGTTGTTGTAACATCATCGAATATGACCTCAATGTTGGCCAAAAATTTGCAGTCATTTTGCAAAAGTCCATGGTCTGAAATATCGAGACCTGGATTATTGATGGGAGATGAAGACCAAAAAGCTTCATATAGTCTACAGGGCTTCATGGTAAAGATTTATGGTGCTAAAAGCCTGGAAGATCCATCTTAACTCAAACCCCCGGATTTGTCATAATATGTTTCAGATTTTATTTAGTTTGTGATGAATTTCCAGACATTTTGTCGCTCTACAAGGTCGGTTCATCATGGAGCATGGTTGCTTGATGGTTGCTGCAAAATCATTTAAAATGACATCAATATTGGTAAAAAAATTTGCAGGAATTGTTTCCAAAACTGAGCTGCAGTAACAACATCTGACCACTATACAAGGTATGGAGCTATCTGCTTCTGGATCTGTGTACTGTATAGTATAGGGGCTGCACATAACCTCATCAGATGATCCTAAGGGTAGACCATAATAGAAAGATATGGAGAGATACATAGTTATGATAGATAGACAGACAGACAGACAGACAGACAGACAGACAGACAGATAGATAGATAGATAGATAGATAGATAGATAGATATGAGATGGATAGATAGATAGATAGATAGATAGATAGATAGATAGATAGATAGATAGATATGAGATGGATAGATAGATAGAGAGAGATAGATAGATAGATAGATAGATAGATAGATAGATAGATAGGAGATAGATAGATAGATAGATAGATAGATCATGGATAGATAGATAGATAGATATGAGATGGATAGATAGATAGATAGATAGATAGATAGATAGATAGATAGATAGATGATAGATAGGAGATAGATAGATAGATAGATAGATAGATAGATAGATAGATAGATAGATATCCAGGGGGTCCTAGAAGACGAGACCCACTTCCTGCTACACTGCACCAAATACTCAGCTGTGAGGGCCGTCTACTACCAAAGACTCTCTGCCCACATCCCAGACTTCAGATCTGCAGACGAGAAGAGGAAACTCTACATCCTACTGGGAGAAGAAGAAGCCACTGTGGAGATCGCTGCCCAATACGTGTCCAGCTGTCACCAAACCAGAGGAAGATGAGACTCCATGGACTGTTATATTTATCCCAAAACACCCGCCCCGCCCCCACCTCCCCATATAGCAGTCACCAACGAAGAGGAAGACGAGACTCCACGGACTGTTACACCCCAAACCAACCGCCCTGCCCCACCCCACCTCCAACCCCCCCCCATATAGCAGTCACCAACGAAGAGGAAGATGAGACTCCATGGACTGTTATAACCCAAACCCCCCCCCATACCCACCACCCACCCAACCCAACTCCCCCCCCCCCCCAACACTTTACTAGCTTTGGCAATGCCAAATACCTATTCGGACGTGCCAATAAAGCATTTTTTGATTTGATTTGATTTGATTTAGATAGATAGATGATGGATAGATAGATAGATAGATAGATAGATAGATAGATAGATAGATAGAAGATAGATAGATAGATAGATAGATAGATAGATAGGAGATAGATAGATAGAAATAAAGGGATAGATTATAGATAATGGATGGATAGATAGATAGATAGATAGATAGATAGATAGATTGATTGTAGATAGATAGATAATGGATAGATAGATAGATAGATAGATAGATAGATAGATATGAGATAGAGAGATAGATAGATAGATAGATAGATAGATAGATAAATAATGGATGGATAGATAGATAGATAAATAATGGATAGATAGATAGATAGATAGATAATGGATAAATAGATAGATAGATAGATATGAGATAGATAGATAGATAGATAGATAGATAGATAGATATGAGATAGATAGATAGATAGATAGATAGATATGAGCTAGATAGATAGATAGATAGGAGATAGATAGATAGATAGATAGATAGATAGATAGATAGATAGATAGATAGATAGATAGTAGATAGATGGCTGGATGGATGGATAGATAGATAGATAGATAGATAGATAGATTTTCCTTCTTCTTATCTAGATATTTTTATCAGTAGTCTACTTTCTTGACCAGCTCTTACGTTCACCTCTTTGTATTGTCACCACCAGGAGCGATGACGTCCAGTTTTGTTCCGGGACCCCCCACAGTCTTGTCTCTTGCATGAATACTAATAGGATTGCTCCCTTAAATACACCCACATGGATAACTGGTTTTGACTATTGACAATGATAATAAATACAAGTCGAGGCGCACATAGCAGGGGCCAGCAGGAAGCTGTCCAAACCTCGTATTCAGAGCTGTTATTAATCTGTCCTCAGCACATATCTGCAGTGTATTTCATTCCAAGCTCCCAGCCAGGGCCAGAAAATCTTCATCTAGACCCAAGTGAGTACAATAATGTGACCTGAGGGTCAGATCACAGGTAATCCATACATAATCGGAGCAGTCATCAGGGAGAGCCTCACGTCACCGCCATGTGGAGGACTGACTGAGGTGTGCACCGATTGGGGGATTATCAGTTCTGCATAGACAATAGTACACTCTGGAGATGTGGAGAAGAACGCCCTTAATTCCCGAATACAGAGCAAGCTGCGGTATATTTACCCAAAACTCCTAACTGCCCCTCTTCTGGATGAGATGTCCTCATGTGAACCATCTGAATCTTTAGCTGGGTCAGAGCTCCATTTTCAGATACTGACTTCCCCAATCCCCTGTGTCACTTCACATGGTGATAGAGTTATATGATACATTTCTGGCTACCTGTTGTCACTACTACTATCTGTGATTGTTGTGTGCAGAATCTCCAGTGTATTCTATGGGATGAAGCTTGATGCTACTTATCTATATGATGTTTGCAGTGCTGTGTGCAAAATCTCCAATGGATCATGTGGACTGAAGCTTTATATTGCCTACTGTTACTACCTACGTCATGCTATGCTATGTGCAGAATCCCCAGTGTATCCTATGGGATAAAACGTCACACTGTCCAACTATACTATCTATGCTGCTGTATGTAGAATCTCCAGTACATCCTATGGGATAAAACTATACACTGTCTATACTCGTATATGCCATGCCTGCTGTGTTCATAGTCTCCAGTGTATCCTATGGGATAAAACTTCACACTGTCTATCTATACTATCTATGCTGCTGTATGCAGAATCTCCAGTGCATTATATTGGATAAAACTATGCACTGTCTATGTATGCCATGCCTGCTGTGTTCATAGTCTCCAGTGTATCCTATGGGATAAAACTTCACACTATCTATACTATCTATGCTGCTGTATGCAGAATCTCCAGTGCATTATATTGGATAAAACTATGCACTGTCTATATATGTCATGCCTGCTGTGTGCATAGTCTCCAGTGTATCCTTTCGGATAAAACTTCACACTGTCTATCTATACTATCTATGCTGCTGTGTGAATCACCAGTGCATCCTATGGGATAAAACTATACACTGTCTATATATGCCATGCCCGCTGTGTGCACAGTCTCCAGTGTATCCTATAGGATAAAACTTCACACTGCTTATCTATTCTGTGCCTGCTGTGTGAATATCCAGTGCATCCTATGGGATAAAACTATACACTGTCTATATATGCCATGCCTGCTGTGTGCACAGTCTCCAGTGTATCCTATAGGATAAAACTTCACACTGCTTATCTATTCTGTGCCTGCTGTGTGAATTGCCAGTGCATTTATTTCAGATGTGGCTTCATACGGCTCTTCCCTGCCTTCTACTTGTAAGAGCTAACAAGGAGAAACCTATCAAAAGCAGAAGGCAGGGGAGAAAGGCTGAAGTTGCATAATATAACATACGTAGAAATTCTGCAACATTAGGGAACAGTAATTCTAGGTCACTAATCTGTCACTTGCTTCCTTTAGATAGGACTGAGAGCAAAACAAGTAAAGTGTAAGGAGACAGAAGCATCATGGGAAATGTAATAGGAAAACCATATCAGAAAGGAAGAAGGATCTAAGATGGTAGACAGTCTATCAATAGCTGCCATAGATGAAGCCCTTGAGGGATTATAAGTTTGGTTGTTTCCATCCCACACCCCAGTGGATAGAGCTGACCTCTCCTTTATAAACTACAAAGGGTACCTATAGGGTGTCCTGGTGTTGTGGTCATAGCCCTAAAATAAAGACCATGTTCCTGGTAAGACCAGTTCTCGTATTCCCTATTTACCTGTGCTATATCCAGGAAGCCCCATGGGCCCCGTTGTGGGGAGACCTGCTAATCCCTTCACACCTTTAACTAGCTAATTAATTCTCACATCTGGAGTAAGTGCGGTGAAGACGCCGCCGAAAATCTCACGGCCGAGCCGTGCCAAGCGTCACCACCAAATACTTCATGCTAATAGAAAATCTCATGTTTACAGAAAATTTAGGAAGGAGAGGAGCAAATGAGCACGGATTAGATACAACGTATCTGAATACTAACTGCATCATATACCTTTGTATTATTAATATAGGGGGCTAATGCTAAAATTCCAGACTGCGAAAATATTTAGGACTAGTGTCCTCATTGCGACTCTGCACGTCCAAGAGAGCACAAGTCAAAAAGAACAAGTAAGTCATGGTGTAACTATAACAGTAAGCAATGGTGAATTTATTTAAAGCAATGTGAATTTATTTCCCCTACCCCTGGTGTGCTGGAGTCAGAAGATTTATGATACACAGCCTTCCACTGTCAGAAAGCAGAACATTAACCCTTTAATGCCAAAAAAAAAAGAAGTTGCTCAGCAATGTGTAGTCAAGGAGGGATTCTGTGAGGGACACTTCATGCTCCACTGGTTTCCCTCTTGTCTGCCTAACTCATTGGAGACGAGAACCTAGAACCCTGCATAGGTTCCCATTCCCTATTGGGTAGGGATTTAGCCGCTCTACGATGACTGCATTACAAATTTTTGGTTGAGCTCCATCTTTTGCAAATCTACAACTCCCAGCATGTTCAGTATCCCTGCGAGTAGTTGCTTTTCCACAGCTGGAGAGCTTCAGGTCGGAGGCCATTGTTCTAGATCATGTGTAATACATGAATATCTATGAGTTCCTGGAATATTTAAGATTTTAAGGAATTCAGAGGTGACATCTGATGTGCAGACGCCTCATCCGCTCTGAGCTTCAGATATGACGCCCCAGGCTTGAGAAGCTTAGGTTTTTTAGGTGGAGAGGGTTGAGGACTCTGGATTTGGAAGAGGTTAAGAAGCGGGCTAGTATTTATGGGAGTATACAACTATGTTCATTATACCAAAGATATCCAGTTTTTATCTATGTCCCCCTGTAATTACATCCACTGCAGCCCAGATTCTCTCTAGTCCACCTGCAGAATAGAATTCCAGGACTGCAGTTAAGACTGACACTCATTCAGATCAATAAGGGATCTAAATACATAGCAATGCCGACGGCATATTAGTAGTATTCTGTCTGATAGGCCACAGTAGTAGCAGCCAAGAAGTCTAGCGCAGAAGGCGACAACATGGGCGGCCGATAAATACACATTGTTTTTTAAAATTATACTCACCAATAAATCGCTTGATTGAAAAAAAAAAAAAACCCTAAAATTGGGGCAGTAATAAAAACCATTCCGAGAAGCGGCATCTAAACAGGAAAAAAAAAAGTAATTAATTTGAGAGAGGCAAAAGACTGGTAACAGCTGAAGAATTCAGTCTCCGGGAAGATCCATACGACATTTAATAAAGGAAAATTGGCATCAAAGAGGCAGAAATTGTGGGAATTCTCGGGATGTAAATAATTAGACGGAGTAGACGCAGCCGCGCGGCAGTCACTGGAACCGTCATTTTAATCAGCGCGACCGCAATTTAAGTCAAAGCTTTTGTAAAGTGAGAGTAAAGGATAACTGGGGGCTGGGGGGTCACGTATATAGGGGGATACATCAAATTAACCTTTACTGTGCCAACGGGCCATCAAACATTTATCGGATAGAAAGAATGGATGACGCTAGTGAAGTCCCTGAATTACATCCTGTATTATACTCCAGAGCTGCACTCATTATTCTGCTCGTACAGTCACTATGTACATACATTACATTACTTATCCTGTATTATACTCCAGAGCTGCACTCACTATTCTGCTGGTGCAGTCACTGTGTACATACATTACTTATCCTGAGTTACATCCTGTATATACTCCAGAGCTGCGCTCACTATTCTGCTGGTGCAGTCACTGTGTACATACATTACATTACTTATCCTATACTGATCCTGAGTTACATCCTGTATTATACTCCAGAGCTGCAATCATTATTCTGCTGGTGCAGTCACTGTGTACATACATTACATTACTTATCCTGTACTGATCCTGAGTTACATCCTGTATTATACTCCAGAGCTGCAATCATTATTCTGCTGGTACAGTCACTGTGTACATACATTACATTACTTATCCTGTACTGATCCTGAGTTACATCCTGTATTATACTCCAGAGCTGCGCTCACTATTCTGCTGGTGCAGTCACTGTGTACATACATTACATTACTTATCCTGTGTTATACTCCAGAGCTGCGCTCACTATTCTGCTGGTGCTGTCACAGTGTACATACATTACATTACTTATCCTGTACTGATCCTGAGTTACATCCTGTATTATACTCCAGAGCTGCGCTCACTATTCTGCTGGTGCAGTCACTGTGTACATACATTACATTACTTATCCTGTATTATACTCCAGAGCAGCGCTCACTATTCTGCTGGTGCAGTCACTGTGTACATACATTACATTACTTATCCTGTACTGATCCTGAGTTATATCCTGTATTATACTCCAGAGCTGTGCTCACTATTCTGGTTGTACAGTCACTGTGTACATACATTACATTACTTATCCTGTACTGATCCCGAGTTATATCCTGTATTATACTCCAGAGCTGCGCTCACTATTCTGCGGACTTTAGAACTGATTTCTCCATCATGTCTTACTTTTCACATATAGTGATCTTTACTCTGAGAAATAACATCTTTACAGCAGGTTTTGTGCAAGTGATACGAGTGCGATGCTTCTGCGATGCTCTGGAAATCATGTTGGGTCAATTATTATAATCAAGCAGAGTGGATAGCAATGATAAAGCTCTGGAGATACTGGTGGCTCAGCTGTAGTCAATAAAAGTTGAGAGCTGCTGCAACGCTTTGAGAAACCTGGTGGGTCTATTATCATCAATGACAGTGGAGAGCTCCTGCAAGATTCTAGAGAACTTGAGGGGTCTATTGTCATCAATGGAAGTGGAGAGCTGCTCTAGAAAACCTGGCTCTGGAGAACCTGGTATGCCAATTATTGTAATCAATGAACTTTCAACTAGAGATTTATTGTCATCTTGAATGAGAGAGGAGAGCTGCTGCAAAGTTTTGAAGAACTTAGTGAAATTTAATTAAATGGGCGGTCTGGTTGTACACTTCTCTGGAGAACCTGGTGGGTCCACTGTTGTCAATGAGTATGGAGAGCTACTGCAGGGCTCTGGAGAACCTGAAGGGTATATTGTCATCAAGGAGTGTGGAGAGCTGCTGCAAAGCTCTGGAGAATCTGGTGGGTGCATTGTCATTAATGAGAGTGGAGAGCTACTGCAAAGCTCTGGAGAATCTGGTGGGTGCATTGTCATTAATGAGAGTGGAGAGCTGCTGCAAAGCTCTGGAGAATCTGATGGGTGCATTGTCATCAGTGAGATGGAGAGCTGCTGCAAGGCACTGAAGAACCTGGTGGGTTCATTGTCCATTGTAAATAGCCAATCCAAAGCTCTGGAGAACCTGGTTTGTCAATTATTGTGATCAATGAAAGTTCAACTAGAGAACCTTTTGGATTAGAGAACTTGATGGGTCCATTATAATCAATCATTATGGAGAGCTGCTGCAGGGTTCTGGAGAACCTTGTAGGTCCATTGTAATCTATCATTATGGAGAGCTGCTGCAAGGTTCTAGAGAACCTGGTGGGTACACTGACATCAGTGGGAGTGGAGAGCTGTTGCAAAGCACTGGAGAACCAACACGAGAAACTATTGGATCTATTGTCATCAATGAGAAATGAGAGCTTCTTCAAAGTTCTGGAAAACCTGATGGACCTATTATGAGAGCGGAGAACTGCTGCAAATTTTTGGAGAACGTGGTGAACTTTAATTATTATGGGTGGTTAGGTGGTGCACATGTCTGGAGAACCTGGTGAGTCAATGGTAATCAATCAGTATGAAGAGCTGCTGCAAGGCTCTGGAGAACTTGGTGGGTCCATTGTCATTGACCAGTTTCAGTAGAATGCAACTTAATACTGTAGGGGATTTTAACTTTCACCTTGAAGTGTTCTAGAAGAAGGCCATCGGGAACTTGTCATATGAACCAAATGGATAGAACAATCCAGTCTCTATTCACAGCTTGAGCAACAAAACCGCCCAAACCTCGCCAACACATGTGCACTGGGGGTCTGAATGTGCAAGTGTCTGATAGTAGGAGCGCCTGGTTGGTGAACCCGATATGATCAGGAGGACACACTCCCGCTTTGGGGCCTACATCTGTTCAGGGGGAGCCAACTACAGATGAGCTAAATGTATAAAGGTTATCTGACGATCAGAAATCCATGCATTGCGTGACTGGTGACACTTTGTTTATACGAAACATTTTAACTAAGTTCATATGTATCTGGTCTTAAAGAGACGGCGTTATTAAAACACCCCACCTCCAGCCCCCAACCCGTCACAGATATCTACCAAGAGCAAATAAAGTCAAGTTTCCCCCCAACGTGCAGACAGAACCGTCCCCTCCTGGTGAACCCAGGGGATGAAAAGATTTTGAGATACCATCATGTGATCTTTGACCTCCATCGATGTTTTTGTTTCCAAATCATGTCCCTATTTCTGGAAGTTTTTTTCTTTAGGTTTTTTTTTTTTTTTTTTTTTAATCTCGCCCACTTTGTTTTGCCTGGAGGTGAGGTGAATCTGTGTCTCAACCACAAATGAATTCTCTCTGCTCCACGGTCTTCGTTCACCTCCTGTCTTCATCCTGACATTTTTTTTTCTCTTTTGCTTCCTGATCGGAGGTTGTGTTGTCATAGCTGTTACCTTTAAACCCTGCGCGTCTTTCTCCCCCCCCCTCCCCAAAAATAGAAGGAGACAAAAAACAATTAAAACTATAAAGAAAAGATCAGGCCAGGAAAAATAAAACAAAGGAAGAGACTGGAGCAAAGAAACGTTCCTGGCAAGTCAAGCCAATGATATCTGCGCTCTATCATAAGACTTGAAGGTCTCTTCTTCTTGATGGTCTCTTCTTCTTGAAGGTCTCATCTTCTTGAAGGTCTCATCTTCTTGAAGGTCTCTTCTTCTTGATGGTCTCTTCTTCTTGATGGTCTCATCTTCTTGAAGGTCTCTTTTTCTTGAAGGTCTCTTCTTCTTGATGGTCTCTTCTTCTTGAAGGTGTCTTCTTCTTGATGGTCTCATCTTCTTGAAGGTCTCTTCTTCTTGTTGGTCTCTTCTTGATGGTCTCATCTTCTTGAAGGTCTCTTCTTCTTGAAGGTCTCTTCTTCTTTATGGTCTCTTTTTCTTGAAGTTCTCTTCTTCTTGAAGGTCTCATCTTCTTGAAGGTCTCTTCTTCTTGAAGGTCTCTCTTCTACTATTTCACCATGATCTGTGCTGCACAGTAATTGACCTTCCCCTTATTGAATCCAGCAGCGGTTACAGTATAGCCTCCATTTTCACATCTACAGAGCTGTCATTCTGTCATTGGGTCACCCAGACTTCATAGTCTTGCACAGCCCCTGCACTCTCCGACCTCATTGCCTGTATGGAGACTCCTGTTGGATTTTACCGTGAGCTTGAAAAAAGCATTGTATGTAGTAGTAGTTGGGATACAATTATAACAGTAGTCAGGGCCGGCTCCAGGTTTTTATGGGCCCTTGGGCGACAGAGCCTCAGTGGGCCCCCTTGTAAAGGAGGTGGGGGAGTCGAGACACTGTGCGTTGCAGATGAAGCGAGTGACGTCATGCAGGAGTGTGGCGTCACCAACGCCATACCTCCCAATCTTTTAAAGAGCAGAAAGAGGGGCTCTGCGCGCTGCTGCAAATTTAGCTCCACCCACTTTTATGTTGATTTCACCCATTCTCATTCATTATGTGCTCCCACACAGTATAATCCTCCTACAGTCACCTGTAAATTATATGCCCCCCCTCCATCTCTCCCCCAGTTTCATATACACCCTTCCTCTGCCCCCAGTTTCATGTCCCCCCTCCATCTCTGTCCCCAGTTTCATCACGTTCTCCCCCTTCATCTGCCCACAGTTTCATGTCCCCCGTCTCTGCCCCAGTGTCATGCTGTTCCCCCCCCTCCCCTTCATTTGCCCCTTCAGTTTCATTGGGCCCCCTCCATCTCTGTCCCCAGTTCCATGCCGTTCTCTCCCCACCCCCTCCATCTGCCCCAGTGTCATGCTGTTCTCCCCCCCACCTCCATCTGCCCCAGTGTCATGCTGTTCCCCCCTCCCCTTCATTTGCCCCCCAGTTTCTTTGGGCCCCCTCCATCTCTGTCCCCAGTTTCATGCCGTTCTCTCCCCACCCCCTTCATGTTCTCCAGTGTCATGCCGTTCCCCCCCTCCCCTTCATTTGCCCCCCAGTTTCATGGGCCCCCTTCATTATGTTTCACCTTAATATGTAATACAAAACAAACACTTACACTCACCTTCTATCACTCACCTTCCATCGTTCCCCCGACGCTCCTCTCTCTCTCCCTCCAATCACATACGCGATGCAGGAGCTGTGAGATCAGCTCCTGCTTAGCTGCGGCCCGGCTTGCGTGTGTAAGCGTGATGTGATGACGTCATCGCGCCTACACACGCAAGCCCGGCCGGAGCTTTAAAGCAGGAGCTGATCTCGCAGCTCCTGCATCGCGTATGTATTCCAGCTCATCGGCGGACGGACGCCGATGAGCTGAAATTGTGACAGGCAAGTGCCGGGGGGCCCCCAGAGGCTCTGTGGGCCCCGGCACTTGCCCGACTATGCCGTGCGCTGACGCCGGCCCTGACAGTAGTCACAGGGTACAGAAGCGGGCACTGGGCACAAGGTTGTTTAAATTGCCAGATCAAGCGATTGCAGACTTGGGACATAAGTGAAGAGCGTTTGAGCTGTAGGTTTTATTATATGTGCACTGTATGGCAATACTATATGTGCATGATATAACAGTACTATTTGTGCACAGTATGATAGTACTATGTGTGAATTCTATGGCAGTACTATGTGTGCACTGTGTTATATTACTGTATGTGAATTATATGGCAGTACTATGTGTGTGCAGTATTATCATACTACCTGTGAAATATATGGCAGTGTTAGGTGTGCACTGTATGGCAGTACTATATGCATCCTGTATGGGGAGTACTCTGTGTGCACTTTATGGCAGTACTATGTTTGCACTATAGGTGCACTATGAGGCAGTACTGTACATGCATTATACAGCAGCACTATGTGTGCACTATATGAGAGCATTATATTTATAATGTATGGCAGTACTATAAAGCAGTACTGTAAGTGCACTAAATGAAATGACAGTATTATGTCTGCACTGTATGGCTGTACTATGTGCACTCTATATGACAGTATTCTGTGTGCACTATATGGCAGTATTATATGTGCACTGTATGACAGCGCTAGGGGTGCAGTATATGGAAGTATTAGGTGTGCAGTATATTGCAGCCGTGTGCATGCACTACATGATAGTACTATGTGTTAATTATATGACAGTACTATGTGTGCACTGTATGGCAGTACTATGTGTGCACTGTATGGCACTGTAAAATGTTCCATTTAAAAATACAACTTATCCCGGTAAAATCAAGCCCCCTTATGACTACATCAATCGAGCATGATGAAAATAGGGATGAAGGAAGCACAAAAATGTAACGCTCATCCCAAAGACCAAAAAGTTTGTTATTAAGGGGGTAATAATCCTTAATTGTGTTGGTTTCCCGCACCTTTATGTCCATCACTTGACCAGGATTTTTACCCAGGTTCCTACTGAATGACAACTAGCAGAAATCGTGCCAAGATTGAAGAATTGATACAGAAAATATACTGGAAAATTGTAGAACTTTTTATTGTACTTGTATCGTTGCTGAAACCGGAATACCCCTTTAAATTAACTCACGAAATCCACAAATCCTTTAAAACGGTTTGGCCGGATGTACCGCGTGATGTGTTTTTCAGAAGCCCGGCGCTCAGAAACCAGGCCCTGATTCCACTGTTTTATGAGAGCTGAAATATTCTGTTTACAACCAGTGACTATAATGTAATGTGCGGGATTCCAGCTCAGATCCTATGACAGCCCAATACTGTACGGGCTCTGCTATATCCAAGGCGGCCAACTCATGTATTTACATTAGCTAATCTCCTGTAAACACTTCATTAACCTCCTTGGACCTCGTGAGATGATGCAGACGAAGAAATCAAAGCCCTCCGACGACTTTGTTCTAAGCCGTTCCCCTTTAAATTTTATGGCGGAGCAGGTTACAAGCTGCTAATGCTCCATTGAGGCTAATTGAGTCCATTTCGGAGACTGTGACTTGCTCGGGGCTTGAGTTATTATGGGTTCTGTAAGTGACCAGGGTGCTGCTTGTACACAGGAGGTTGCAATCTATACAGTCCGATTAGATAGATAGATAGATAGATGATAGATAGATAGATAGATAGATAGATAGCGGATAGATAGATAGATAGATAGATAGAAGATAGATAGATAGATAGATAGATAGATAGATAGATAGATAGGAGATAGATGGATAGATAGAGAGATAGATAGATAGATAGATAGATAGATAGATAGGAGATAGATAGATATATAGATAGATAGATAGATAGATGATAGATAGATAGATAGATAGATAGATAGATAGATGATAGATAGATAGATAGATAGATAGATAGATAGATAGATAGGAGAGAGATAGATAGGAGATAGATAGATAGATAGATAGATAGATAGATAGATAGATAGATGATAGATAGATAGATAGATAGATAGATAGATAGATAGATAGGAGATAGATAGATAGATAGATAGATAGATGATAGATAGATAGATAGATAGATAGATAGATAGATAGATAGATAATCCAGCATACTCAAGAATTATGGGAAACTGGACAACTTGAGGTGACCGACCATTGGGTAGTGTTATCATTGTACTGGCTAATGCCCCATACTCAACCACTATTGACATTACTGATGTCACGCCACCATTGTTCTCATGACTATGGTCACTGGAGTACAGAGATGGATAGATAGATAGATAGATAGATAGATAGATAGATAGATAGATAGATGATATGTGATTGGTGGGGTCCTCCACAGATCAGCTGGTTGAAAAATCCACAGCATTTGGGTACAGCACAGCGCTATACATTGTATAGTGGCTGTGCTTGGTATTGCAGCTCAGGCCCATTCACTTGACTAGGACTGAGCTACTGCTATACTACGTGACCAATAAATGTGATGACATTGATACAGGGAAGAGACCATGGCAGGATCCGGGTCCCCAGCTGGTTGTTCCTGAGTATTCTCCCCCACCCACCCACCCCCACTGATCTGATATTGATGACTTTTTAGGGCTGAGCCGATCTTGAGATTTCAGGATCGATTTTAAAATCCGATTTCCGATCATTTTCCAGCCGATCCCGATGGTGAAATTTGATCGATTGCCGATCGGGATCCGATCTTTCCCATCCCGATCTCTCAAACCTATGACTTTCCCTTTTATAGGTTATCACTATGTTTTGTTTTAGGGTTAGCATTGGCCATCAATATTTTTTATCCTGGAACCCCCCTTTTAACTAAAGTTCTACAAACTATCAAAAATCAAAAATGTTTTCAATAATTATTCATATTATATGTTAAATTATATATTTTCCAGAATTTACATTGCATTAGTGATCAGACCCCTAATAAATACTGAAAAATGTAAAAAAAAATTTCATTTTTCCGCTTCTATCTAGACCAATAGAGTAGATTTTACATTTGTCCTCATTAGAACCAATGACGAGTGATGCAATAGGAAAGGGTTACAAACAAACAAAAAAAATCTACGCAGCAGATGCTCCAGGGTTTCCCACCCACACCCATAAATCAGGGATTTGGGGTATGATCGCCATCTCCACACATGTCAATACCTAAAAAAAAAATCCAAAAAAAATTCAGATTACGACATATGTAAGGCTTTTACTGAAAAGTTCACATTCACTTATTAAGTCCAAGGAATTTGTGGCTTTCCTTGGACGCTCTTTTTATTGTAGAAATATGTATTTCTCCAGCGACTTAATATGAGGTTTCTAAATGTTAAATACTAACCATAAAAAACACTCCAATATGTTTCAGATTGCTGCCACTTTGTGCGCGTTGGCAGATCATGAATCAGCACAAAAGCTGGAACGTCCTCCGCTCTGTATTCACGGGAACCCAAATTACCAGCACTAAGCCGTGTCGTTAGACAGCGAGATGTGCACCTGTGAAAGAATCCCGGAGAGATGAATGGGATCGGTCCAGTCAAAAAGAAAAAAATTCCAAAATGAACATTTCAAAAGTTATGCTCAACCAATGGTCGATGGTGTAATACCAGCCTTTGCCTGTAGATGTCAGTGTTGTGCACTCACAAATCTCTAATATGACACATGATAATATTGATTATTATATATGCTTATGGTTATTTGTAGCTATGGATATTTCTTAAGGAATCTTCTAGAATGATCACATGGTCTGTTATCTATTCCTACCAATCTGGCTCTGCTTGTGGTAATGAGATTACAATTCTAAGGTTTCTGATGCTATAATGGCGTCCTGCTAAGTATACACAGATGACATCCAATTACTCCTCCTCCTCTAAACTCATAATTTAGTTACCCCCCCCCCCCAAAAAAAAGAACTCACTTTAAACGGAATGTGTTGCCAATAAATGACCCCTTTTCTTAAATAAAGTTTTATAATAAACAGATTTTTTTTCAAAAAATTCCATGTTATCTAGATTTAAAAAAAATCCTAAAAATCCTGCAGTTCTAACTCTAGCCACTAAGCCAAATGATATGATGAGACTTCCTATTTTGTGGAAGAGATTTTGTTGCAGCAGTGACATCACTTACGGCACAGTGATCATGTATGTGTAGATAAGACACCGAATCCACCAGTAGCAATAGGTGATTTCATAGTTTATCTACTTCCCCTGTTCACACAGTAAGTAGAGGAGAATCTGCTTCATAACTTTCTCTCTTTTATTCAAAAATAGCCTAAAGACCGTGCAGGACATATAGAGAGAAGCCTGGACCTGTAATGATGGGAATAAAGCCTTTGGGCTGTGATAGAAACTTTACAATTAGCTGCAGAATCTACCTAAATTTATGTTTCTGCTTCCATCTCTCTTAGCCCCTGCACACTCCTCCCTCTCCATTGACTTCTATAGACATCTGTACTCTTCTATAGGTGACCAGGCAATTTTTTGTATGCAGAACATTGTTGCAGCATGGGTGAGATTTGTACAATTTGCTGCTGTATTTCACCTTAGATTTTACCTGGACAGATCCACAGGTAATATCAATTCCTGTATGTATGATTCGATAAACTTACAGAGAAGTGATGGGATTATTAGGAGACAATCGGGGCTGACATTAGGGCAAAGTAAATGTACAGGGGCCCTGCCAAATAGAGGGCCCGAACCTAACTGTGGACTGCAACACAACACATAGTTACAGAATGAATAAGTCCTACACTTTTGGGTAAGAAGGGGCAAACTTGGTTCCCAATGAGGTGCCCTTTGTTGTGTAAATTTAAAGGGGTTATCCCATATTAACATTGGGTCCCCAAAGAACATGTAAACGGAGGCTTTGTGTACAAACCCCTGCCCAGGAAGAGTGGCGAGCGCGTTACAGATGATGGCAAAAATTTGGGCAAAAATTGCAACTTTTGATATGCTGTGTAGACCAAAAAAAAACCCAGAAAATACAAAAACAAAAGTTCGAAACTCCAGAATTTTTATTCCAAAATTGCGTGCAGTACAGTCATAAAAAGTGAGACGAACAGACAGGAAGGACAACAACTCCCAGCAGACTGGATGCACTGACTTTATTACATAATGCCCCCCCCCCTCCCGACTTTATTAACCCTCGAAAGGAAAACACTGACAGATTGTGACGGCAAATCTTTCCTTTGTTCCTGCTCAGACTTTTGTTTAAACAAGTTTGACCTCTGACCCCGGGCGCACTCTTACCCTGGGTCACTCCATCGCCTCCGGCTACTTGGAGAATCCATTCCACTTAGTTGTTATGGAAACGTCTGCCTCCTATCCTCCTTACTTTTCACTCACATC
The DNA here is from genome assembly GCF_031893055.1 of Leptodactylus fuscus. Lineage (NCBI taxonomy): Eukaryota > Metazoa > Chordata > Amphibia > Anura > Leptodactylidae > Leptodactylus > Leptodactylus fuscus. The sequence goes on along the minus strand of NC_134271.1, from coordinate 15,891,222 downwards.
CCACCAAATCCCCTCCAGCCCATTCCCCACTTTGATATCTGTGGCTTCAAATTCCTTCCCTTGTCAAGTGAAAGTTTCTTGGATCTTGATGTCGGTAATTGCATTAGGAACGATGGAGACGGGAATAGGAGCTGGGGATGAGGCTGAGGAGGTCGGGGGAGAAGTCATGTTCACATACTTACATCATATACAATACATATATATGGATAGAAACTTACTTGGTGATAACAAAGGGCTGTCTATGAACGTGTGCTAATGCTTAAAGGAATTGTCCCACTAGGACCCTCCCTCGTGCAGACGACTCAGCATGACCCTGAATTACATATATTTATAGGAAAGGACACCATGCAATACCGCATTTCTCCCCTAGTAGTCGCTATAGGGAAAATGTGCAGTTCCTGATCACAGGAAGTTTTTTTTTTTGCTACAAATCTGTTGGTTTAGCTGCAAAAAATTAGCTAAAAATCTGAGACATAAATTTAATTCTCTGGCCAATTTCTGCTGCAGATTTTTTTCCCCCCAGAAACTCTATATACAAAATTTGCAGCTTATCCTTTCTAAGAGATCATGGCTTAACTATTTTTTATTTAATTTTTTTTAATTTCGATGAATTAATATATTTATCGAGAAACAAAATAACAATATTAATGATAGAAAGGAGATCAATGTAATAACAAGTAAACATTAAAGAAGAAAATAATAAAAAATAATAAACAAAAAATGGATATAAAATAGTATAAAAAAATAATAATAATAATATAATAATAATAATTCAATATAAAATAATAATAATAATAATTGATAATAAATAAGTGAATATATTTATAATAATAAATAAAAATTTACAAAAATTAACAATGATTAAAAAGAAATAAAAACATTTTTTAGCTTGCCTATAAATGTTTCAGTTTCAAAAATAATGTTATAAAATATAATAATAAAAATAATAATAATAATAATAATAATAATAATAATAATAATAATAATATAATAATAATAATAATAATAATAGTAAAATAATAATAATAATAATAATAATAATCTATAGAGGTGTTATCTTCTATTGTAATCCTGTCTGTGATATAAATGATAATAATAATAATAATAATAATAATAATAATAATAATAATAATAATAATAATAATAATAATAGTAAATAATAATAATAATAATAATAATAATGGAAATTAAATAAATAAATTTATTTATTAATAAAAAAAAATAAAAAAATAAAAAATGAAAATTCTGCGTGTAAATGTTTTGGTAGCAACAGAACAGAACATCAAGCTGAAAGAAGTAGAGAAACTCATGAACTATTAAGGTTTGAGAGCAAAGTGAGATGAATGTGGAGGTGCAAAGCCAGAATTGTAACTATAGACATAACAGCTCGAGGTACAAATAAAAAAGAGGATGCAAAAATTTTTTGAGAATTTCTAATCTATCACAATGTCCAAGAGGTGCAGAAAATCTCACTTATGGGCACAAGACAATCCATAGACAAGCATTGGGTAAAGGCCTTGGTCGGCCTGTGTACAAGACACTGGCAGACAGCTAAGATATAATAATAATAATAATAATAATAATAATAATAATAATAATAATAATAATAATTAATAATATAATGCAAGTATTAATAGTAAAATAATAATAATGAAATTATGATAAGAAATAATAATAATGAAATTATAATAATAAATAAAATAATAATAATAATAATAATAATAATAATAACATAATAATAATAATAATTATAATAATAATAATAATAATAATAATAATAATAATAATAATACCATAATGATAATATTCATGATAATAGTACATTTTACATACATACAAATTCTCATGTCTTTCCATGAAAGTTCCCGCCACTTCCTCGGTGCTGCGGATGCAGGAAGCCATCGCTCATCTCGGTCACAGGATCCTAATTACATCCAGTATTGATTATAACACACCAATTATACGCCATAGAAATATCTGGAAAACAAGAGGTTTTGTGGTTCATATCAGACATTATCCTCTTATACTGACTACTTGGCCTTCTATGAAATTCGCCTTATCTGATATTACATTATGACCTCCACTGTGAACGAGGATCAATGTGAGTACATACTGAGCAAATAACCAAATATGAGAAAATAAGGTCCCGCCATGGGTACGACATAAACCCAAAATCTTACAACAAAAGTTATTAGGCTACAGTGAATTATTTTGTCAACTCCTCCATTAGTACCGGGTATAAGTGCCTTGTTTTCACAACCAAACTGAGGTGCCAGACCATATACACTAAGATGGGGTGTTTTGCCTTCTTCTGGATCAATGTGTCAGGATTATAGGTTGGACTTGATGGACTTGTGTCTTAATCCAATATTACATTACTATGTTTCTGATTTCTTAAAATTGATGCCCATACACATTAGGAGAACCTTGGTGAATCAGCAGATTGTATATGTCAATGTGTCCTCTGATGATCCAGTTCAGATCGAACTGGATTCAGTCCCAAATTTTCCAAAAGTTTTGATCTTTACCTGAACCTCAAAGGTTTGGGTTTTGCTATTATACTATGGGGGCTCTTCAGACTCCATAGAGAATGTAGAAACCTAACATCTAGTTATACCCATGGCCTCACCTCTCTTGGGCATGCTCGTGACATCCCGCGTCCCATCAGCCTCCATCAGGCCTAGGCTTATTATACGCTAGGGTCTGAAGAGACCCCAAAATATAACAATAGCGCATCCAGTTTATGAAAAACAACACTGACCCCGAATGAACCCAAGGGCCGAAGTGCAAAATGTTTCTCAAGACGAATCTGGTGAGGTTTGGCCATCTCTAGTTGTGATACAGAATGGTCCACCACAGGGACGTCCATTTCTCTAAGGTGTTTGGCCATCTTTATTGTGATGGTGACTCTCCAGACTTCTCACCCCCTTAACCCTCGATGGCCCAGCAGTGGAGTGCAGTCATTACTGGAAGCCTTTACAAGAGGTTACAATAACCAGTTAGGATCAGAGGCGCTTTGTGGGACCTCTGAGGGCCAACGCTGTTCCTCTCTGGTTTTCCTAAAGGACTCGTCTTCAGAACACTTAGCTAATGAGCTGAGACGGGGAACGATTAGCTGTTACATAATAGCCCCCGCCATGACGCCCCCCGCTCTATGGAACCAATTAAGGTTTTCACCTGTAGCTAGGAAAGCGTTACTGCTACACAAACCAGCCGCCGTTCCGCCCGCCGCTGCGCCTTCTGATCGCCGGTAAGAGAAGATTTCCTTTCTAGCTTGAGTCCAGACATCAGAGGTCAATGTGTGAGTATAACAAGTGAGGCGTCAATGACCGCCCCCCTAAAAAAACAACCGACCTACCTGTGCTCTCATGCAGTATTATATTATTTGCTACTTATCTGTCTATTAATAGACAGAGCAGTCTATAAAAGCTGTAAAGGTCGCCATATTGGATGTCACCCAACTTTCCCAGACACAGATACACCTACAGAATAAGCAAATAAAATTTTTATCCAAAGGTTTTGTAATGTAAGTAGCTGCAAAAGAAGAGATGAGGTGAGTACTACACTTAAAAGGGTTGTCCGTTCCCCTTAAAGGGGTGTCCATTTCACTTAAAGGGGTTGTGCACTCCACTTCCTCTTCACAGGTCAGTAATATCACATGGCCATGTTGCAGCTCAATCCCATGCAAACAAACTGTAAGGAACTGCAATATCAAGCACAGCCACCATACAATGTAGGGCGCTGTGCTTGGTAAGTAGTAAGTAGTTCTAGACAACCCCATTAAATGTTAAAAATGTGCTGCCTGCAGCCACCACTAGGGGGAGCTTGCTGCATACTGTGTTACGGTATTTTGATCTCAGTGTATATTCGGTCTGCAAGAATCACCAAAGCTCCCCCTAGTGGCAGACAGAATTGTATATGATGTCAATGTCTGGATTTCCCATATAACATTGCGAGGGTGTATGGCAGAAGTTTCCAAACCCTCCTGTCTTTACAATGTACAAAATATTAGTGGTGTTGTGGAAACAGCCTACTTGTTACGAAACCAATGAGTAATCCGCTCTGCTGACCGCAATGGGAATGACGTTCCAGAAACAATTGGCCCAAACCCCGATCCAGACCATCTCCTGCTGTATAAGGGCTGCCAGTATATTGTAGTGGATACTAAAGAGCAGACCTGGCGTCACCGGGCAGGGACATGAGGTCACAGACTCTGCACTGATGTCTGACAACGCTGGAAACCCAGTGACATATCAGTGACTACCCTGGAAATAAGTCGCCTGTACCACAAGGATCCTGGGAAGTGGCCAGAGTGTCCTGCCTCATCCTAATGGCATGTGGAAGGGGGAGAAGGAAGACATGAACAAGCAGAATCCCCGAGTCTTATATTATATTACAGTATTATATCTAGTGCTTATTATACTATTATATACAGTAATTCTATAAGGAACCCTTTATTACAGGTATAATTAATGTACATAGGGGTTAGTGTTGTAGTAGTTATATTCTTGTACATAGGGGGCAGTATTATAGTAGTTATATTCTTGTACATAGTAGCAGTATTATAGTAGTTATATTCTTGTACATAGGGGGCAGTATTATAGTAGTTATATTCTTGTACATAGGAGTAGTATTATAGTAGTTATATTCTTGTACATAAGAGTAGTATTATAGTAGTTATATTCTTGTACATAGGAGGTAGTATTATAGTAGTTATATTCTTGTACATAGGGGGCAGTATTATAGTAGTTATATTCTTGTACATAAGAGTAGTATTATAGTAGTTATATTCTTGTACATAGGGGGCAGTATTATAGTAGTTATATTCTTGTACATAGTAGCAGTATTATAGTAGTTATATTCTTGTACATAGGGGGCAGTATTATAGTAGTTATATTCTTGTACATAGGAGTAGTATTATAGTAGTTATATTCTTGTACATAAGAGTAGTATTATAGTAGTTATATTCTTGTACATAGGAGTAGTATTATAGTAGTTATATTCTTGTACATAGGGGGCAGTATTATAGTAGTTATATTCTTGTACATAGTAGCAGTATTATAGTAGTTATATTCTTGTACATAGGGGGCAGTATTATAGTAGTTATATTCTTGTACATAGGAGGTAGTATTATAGTAGTTATATTCTTGTACATAGGGGGCAGTATTATAGTAGTTATATTCTTGTACATAAGAGTAGTATTATAGTAGTTATATTCTTGTACATAGGAGTAGTATTATAGTAGTTATATTTTTGTACATAGGAGCAGTATTATAGTAGTTATACTTTTGTACATAGATGGCAGTATTATAGTAGTTATATTCTTGTACATTGGAGCAGTATTATAGTAGTTATATTCTTGTACATAGGACGCAGTATTATAGTAGTTATATTCTTGTACATAAGGGGCAGTATTATAGTAGTTATATTCTTGTACATTGCAGCAGTATTATAGTAGTTATATTCTTGTACATAGAAGCAGTATTATAGTAGTTATACTCTTGTACATAGGGACAGTATTATAGTAGTTATATTCTTGTACATAGGGGCAGTATTATAGTAGTTATATTCTTGTACATAGAAGCAGTATTATAGTAGTTATATTCTTGTACATAGGAGTAGTATTATAGTAGTTATATTCTTGTACATAGGAGTAGTATTATAGTAGTTATATTCTTGTACATAGGAGTAGTATTATAGTAGTTATATTCTTGTACATAGGGGCAGTATTATAGTAGTTATACTCTTGTACATAGGGGCAGTATTATAGTAGTTATATTCTTGTACATAGGAACAGTATTATAGTAGTTATATTCTTGTACATAGGAGCAATATTATAGTAGTTATATTCTTGTACATAGTAGTATTATAGTAGTTATATTCTTGTACATAGTAGTATTATAGTAATTATATTCTTGTACATAGGAGCAGTATTAAAGTAGTTATATTCTTGTACATAGTAGTATTATAGTAATTATATTCTTGTACATAGGAGCAGTATTAAAGTAGTTATATTCTTGTACATAGGAGCAGTATTATAGTAGTTACCGTATTTTTCGGACTATAAGACGCACTTTTTTTCCCCAAAATTTTTGGGGAAAAGAAGGGTGCGTCTTATAGTCTGAAGGTGGCGCCTGGCATCCGCTGTAATAGAGAGGCGGAAGCCGGCAAGTGATAGACGCCATTACAGGTGCCGGGGCCTGAGACATCGCTGCGCTCCTCTGCCTTGCATGAAGCCAGCAGCGGCAGGGGCTCCTCCGTCCCCCCGCCGCTGGCTTCATGAAGGGCAGAGGATCGTAGTGATGTCTCAGGCCCCGGCGTCTATCCCTCCCCGGCATCCGCCTCTCTAGTACAGCGGATGCCGGGTCAGTATCCGTGGCCCCTTCTCCTCCGGGGCCGGTCCCCACCGGCCCCGTACCTGTAAAGTTGCAGGCCGGCTCCTGCGCGGCGATATCGCAGGAGCCGACCTGTTCGGGTGACAGCCGGGAGCCTAATGAGGCTCCCCGGCCTGTCACTGCTATATATTAGTATTGCGGCTGGTCTCTATGACCAGCCGCCGTAATACTAATATACAGAATGTCCCATAGACAGCAATACAGTTGTATTGCCGTCTATGGGACTTGCGATCAAGTGACCGCAGGTTCAAGCCCCCGGGGGGGAATAAAATAGTAAAAAAAAAAAAAAAAAAGCTTTAAAAATATGAAATAAATAAAAGTTCTAAATCACCTCCTGTTTTTTTTTTTTCAATACAAGGTGATCTAAGCAATAGATATCCCCCAAAATGGTATAACTAAAAAGTACAGCTGGCCCCGCAAAAAAAAACGCTCTATGCATCCCCGTACAAGCAGGGTCACCTGTCAATGTGGCCTTGCAGCTGTTGCAAAACTACAACTCCCATATATTAAATATTTTACCAGTTTTTGCTTCAAAATTTTTTTTCCCTATTTTCCTCCTCTAAAACCTAGGTGCGTCTTATAGTCTGAAAAATACGGTATATTCTTGTACATAGGAGCAGTATTATAGTAGTTATATTCTTGTACATAGAAGGTAGTATTATAGTAGTTATATTCTTGTACATATGAGCAGTATTATAGTAGTTATATTCTTGTACATAGGGCAGTATTATAGTAGTTATATTCTTGTACATAGGAGCAGTATTATAGTAGTTATATTCTTGTACATAGAAGGTAGTATTATAGTAGTTATATTCTTGTACATAGCAGCAGTATTATAGTATATTATTCTACATATTTAATATGATGATGAGAACTTGGGGTAACATTTCAGGTGTAGTTATGGTAGCGGACGTAGATAGAAGAGTCTTATATTCTTGAAGCTTGCGGTGTCCAATTAAAGTTAATGCTATTAGTTTCTACTTTGAGGCTTCCTTAATGCAGGGAGATCAGATACAGCAGTCACATGGGTCGCCGGCTTGTAGTCTGGTCCTCTTCTCACCCGCGCTCAGGCGTTTGATCTTTTTGGGCACAAAAACCTCTTTTTTGGTCTCCTAATAGGTTGATTTAATATTGCATCACATTGATATGATTTCTGATGGAGCGTGAAGGAAGATACAAGCCCTGGACTAGGGCACTCGGCCTCCGCCCTGGCCCACATCTCCACAACAGACTTCATTTCTTACACAAACTTCTTTATTTAATTTATCTCCCAATCTTGCGTCAAATGTAATAATCTTTTTGTGTGGCCATATGACATCAGGGTCAATGACATTGTTAAATATTATTACAGGACATTTCTCCCTTAAATTGAGAAAATCACTAGAAAATATAAGGTCAGTTTAGCCCATATGGTTCCCATAAGTGTTATTACCCAACTTTCCCAGACGCCTTAGTGACAAGTATACTTATTGTCATAGTAGGAGTTATGTATTGATGTTCTGTGCAATTCCAGGCAAACAAATCCACTTCAAACAAATCCCCTGAGTATAATGATAGCAGCGGTAGTGGCTGTCACCAGGCCCCTAATGTCCCAGGCCCTGTGGCAGCTGCCTCTGCTGCTATGGCGGTAGTTACACCACTGCTTGCCCCTATGCATATGCTTAAAGGGAATGTGTCACCCAACTCCAGCACATCAACCCAGCCCACAGTTCAATAGATTAGGGTCCCCTGAATCAAATGGTGTTTTCCCCTTGTGAATCGCTGCCTCCGTTGCTGAGATATCGCCATTTTTGTTAATTGTAAATGAACACTTTGGAGTAACACGGACGCCGCCATTGCTAAAGAGAGGTAAGCCGTAAAGCCCTCAATGCTGCAAAGAGATCATTTGCTATTGAGAAAAATGGTGATATCTCGGGAACGGAGGCAGCGATTCACAAGGGGGAAAAACCGTTTGATTCAGGTGACACTAACCTTGAGCTTTGTCGACATGCTGGGGTCTGGTGACACACTCCCTTTAAGTAGCAATCAAGAGGACACACCTAGAGAAGATGGGACAAGTTTAGGGATAACTAGAGTAAAGTTTTGGGTCAATGGCCCTACTTTCCTATAAGGAGATACCAAGGAGAAATGGAGTAGGGGGCAAAATGACAATGATGGTCCATTATAGCATATATATATCGTCCATGCTTCCATCAAATTTGGAGCGATTTTATATATGTATGGCATATAACATTTTGGATTAAAAGTTCTATTTGATGCCCTGCGATTTCCGACATGTGGTCTGGATTTACGTAAAGGAATAACGTCATATTTCAGATGGCAGTCTTGAAATTTCACTTTTCAAGGAAGCTGAAAAAGAGTTAAGCAAAAACATGAAAAAATTATATAAAAAAATATATATGAAAAAATAAAAGCAGTGAAACACGGTCTCGTCGTCCCTGCGCTCTATCATATCCTCGGCAGGACCAGAGCCTTAGATTTTTGGGGATTGTCAAAGAGAACTCCCAGCGGATCAGATGTCAGTTTGTGTAATGTATCCATAGCCCAGTGTACAAACCCAGGAATTGAGGAGCTCTGTTTTCCGTTACTGGAACAAACACCAGGCCCACACATCCGCTAACTGCGGCCCTGGTAATTACTGGGCCTGTTCCTGCCAGAAAACTGCTCTCTGAATTTTCCAGGCCTGGCGCTTGATGTGCGCGGCCCATCTTCCATAGGAGGCTCTGCAGATGGAGGCATGTCCAGGATTTGCCGAACCCTCCACTGATTGGCCGTGACAGACGCCGTCTCCATTTAAACCGGCCGGATTGGCAAACTTCCCAGAGTTCTTCGCTCTCTCCGGCCCCCAATCACCTCAAGTGTGAGATTCTATACCTTGTTTACAGTGAGAGAGCGAGGCTGCGAACACAACGACGTCCTTGAGGCTTATGTCATGGTGGAGGTGAACACAAGGGTGGCTTACAAGACCATGGCTGAGACATTTTGCAGTCCTTGAAATGTCACCGACCTCACAAAAAGCGATTGGATATTGTTTGATTTTTGTGTAATTGGGAAAAAGCAAAAAGTGGCAGATACATAGAACCGAGCGCAGGCTGACAAGTCAACTTCGGATAGAGAGCGGGTCTCGGTCTCTCGGCTTTTGGGGCTCTCGACGTAAATGGCTGAAGCATTGGCACCAAGAGAGTGGCATCCAGACCTTAAGGAGTGGTGTAGCAGCACGCCCGGGGACTATGCAAGAGGGTGTTTTTGGATTTAGGTTGAATTATTGTGTAAGGAAATATTTTCCAAGATCTCTGTTTGGTATCAGTGATTGGTCATTAAGGGTCTGTTCACACAGAGCTTCCTGCTTCATCTTAACACGGATTCTGTGGCTGATTCGGCTACGGAACCTGTGGTACATGGCCTCTTCGCAACTCCTCTGGAGGGGCTAAGGTGACCCAACCTAATACTAGCCATGGTGGTCAGAGTTGGCATTTCATCTGATGGGGCTAGGATACCACCATCCAGCACTAACCATGATGTTCAGAATTGGCATTTACTTTGGTGGTGCTAAGGTAACCCAACACTAGCTATGGCATCCAGGGCTGGCATTTTCTCCAGTGGGGCCATGGTCTCCCAATGCATGGTGCTCAATGTTGGCATTTCCTCTAGTAGGGCTTAGGTAAGCTGAGCTCTCACCTGCCATGGTGCCCAGTATTTGCAATTTCTCTGCTGAGGCTAAGGTAACCCAACACAACAATAGCCATGGTAGCCAACATTGGCATATCCTCTGGTGGGGTCTATAGTAACATAAGACTAGCCATGATGCCCTTGGTTGGTATTTTCCCTGGTGAGCCAAGATAGCCCAACCTAACACTAACTATGGTCATCAGGGCTGGCACTGCTTCTAGTGTTGCTAAAGCATGGTGTCCAGGATTGGCATTTCCTCTGGTGGACCAAGGTAGCCCAATCTAACATTAACCATGGTGCTCATGGCTGGCACTTCTTCTAGTGGGGCTAAAGTAACATAACCTAACACTAGTCATGGTGTCCAGGATTGGCATTTCCTCTGGAGGACATGACCAAACATTAGCCATCCTGACCAGGGTTAGCATTTCCTCTAGAGGAACTAAGGCAAGCCGATCCAACACTAGCCATGGTGTCCTTGGTTTGCATTTCTTCTAATGGGGCTAAAATAATCCAACCCACCATTAGCCATGATACCCTTGGTTGGCATTTTCTCAGGTGGGCCAAGATAGCCCATCTAACATTAACCATGGTGCATAGGGCTGGGACTTGGGACTTCTTCTAGTGGGGCTAAAGTAACCTAACCTAACACTAGTCATGGTGCCCAGGATTGGCATTCTTATGGGGAGGGGGGGCAAAGGTAACGTGACCCAACTTTAGCCATTGTGACCATGGTTTCCTCTAACAGAACCCCCTAACAGGCAACCCCAACCAATGCTAGCCATGTTGCCCAGATTCCACTGGTGGGGCTAAGATACCCCAATCCAATACTAGCCATGGTGCCCGGGATTGACACTAATTCTGGTGGGCAAGAGGTAACCCAACACCATCCATGGTGTCTACAACCTACCCACTCACAAACGCCATTAATTATAACCCATATTCTAGGATGGGGACAACATTCCGGTTGGGATTTTGTTCCTTGACTTTTTTCTGCTTTTTGTTATTTTCCTTCCTCCCAGCGATTTGTCCCCATTTCACAGTTGGGGGCGCCAATCACCATGACTGGTATATAATATTGTAATGACACGGTGACAACAGTCGCCCAGTGTGTCCAGTCGCCCCCACGCCTGCGGCTCAGAGGATGCACAAGTCTTATCAATTTCCACAGCTAATGAACTTGGATCCGGTCGTAAATGGCACACAGGGGGGTGCCGGCCCGGGGGCGAGAAACAGACCCTGGGCACGTGGGCTCAGTAAAGCCCTTTTTGTCCCGTTGTGTCCTTGCTTTCTTCTTGTGACATTTTTATAATATTATTCCAGATTTCCATCAATGGGCGATTCATGTGGAAGGGGCTCAGTGAGGACAGGCGAGGGTTGGGAAGTCCCCCCAATATGGCTACCACTTTATGGGAATTGGACATGGTAGAACTACAGGTCCCTGCAATCACCCTCCTCACAACAGAGACATCAACCAGCTTTCCTAGAGTCCCAAAATCAGGACTACTAGAAAGTATGGTTTATGTAGGTAGTCACCCAGCTTGACTCTGTAGTAATAATCTGTAAACCCCCTAACCCACAGAAAAAAATATCTGCAATATAGTATACAGGTTATTATGGCACCATCCTATACCGCAGCGCAGTACACAGATTGTTGTTGTGTCATCCCTCCTGCTAAACACTGAGTCTACTCAATAGTTTCCATAACAGGAACATAGTGTGACACAGTGGGGCGCAAATCCTGACCCCCCTCCCCTTCCCCTGGCTCCAACACTCCTGCCCCGGACTGAGGACAAGCTATATTTCATGGGCCGTATACAAACAAATTAGATAATTAGTTAATTACGTGGAAGCATTTCTGAAATACCGAGTGCGGTTAGCGGGACGCTCCATTACACTACAATTGTGTACGTTGTGTTCTTAAAGGGAAACTACGGCTTAAAGGGATTGTCCAGGAGTTATAGGGTATGGGATGGAAAATAGGGAAAAGAGGTCACCGCTTGGTTGTCCCTATTGTTTACCTGGATGAGCGGATCGGTGTGGGCGGGACTTCAATGTAATTGACAGATCAGATCTTGTTATAGCACAGTCCATAGGTACCCCTACCCTATATAGGAGGGGTCTGATCTGCCTCCAATAAGTTGGACCCCATAGACATTAGTCCATTGCAGTCTACTACCAGGATTTGCAAGAAACAGGACAACCTCTTTAATTGGGGCACCCCCTCCAATATGACCATATCGCATGTATACATATTGGAATGTTAGTAAAGCTACAATGTATCACAAAAATGTCACCTATAAATGTTACAAAGTAAAAAAATGCCCCCCCCCCCCCAGATAGACATGTCAGATAGCTGCAAAACTGGGCATGCAGATATGTAAATGATTACAGGTATAGTTGTAAAAGTGATTCCCCCGCTACCCTATTAAAAGCCTCTCAGAGGCTACTTTTGGGTAGTGTACCTTGCGATGAAAGATTGTTGACTGCTAGACATAATTCTATGAGAGACTCAAAGGCATCTTGCTCAGTTGACAGACTTTGAGAGGTGTATTATACTGTATGAGAAAAAAGGGGGCATTATATTATACTGTATGAGGGCACTAAGCGGATATTACAGTATAATGTATCAGGGAACTAAGGGGCGTAATACTGTGTGGGGGGCACTAAGAGGAGAGTATACTATGTGAGGGCACTAATGGGGCATTACACTGTGTATGGGCACTAATGGGGCATTACACTGTGTATGGGCACTTTTGGGGCATTATACTACTTGTGAGGGCACTAATGGGGCATTACACTGTATGTAGCGGCACTAGTATGACAGTATTCGGGGCCTCAGGATATTACTTTACTTGAGGCCATAGAATTGTCAAATCCAGTCCTGGGTGTATGGCCACCTTTTCTGCCCTCAGATCATCATCGTTTCTGCCAATTTTTCTTTTCCATCATTTCTTCATGGATCCTTTCGCCTCAGTGGGCGGGGCCTGGAACAAGTCAGTGCAGCATGCAGAGGGAGTCTCTTGTACAGGAGGAACTTTCTGGAATTGTATCCATAGGCTTTGGAAGTGGAAGAACCCATTAACAGATTGCAACATTCTACCATTCTGGTTCTAAAGGGGTGGCTCTACTCCATAGGACATCATTATACCTAGGGTACAGTTTTGGAGGTTGGCCAGTGTGGAGGTAGATAATGATTGGTGTATGGAGGGTGATATCTTTGATGTTTCATATGGCCCCACTCGGTGCCTGCTCTGGCAGATGGTGGAATCATAGGCAATTGAAGGGTTAACCCAAGCCATCCCCAGCCCCTGTGCCTCCACGCCACTATCTCCAGCCATCCAGAGGCCACAGAGACACTGCGATGATTACACAGACCCCATCTCTGCTGCGAGGGGTCCACTGACTAATGAGAAGCCGTCTCAGAATCTGATCTTTCACAGATGGCGGGACGTAGGAAGTACAATTATGGGAAAATTGCAGAAAGGCAAATGAGACGCTGCCAAGTGCTGCCACTGCCCATTACCCACCTGGGCCGCCTGATTGTTCTAGACAACGGCTGCATCTGTATGTGCTTTAAAGTGAAGAGATGCAAAGTCTTCTGCTGGGGGAAGGGGAGCAAGCGGTCCTAGGTGGACCCTGCGGAAGAAGAGAAAGCCCCCCTGTGCTCATCCGTATAACGCCTTAGCTCTGCCGAATTGACGTAATGCCATGGAGGGGAGGGACAGGTGCGGCCACTAAGGGCCCCATGGAGGGCTGGAGGTGGGGGCCATTTATTCAGTTGTGGTAGTTGCATGTCATTGGCTGTGATGACAAGATACCAGCAGGATACCATTAGCAAGTGGCGGGTTAAGGCAAACACCCACTGGCTGCAGGCTGTGAAGCAATGGGAATCAGATGCCCTGCACACGAGACCATACACAGTTAAATTAGTACAAATTCAGCCATTTTCTCAGTGGCATCTGTTTCCGGAAAAGCTGGGTGGCTTCCAGTATGGTTATAGTTACAGCACCTGCAGAGGTTCCCATCCAGCTTTCACTCCTGGATGGCAAATCTGCAACCATGTGTGACTTGGCACCATGCAAAGCTCTAGTGGGACAACCCCTTTAAGAGGGACGTTGTCCATAATACTTAGAGCCAAGGTCTTATTTTGGAAAATTATTGCAGCACCCCGATTTTTTTGCAATGGGCGAGGACTTGACTTTTGGTAAACCTCCAACTTCTGTGTGTTCTCCATAACTTTGTAATATTTAGCTGTATGAGGGCTTGTTTTTATTGGGATGCTTTGCATTTTTAATGGAATTATTTTGGGATACATATAATGTTTTGTTTAACTCTTAGTATTTTGGAAAAGGGTCAACTGTCGATGGAGATTTGTGGGGTCTTGTTTTTTACCGGAGCGTAGCTTGTGAGTCCTTACCACTATAGTGTTGGTGTCCATTTCCACAGCAGTGAAGGAAGGGGTTAAATGTGTTGCGGAAATTTTGCTTTTTGCAAAAAGCATGCCACACCTGTCCAAGAGTTATATCTGGCATTGTAAAGTTAATGGAAGAAATTGCAATACCACACACAACCTGCGGACAGGTGTGGCGCTGTTTTGGGAAGAAAGTAGCCATGTTGATCTAATCCTATACTTCCCCCTTTAAGGAGTCTTGTCCGTGCCCGACTGACCCTTCGTCTTTGACTCAACACCCGGCAGCAAAGTTTGGTTTTATTCTTGTGTGGTTAAGTAGCATAAAAACATAACAGACGCATTTCATTTCTAAAGGGGATGTCATAAAAGTCCATTTTTACCACAATATACACAGCTTAGCATGTTTGCGTGTCTCCAACACGTGAAAGACAGGGTCGCCGGCGTCACCCTGTCCAGTTTGGTGACGCCTGTGCCCAGGGACATGCTATAATATGAGGTTGCCAGGGCTGGCGGGGAGAGTTAATGGTTAACCACCCAAAGATTTTCCATGTAACTCTACTGTAATGAGTCTCTATAGCCAAGCGTTCCCACCTTATAAACTGAGACAAAGGAACGACACCCCTCCCCTCCCCCGTCCTGTTTTCCGCATACAGTTCCCTTATTTAGAATACTTTTCTTAACATGATTTCTCGGAGACATAACAAGAACTCGGAGGAGGCCGTGATATGACACACGTTCCGCATCAGTCCTTATAGTCATGGGTGCGAATATATTTGTTATACTACTTGCCCCATGTCAAATTATGGAGATGTCCAGGTTGCTGAGATGTGGGTAGGTGTTCGATGAAGACGCCATAGACTTCCCAATTTAGGACCAACCCTTGTCCTATACTAGCTGGCCCCATTCCACCCACATTTGTACAATGTGGCGAGCAAAGGTGCACATCTGGGGTAGTGGGGCACAAAAGGGCCTTGTCCCAAAGGTGCGCCCAAAACACATCCCTATATGCCAGAAAATCGGTCATAAATTCTCCCCAATGTGTTTCGTTACGCAAAAGAAATTTAGTGATCACAGAACTCATTTTGTCGGGATAGAATTGACATTTGTGATCACAGAATCCATAAAAAAAAATTTGTGTGTGTGCACGGAACTTAATTTTCATCCCAAAACCTATTTTTAGGCACAAAATTTCATTTTGTAGAACGAAATACAATTTCTGTATCACAAAAAAATAGATTTTTTCATACAGAATTGTTTTTATTTCACAAAATTCATTTGTAACCTATTGTAACAAATGGCTGTCAATTGCACAATGGTGAAGACTTCCATTGTCACTTGTGCTAGAAAAATGAAAATGAATGTGTCGGGCCGCGGAATCCCCAGCCCACTCCGCCATCATTCACGCAATGTGTCAACTGAGGGGCAAATTGAGGCAAGTAAGAGTCTCGCCCCAAACGTGCACCGCAATGTCATCCCTCTAGGCCACAACTGGTACTAGGAGAGATTCTCCCCCGGGTGTGAATATTTTTGTGTAGACAGAATCGGAGTAGCACACAACGTTCAGCGACACATACCCATTCTGTGGTTTGCTCACTACATTCTGCAAAAGTGGGCAGAATGGTGCGAAGAACAATACGGGCCGGAGTGGGGACATTGGAGGAGCACATACCTCCAAATTTCCAGATAAATTGTGCAAATAGCATTACTCAGTGTCATGTTGGGCTCAGATAGTGTCATATAGTGCCCACAATAACACATGCAACACCCACATAAAGCCACAGCGAGCCTAAATAGAGGAAACCGCTCCAAGAGAGTGCCACAGTTTTTCCAGTCAATGTCCATATGTCATCAAACAATGCCCAGAGAGTACCACACTTAGCTCAGATTAATACTGCATTCAGTTCCAAAGCTCCACATATCTTTATTGACACCTGGGGTATGACATACAGTAAGGGGTGTACATATCCCCAAATTTTGGAAACAAAAATGAGGGTCAAAATGTCAATGTCAATAGTTTATGAACACTGTATACCGCCATAGTGCCATCCAATATAATATTCATGATGCTTAAAGGGGACCTTCCACCACCTCGACTTACTCAAAGTCTTTGCATCCTTTAATAGATGCCATTCCACTGATTCTGGTGCAGTTGAAATTTTTTCTCTAGTCCCCGTCAGTCCTGAGCAAATGGCACTGTTAATTTCAGGACAAAATTATATTCTCTGCTATCAAGTGGGTGGTTCTAGACTGGAGCAGATAGTCTGGGATCCGCCCACCTGAAACCACAGAGTCTAAATAGCATATTGGACTGATTGCTTGGGAATGGTGGGGGCTAGAGAAAAAATTCCAACTGTTTCAGAATCAGTGGAGCAGCGCCTATTAAAAGATGCAAAAGAGTTGGAGTTGGTGGAGATGGTGAAAGGTCTGTTTAGAGATTGCCATGAACTACCATACAGCATCCATATATTGTATACAGTGCATAGATAGTGGGGCGACTACGGGTCATTCATTGCCAATATAAATGGTGCAATCCACATTGCTCAGAGTGTCCTACTGGCCACAGATAGTGCCATACAGTGCCCACTAGGAGCCATGCGGTACCCACATAGTGCCATACTGTGAATATAGGCAAGGACTTTCTATAGTGAGTGTGCCATACATTTTCCACGTTGTCATAGGACTACGTAATGTATTGACAAGTGCCCATAGAGAGTGTTGCACTTTGCTTAGGAAAACAGTGCCCACAGAGCGCCAATGGTTTCTCGGATAAACAGTGCCTACAGCCACACAGACACAGTGTCACAATGTAATACACCCATTCGGTATACAATTCCTTAGAACAAGCCGCATAGAACTAGCGTTAGTCTACGAGATGTGCAACGCTTGTGACTTAACACACAACAGGCGCTTACTGTAAATGTTTATAGACAATGTTTTATAGTATTTCACACTAATGGGGCCATTACTACTATTTACGGGCTTGGCTCATGCCATAAAGGACGGCTTTGTGTATGGTGTTGTATGGAACAGTGTGCTGTAGGGTACTCCAAGTATCTTCTATGGATAGGTATCTATATCTGGGTCAACCTTTATATAGTCTCCTCAAAGATAACACATGTTTACCTGGTAATCCATGATCTAAACCTGGGTCATAGGTAGCATCAACTGCCAGAACTGGTGGTAGAATCTCATCTGCTCAATGAGAAGACCAATGAACCACCCAACTGTACTATAGTAACTTCTACAGATAGTTATCTGGGGCATTATACAGTATATCTGGGTCAACCAAGACAGAGTCTCCTCCAAGATAACTCCTATTTACCAGGTAATCCATGATCAAGAACTATGTCACAACTAAGACCTCCTGCTAGGACTGGTGGTGGTGTCACATCTGCTCAATGAGAAGACCAATGAACCACCCTGCTGTACTATAGTATCTTCTATAGATAGTTATCTGGGACATTGTATATCTGGGTCAACCAAGACAAAGTCTCCTCCAAGATAACTCATATTTACCAGGTAATACATGATCAAGAACTGGGTCACAACTAAGACCTCCTGCTAGGACTGGTGGTGGCATCACATCTGCTCAATGAGAAGACCAATGAACCACCCTACTGTACTATAGTATCTTCTACGGGTGGTTATCTGAGGGCATTATATTTCTGGGTCAACCAAAGTCTCCTCCAAGATAACATGTTTATTTGTAGTCCATGATCCAAAACTGGGTCACAGTCACTGCTACTTACCAGGACTGGTGGTGACATCTCATCATCTCAATGAGAAGACCAATGACCTACCCCATTGTACTCCATCATCTTCTACATCATATATCTAGGTTAACCAATATAAAACTGCCTACAAAATAACGCATATTTTCCAGATAGTCCATGACAGTTACCACCGCTTGCCAGGACTGGTGTTGGCATCTCTTCTGCTCGATGTTCAGGTCAATGATCTTACCCCAATGTACTCCCATAGTTATCTGGGGGCATCTTAAGTCTAGGTCAACCAATATAAAGCTGCCTACAAGATAATACACATTTACTAGATCCAACACTGGGCCACAGACACCATTGCCTGCCAGGACGGGTGGTGGAATACCTTCTGCTCCATGTGACGGTCAATGACTCCATCTTACGCTACTCCAGTTTCTAACCTGAACCAAAAACTTCCACTTTAACCAGGGATGATCTGATATTCAGCAGTTGTCAGGATTCATATCCAGAAGTGAAAAACTCACATGGATGTGATGTGTAGATGCTAAGCAGCGGTGCACCAAATATTAGAGAACCCCGGGTTCAGACTGAGGTTCCTTCGGCCTACAAGATAAAATGATTCTGGGGCCAGCCCTCCAACAACTCCTAAGAAGACCATCATACACCTCACATTTGGATGTCTTCTGCTAGACCATCATTATGTTAGAGCCTAGGTCCTCTTCTGCTCTGATGGGCTAGTCTGACACTGGGGGACCCATTAGATCAACCCCTATTATGTCATTTAGTTTTATCAAGCTCCACATCCAGGCCCTGGTGCCTAAAAGGGCTCATGGAGCCTTCTGCCACATTGGAAGACAATAGCAATAAATGGCACATGGTGGGCAGACCTGTTACAGATTTTACATTGTATGTCAAAAGGGAATCCTGCATAGGTAAGTTTAGGACTGGCCCCCATTTCTTAAAGAGCCCCATGGCCTTCCTCAATGGCACATATGCCTTTAAATTTCAGTATACTTACACATTCTTTACTAAGTACAATTGCATTCAGTTAATGGTCGTTGTCCAGGTTTTTTTCCCCCTAAACAGTGCCCCATCTGTCTGCAGGTTGCGTGTGGTATTACAATTCAGACTAATTTACTTCAATGCAGACCAGTTTACGATACTAGACAGTCCAGGGACAGGTGTGACGCTGTTTTTGGAAAATAAGCACTCATGTTTTTCTAATCTTCCTGGGACCCCTGACCACCAGCTGTTGTGATGATGTCACGTTCATTGGTCACATGGCACACCAGCAGCTCAGTCCTATTCATGAGAATGGGGCTGAGATGCAATACCAAGCACAGCCACTATACAATGTACGGCGCTGTGCTTGGTATTCAACGAAGAGACCGCAGCGCTCACATAAATGCTGTGGCCTCCTTAATCAGGGTGGGCGTCAGACCCCCACCAATCACATATCCTAAGGACCCCTTTAAACCACACCCACTACATGCATTATTTTGCACTTTTTTTACGATCCATCGCCCCAGTTTCCTTCCCTTACGCTCCTGTCGGGCCCATCATTGCCCTTCGCAAAGAATATATTCACAGCGCATAAAGTTTCTTCGTAATTTCCAGTAAACCTGTCATGATAGCCATCAGCCCTGATCAAACCGTAACTGCGCAATATTATCTGAGCCCTGGCGTCTTTCCGACAGATGTTGCACTTTCATGATTGTTGAAAGAATGATCCTTTCCACATGTTACAGTATCCCGAGCCCCTGAGCGCAACGTCCCCACCTCCGCCGCCGGCTATAGCTGCAGCCCCGCTGTCTCTCCCTCTCCCTGGACTCCGACCTTATACCTTTTGTATTTGAAACAGGAGCAACAAAAGAAAAGTTGCGAGTGCTAAACGTGTAGGGAGGGGGATGAGGGGCGAGGGAGAGGGGGGGGGATGGGGTCGAGCCTCTGACTTACCAAAAGTTCATAACAGCTCATAAAAAACAAGCCCTGAATGTTATTGGGGTCTGGATTTTGATCTCAATAAAGCATGGCCGTGGGGCGGAGGATTGGGCTTCGAGGCCGCACATGTGAATAATAACAATAATCGTATATCGCATTTATGTGGCATTCGCAATTTCAAAACACTTTGCAATAAGAATTCACGAGGTATTTAACCCGTGTGGGGGAGATCTGGGGCCAGGCCGAAGGAGGTACGCCGGTATCCTACGCCCTACCTAGGTATAATTATTATTGGGGTGTGATTATAGATAGGGCAAGAAGGAGAAAGACCCCAGACCCCCTTTCCTGCCCCATCATCACCTTGTTGTCACTGATGGCATCATTGTATCAGCTATGGCTTTATGGTAGATGCTAAACTAGTAGTGGTTAAAAGTAGGTGATCCAGTAGGTGGCGCTACCTCAGCTATGACACCCGCCACCGTGTCCACATCACTTCCTGTGGCCTATTAGTATTAGGAACAACCCTCTTTGTCCCTGTCACTTCCTATGACTGTTACTATTAGGCTCCACCCATGTGTCCATGTGACCTTCTGTCAATGTTACTATTAGGCCCCACCCCTGTGCCCATGTGACCTTCTGGGACTCTTACTATTAGGCCCCGTTCATGTGATCTTCTATGACTCTTACTGTTAAGCCCACCCCTGTGAATTTGACCTTCTGTGACTCTTACTATTAGGCCACACCCCTGTGTCCATGTGACTGTTACTATTAGGCCCCACCCCTGTGTCCATGTGACCTTCTGTGACTCTTACTATTAAGCCCCACCCCTGTGTCCATGTGACTTACTATTAGGCCCAGTGATGTAACTAGGAATGGCGGGGCCCTGTGGCGTACTTTTGACATGCCCCCCCCCCCCCCCAACCGATGCTGAAGACCTTGACCAACTGACCCCAGAGTATAATAATCGGAGACCCAGAGGAATACAAACAACAAACTACTGTTACTCACCTATCTCCCAACTCCCCTGCATTCTCCGTCTCTGTCGGCCATCTTCCAGGGCCCTGCATCCCGGGTCATATGACGTCACGCAAGTAGGCCGAAGCCTGCCCGGAGCCTGGAGATGCAAGTAACACAGTATTTTTTGTGATCTTACCTCTCCCCGGGCTCCGATCTTTATACTCGGAGACAGAGGAAGTAGCTAGCTTCCTAGTTGGAGATCTTTCTTTCCACCTTCGTATAATAGTACTTGTGGGGCCCGCGCCGTCACTTACCGATCCCGGCCCCTGCCAGGATCAGTAAGTATATAGGGCCTGTTACTCCAGCCGGTAATGGCCTATTAAAAAAACAAACAAACAAAAAAAAAAACGCAGTGGTAGCGGCTGTTGCTTGGCCCCTTATCTCCCGGGCCCTGTGGCAGCTGCCTCTGCTGCCACGGTGGTAGTTACGCCACTGATTAGGCCCCACCCCTGTGTCCATGTGACTTTCTGTCACTGTTACTATTAGGCCCCGCCCCTGTGTCCATGTGATTTTCTGCCGCTGTTACTGTTAGGCCCCGCCCCTGTGTCCATGTCACTTCCTTTGACTGTTCCTGCGCCTTTAACTTCCTCTGTATGTGTCAGGAAGGATCACTTAACACAATCTGACCATCAGTCAGTCCAAGAAGGAGTTAGTCAGTATGACACAGGTCACTACCTCTGTCGGCCATATTTATTCTCATGGAGTCACTCTTTTGCCACCTGGTCCCATAGATGCTCCTCCCTCTCCCATAACAATAGACCAATCATAGCTGGTCGTGAGTGACCCCCTCCCATTTCCAGGCTGCACAGCAATAGTCACCCACATGTGGCCCCCAAACTGTTCCAAGACTACAATTCCCAAAATGCTGAGAGTTAGAGTCTTCCAACACTCGGAGACAGAGGAAGTAGCTAGCTTCCTAGTCGGAGATCTTTCTTTCCACCTTCGGATTGGCCAGGTATCCTTCCTAAGTTCTATACATGGGGGGCTTTTAAAGTAAACATGGCTTTCTTCCTGGAACAGCGCCATTCCTGTCCATGGGATGTGTCTGGTATTGCAGCTCAAAATCATTGAATAGGTCTGAATTGCAATACCACAAACAACCTGTGGGCAAGTGTGGCGCTGTTTCTGGAGAATGCGGTGATTTTTTTCTAACCCCAGTTATGATTTTGATTTCTTTCTAGTTCCCATCATATGGAAGAGTGAATGTAATTGAGTTCACATGAAACTATGATGAATTAGAGCTTGCAATGACTATGCCTGACAGCGCGCACACCTACAAAACACAACATGGCTGCCGAGACCTGGACTACAAAGCTCCGTCTGGTGCAGCATTGTCAGCAATACCCCCGGCACATCGGCAGGTATGTTCTCAATGAGAGGGGAAGCCGAAGATGAGAATTGAATTGAGTGGTGCAGACAGCCGGAGAGTGTCTGACACATGATGCAGATCCATCAACCCTGCAGAGCCCTGCCGGAGACCTGACGACTTCCAGCTCTGCTACATGTGCACGGCCGAGGCTGATAACCACAGTCTATGGGGATGAGACTATGACGTAGCTGTATGTAGTCACAGGGGAGGGGGAAATTTATGGCAATGCAGCGAACCTCAGATTTGCACCCCAGAACTGAGGTTTCGGGTTCGGGTTCATCATTTTGGGTCGAACAAGTTTGGATAGAACCGGAAGTGACATTATTATACTCTGGGGTCTCTTCTATTTATGTATTTGCAATGGGGAGAGGGGAATACACCACTGCTAGGGGCTTGAAATCCAACTCCATGATCCTTCTTTCCCCCAATATCGCGGAAGGGGAAAGAGTTAGAACAGTCCCATGCACATTAGATGGACCAGATCCAGCAATACTGACAGATTGGGCCGACAGGGATCTAATTTCATACTGTAGACCTAGTGGCAAGGGATCGGCTTCGATGTCACCTACAATCGATGGTCCATTTTGTAGCTATGAGGTAGAGTCGCGCTTTTGCTTTACAGCCCCTCTGTTAGGTCACATCACTGGTGTAACCATAAGAGTCGCAGTGGTTGCAGCTATGACTGGGCTCAGACACCAGGGGGCCCCCAGGTCAATATCACCACGCTAGGACTTTGATCTTCTTTCAGATCCCCTTTGTTGGGCAGCAATCAATTTATTCCCCCTGTACTCTGGTGCACTGGAGGGAGAAGATTTATAATACATAGCCTTCCACTGTCAGTAAGGAGAAATGTAACTCTTTAATGGAAATTGCAGCGGGGGATGTTGTGGCACAAAAGGGGGCACCAACAGGGAATCGGAACACAGATATGTTGTGAGTAAGTCTTCATGGCGGTCTGGATCGGATGGAGAAGAAAAGGTAAATGTAAAATGTATAGAATGGGACGTGACTGATGGCTGGCAGGAGAAGTCACATCGAGGACCAAAGCTGAGATGTTGCACCAGGGCCCGTGAACCTTTAGTTACATCTCCGGATGAGGCGCCCGGATCTGGAGAACTTCTCGCTGCACTCTCACCGGCTGACATCATAAAAACCATTCCATACCGTAAAAGTCTGCAGAACAAAGCTTCGCCTTTTTGCTTTGAATGATGGTGGGGATCAGATGTACAACGTGGCGACAGATCCGGGAATCGGGGAGGCTGTTTCATCACAAGGCAGCAGACCAGCCACCATATTGGAAACAGCAAAGTGTGGGGCCGGATTATTTTACACATTAAAAGTAAAGTATAAAACTGCTGACAATCTGGAGATCTGCAGAAGGTGAGACGCTACTCCGTTTATACTCATATCCAATTCTGGGAAAGCTGGGTGGCAGCCAATAGAAGAGGTTGTCATCCAGTTTCTTGGAGCCCTGAAAGGCAAAACTGGCCAGTCGTGGAGTGATACAGGCTGTAAAGTCCAAGCAACAAAGCAGCAAATGGGTCAATGAATATCTATGATTTTCGGCACACCAGACTGGTTGCGCTCTTGCGATCATCATTGGATCCAAGTTTTTGTAAAGTTTTCAAACCTTTTTTGTGTTGGGAGAGCGCCCTCTAGTGGCCGATCACTAAACTGTCCTTCTTCCACCGTCCCCTTCTCTCAAGTCTCTTCTATTTGCCAAAATAGGTGACAGCGACTACATAGAACATATTGCTATATGGAAAGAAACCAGTAGAGGAACCAGAACGACGAGAATATTCGACCAAAAGCCAATCTTTGGGCCGAACCGCCCAAACCCGAAACTAATCTTCAGAGGTTCGCCTATATCTTCACCTAACATAGTCAATGTGATAACCATCACAAGTGGAAATAGCTTTACAAGTGTCTCCCTTTCCTCAAATTTGCTGCCCACTCTTTGTCATGTCAAGTCCATCTTGCGCTGCGGAGACAGATTTCAGGAAGTGGGGGTGGGCTTTGCTTTCAATCACAAACACAACTTTCCTCTTCTATGTGAGCCTACCCTTAATATTGCCTATTTTCTGTACCCCCTTCAAAGCCAGCCACAGCACATTGATATTATCAGCACCCACAACCATCCTGTGTGTCCTAGACAGACAGGGCACAGTATACAGGCCTTAGTATCACTACTGCCTATAGCTTTTCCCCAAAATGTGATGCTATAGACAGTGATAACAGTAACGTCATCACATTGCACAGAGATTAACTGACACATGTACTCCCGGACTGTATATATGTACAGGACACACAGGATAGTTGTAGTTACAGATGCAGCCAGAATCCTGCAGTCGACTTTGAAGGGGAGAAAGGGAAAGGGCTACGACGATCAATCCTGTGTTTCTCCTTTGCCATGGTAGAAAATTAGAGACAGGCGGTCCAAGAACCTAAACTCATGGGAGACTTCTCACGTCTCACATCGTGGACATAGTAGGAATGGCGAAGACAATGGGAAGAAGTGCAAAATTATGGGAGATGAGTAAAAATGTCGAAATAACGACAGGCGAAATAACAGGTACTCTTTAAATTCTAAGATTCTGACTGCCTGCAGCCACCATTAGGGGGAGCTCAGGAGTTTAGTGTGTATCATTGAGTTCAATGTATTAATATAACACATGACGCACCTCCTAGTGGTAACTGGTTGCGGGGGGGTTTACGTTCATAGGATATACAAGATATGTAATAACTGGTATGGGTTTAAAAATTTGGACCCCCCAATTGCAAGAAAAGGGGTCCTGTAGGAGTGCTGTACTTGGCTGTCCCATAGAGGGGCAGCAGCATGTATATGTGACCAGCAGGTCCATTCATTTGGGGCAACAGTTTTTGGTCTTAGTCTTGGACACCCCTGACTGATGAGACAGTCACCTCTTACCCCAGTAGACAGTGAATCCAGAAGATGAATCCATTGTTTCCTCTATCTTCGTGTCTCGGTGCGCTGTCTGCGTGGCACCAGATCCCTGCGATCAATCAGCCGCACCTCGGCTCTACGGAGAGACACGCTCACTGAGTATCTTTTACCTTTAAGGAATTAGCAGAGGAGCAGGCGAGCGTCTGACGCGATGCGAAGTCCATCCACTAGGAAAGGAAGAAAAGAAGCCAAGATGGATCATGTATGTGCTGAGACTTCATCCGAAAACCATTAGCCATATGGACCTGGTTACCGGCGAGCCTGAAGTCCAGCTCTGGAGAAGTGTGCGTAACATGCTTACTGAATGACATGCTTCATAATAAACGCTCTACCTGCTGAGTGTTCGCCGCACTACATCAACCCGACCTGGTGGCGAGGAAGAAATAACATCCATGTGACCGGCTACACGAATATACCGTTCTATTAAAGGGGCACAAGTCTCCGAAAGCCATTATTCACCAGTGCGGGGAGACTGAAGACAGGACATCCTCACTTTCCCATTTAAAGGGACTGTTCACCGGACGCCATGTAGCACTCAATAAAATGACGGCTATTACTGTAGAGTGCGCAACGATAAGTGCAGCCCCCGCTCATACAAAGATAAATAGGGACAAACTATACAAAGAGCAAAGGCCTACAGGTGACATAATAATGAATGCTACATATGTGTATCTGTAATGAAGTCATCCTGTACTGATCCTGAATTACTGCCTGTATTATACTCCAGAGCTGTATTCATTGTTCTCCTGGTGGAATGCAGCTCTGGAGTATAATACAGGATAAGTAATGTAATGTATGTACACAGTGACTGTACCAGCAGAATAGTGAGCGCAGCTCTGGAGTATAATACAGGATAAGTAATGTAATGTATGTACACAGTGACTGTACCAGCAGAATAGTGAGCGCAGCTCTGGAGTATAATACAGGATAAGTAATGTAATGTATGTACACAGCGACTGTACCAGCAGAATAGTGAGCGCAGCTCTGGAGTATAATACAGGATAAGTAATGTAATGTATGTACACAGTGACTGCACCAGCAGAATAGTGAGCGCAGCTCTGGAGTATAATACAGGATAAGTAATGTAATGTATGTACACAGTGACTGCACCAGCAGAATAGTGAGCGCAGCTCTGGAGTATAATACAGGATAAGTAATGTAATGTATGTACACAGTGACTGCACCAGCAGAATAGTGAGCGCAGCTCTGGAGTATAATACAGGATAAGTAATGTAATGTATGTACACAGTGACTGCACCAGCAGAATAGTGAGCGCAGCTCTGGAGTATAATACAGGATAAGTAATGTCATGTATGTATACAGTGACTGCACCAGCAGAATAGTGAGTGCAGCTCTGGAGTATAATACAGGATAAGTAATGTAATGTATGTACACAGTGACTGCACCAGCAGAATAGTGAGCGCAGCAGAAAGTAACATACTGTTTAATCCACAGGCATACACTTACTATATAAGCAGACTTGTAGTTTTTGGTAGTTCAGTTCTTACCAGTGTTTTGTTATCATTGGAGTAGAGGCTGACTATGACACATGACAGCTCTATTACACGACTGTGTACATCTCCCACCATCCTGCTCTCATAACACCCCATATTTTGTATTGCACTGCCGGGAATTTAAGTCCATTTTTTTTCTTCTGGGATTTCCCTTTAAATTTGGAGGTGATTTGGTTTGAGTGAGACGTAAATCCTCCCCCGATCCTCGATATCATC
This sequence comes from Leptodactylus fuscus, assembly GCF_031893055.1. NCBI lineage: Eukaryota > Metazoa > Chordata > Amphibia > Anura > Leptodactylidae > Leptodactylus > Leptodactylus fuscus. The sequence goes on along the minus strand of NC_134271.1, from coordinate 15,864,006 downwards.
TCTGGCTCCTCCATCAATGGCTTTCTCATGGACATGCTGTTTCCATTGAATTGTTTTCATTCTTTGCTTTGCTCATTTTGACTTCATTTATTTCTGAGCACAAAACGCACAAAACCCAAAGCGGCGGAAGTGAATACGGGTAAAAATAAACCAGACAGAGTGGAAAAGTTTGTCTATCCCGACACTATAATCTGTGGATTAAGGAGGTCTCAGTCCTAAGAGAGTATAAACCGCCATATTCCAAATACTGGTCCGTAATTCTATAGCGTGAATTGTATCTGCCTTTGGAAAAGCTGGGTGACATTATAGCTGCCTTTACAGCTCTTATGTTGGTATCATTGAGCTTTCCATACTCCTGAATGGCGGCTCACCTTAGTTAAGCTCCACACAGTTCCCTGCACAGTGAGAAGGGTTGTCGGGATTGTTTTTTTTCCTGTTTTCTTAGCCTTAGACTATCTCTTTAACCTACTTTTTATGTTGTAGACCCAAATCTGATGTGTCCAGATTTGCTCACTTCTGTTTTTACCCAAAATTGCATACATGTGATCCATGCACATGTGCAGCATCCCAGAGTGACTCTGCTTAAAGCTCAGTGAGTGTTGGCGCTGTGACAGGAGTTCTGACATGTTCTTTTCAGCCCCTGAGGGAGAGGAGGACTGAGCCCAAGACTGGCCCTGAAACAGGGAAGACCTGTCTACTCACCAGACACCATGCCAAGGAGGAGAGAAGAAGTTTGGCTTATCCAGGAACTGTATTTCGGGGCCCACCTAGTAAAAAGGTATTTGGGAGCAGAGTCCTTCCTTATATCTAGCCCCCCAAAATCATCTACTTGGTGAAGGTTGGTTCATTGTCCAGTCATTGGAGTGGAGTATGAGGCACTACTCACTGCTATGATTTTGGCATCCCGTATCCTCAAGCCTGGGTGTATCCAACAGTTTGGACACTACAACCCCCATCGGGAAGCTGCACATGTTCAAGGTTACGCAGAGTAAAGTTCACTTTAGTTAAACTGCACCATTGTCTCCTGAGCCGTTCCTGTGCTCACCATCAGGGCTCTTCTGAACACCACCACATGGCTCAGGTTGGGAGAGGACCCTCTCCAACTAGTAGCACCCCGGGAGAACAACTACCGCCACTATCAGGTACCATGCAGGTCCCCCTTCTAAGTGTCCAGCCTGGGAGGTGGGCTGGAGTTCCGTTGAGTGTAATCGGCAACCCTGTGACATCACCACCGTCAGTACTACTCCCAGGGACCACAACCATGACGTGATAAGAGGATACTATGTCTACTTGCAGAGAACAACTTTTCACTTTTATCTCTGCGAAAATTCTGGGAAATGCAAATTAATACCAAAAGGTGGCGCTGCTGGAGAACTAATTTACAAGTGGGAAGGGTGCAGGTAAAATGAAAGGTGTCATCCAGGACTGTGATACAGAGTTCCACTTCTTCTCACGTAGTTACATCACATTTGTTGGTCACATGGCCATGCTGCAGTTCAGTCCTTTAGAAATGAATTGGGCTGATCTGCAATACCAAGCATAACCACTATGCAATGTATGGCGCTGCGCTTGATAAGTAGTGAAGAGACTTTAATATCAATGTCATAGTCTGGAACAATTCCTTTAACTTCAAAGTAAGAAGTTTGTTGGCATTCCTGGTTGGGATAGGGGTGTTTCCCAGGAAAGTCAGGACTGGGACAGGGGCAGGGCTAAAGTGCCCAAGGACTGTGTTAGCGACAGTCTGCCCAGGTACGTCCACAATGAATATGTCACTTACATGAAGTCAAACTGCGCCTGCACTAAAAGAGATTTCTGGGACATGAGAGGTTACAGTGGGACCCTTTGTAGATTGGACCTCACCCTGGACTAAGAAATGGAGCAACCTCAAGCTCCTCCCCTCTCCATAGACTTTTATGTCTGAGGCTAAAGATGGCTGATGATAAGGAAGAGGAGAGCAGCCTCATAGGTGGAGAAGGAAACAGATTTCTTTAATAAGCTCTATTACAAAGTTTCTTATAGTCACCCATACTATTCCTTTATGGAAAGTTGTTTTATTTTTGGAGTTACCCTTTAACTCCGACCCTGGTTGTAACACAATGTATCAGTTTCACTCTGGAGTGTTCCTTTATCCTCAGCAGCACTTCTGCATGTTCCTCCTAACACTTGTACGAGTCGCGCACACACCCGTAAGCCATTAACACGGACGTCCCACGCAGGGCAGGCAGATTGTGGTGGAGAGGCCTTGAAGGTTTAAGGCGTCTCAGCAGCAACTACATAAGATAAATCTGTCCTTGAGCCATCACTTCACTTAACAATAAACAGCAAGATGTGCAGCGTGCACTTGAGAAGGTCTGCGCGCATAGCAGAGTGATGTGTTCTTTCTTTGCCTGCTCCCTAGAGCTTGTCTGGGCTCCGAGCACTCTCTCCTGGAAGCCGGAAAACACGAGCCCGAGCCAAGACAGCTTTTCAGAGTTGTCTGCCTGCTCCCTGCCTCCATGTGCGGAGGAAGCGCAGCAATTCCTCATATTGTTCTGCATTTTTTTCTCTCTCTGGAGCCACCAAAGTTTTGCTTCTCATTAAGTAACGGAGAGGCGTGAGAGAATAATAGCTGGAACGCAGGCTCGCCGCAAACTCCACCGCCCGTGTCCTTGTGTGTGCCGTAGCCAGAGCTCTGCTTGGACCATTGCAAGTCATCAAAGCTTTGAAGGACCGAAGATGACAAATCACCTGATGTAAGACGTTCCTGTCCCGTTCAAGAGCAAACCTTTATAAGAAGAAACACACGCTGGATCAGATCAGGCTGAGGTGAAGGTTACCCATATTACAATTCACTGACTGTAACAAAGAGCCATGTGCCGGGGCAAGTGTGGTACTCATGTTGGAGTGAGGTTCCTTAGGCCCACCATCCAACAATGTCTAGCAATTGGACCATAGTATCCTTCAGGTTAGGATGTCTTCTGCTGGACCAATATAATCTGGGTCTCCTGGAGGATAAGACACTAGTGGTATTGTAATAGGAGACAAGGCTGCAGTAAGTCAGTTTCCAAAGGTTTCTTCACTCCATTTGCAAGTAGCATTATTAAAAGGTGCAAGCGTTTAGAAACCAGATGGAGCAGAGTAAAGCACAATGCCAAGTGTCAGATGGAAAGGTGTAAAGCACAATGCCAAGTGTCAGATGGAGCAGAGTAAAGCACAATGCCAAGCGTCAGATGGAAAGGTGTAAAGTACAATGCCAAGTGTCAGATGGAAAGGTGTAAAGCACAATGCCAAGCGTCAGATGGAAAGGTGTAAAGCACAATGCCAAGAATCAGATGGAAAGGTATAAAGCACAATGCCAAGTGTCAGATGGAGCAGAGTAAAGCACAATGCCAAGCATCAGATGGAAAGGTGTAAAGCACAATGCCAAGTGTCAGATGGAGCAGAGTAAAGCACAATGCCAAGCGTCAGATGGAAAGGTGTAAAGCACAATGCCAAGTGTCAGATGGAAAGGTGTAAAGCACAATGCCAAGCGTCAGATGGAAAGGTGTAAAGTACAATGCCAAGTGTCAGGTGGAACAAATGTAAAGTACAATGCCAAGCATCAGATGGAGAAGTGTAAAGTACAATGCCAAGTGTCAGATGAAACAATGTAAAGCACAATGCCATATTTCAGATGGACTGGTGTAAAACACAATGCCAAGCGTTTGATGTAAAGGTGTAAATCACAATGCCAAGCGTCAGATGGAACAATGTAAAACACAATCCCAAGCGTAAGATGCACTGGTGTAAAGTACAATGCCAAGTGTCAGCTGGACCAATATAAAGCACAATGCCAAGTGTAGGATGGAGGGGTGTAAAGTACAATGCACACTGGATTCTGGAGCAGTGGGAATGTGTTCGGTGCAGTGACCCATCACACTTCTCTGTCTGGAGGTCTCATGAGCCAGTCTGGGTTTGGTGGATTCCAGAAGAACGTTAGCTGCCTGACCACATTATGCCAACTGTAAAGTTTGCTAGAAGAGGGGTAGTGCTATGGGGTTGTTTTTTTTTTTTCAAGGGTTGGCCTCAACCTCTTAGTTCAAGTGAAGAATAATCTTAATACTTCAGCAGACCAAGACATTTTTTGACAATTGTCTCATCCATCTTTGTGGGAACAGTTTGGGCCAGGCTTCTTTTCTGTTCCAGCATGACTGTGTCCCAGTTCACAAAGCACAGTCTATAAAGACATGGTTGGGGGGGATTGGTGTGGAAGAACTTGATAGGCCGCACAGAACCTTGACTTCAACCTTATCCAAAATCCAAGTGATGAATTAGAGCCGCGGTGATGAGCCGGATCTTGTCAGTGTCCAACATCAAGGTCTGACCTCACAAATGCTCTTCTGGATGAATGGGCAAAATTCCCACAGACACTTCCGGAATCTTGTAGATTACCAGAAGATTGGAAGAGTCTTATCAACAGAGTTTACCAGTTTACCATTACATCTATAGGGACATGCACTGAACCCAAACCTTCCAACCATCCTGGTCCCAGTGGGACAGTCCTGGACTTTGGGTATTGTCCCCATTACCATGGGCACTGCCATTAGGTCACTTGAGGTAACTCAACTCATATGGTTGGTAAAGAAAAAGTTAATCCATGGCCGAAAGAGGCCAAAAAAGTCTACAAAAAAAACATCATGTTTCTGATTATACGACCACAATACTGTAAAGTTTAATGACGTAAATTTCCATTTTTTTTTAATGTTGATCCGGTATAAAAGAAATACTAAATACAGACACAAAACCCAATTCATTGGGAACAATGGGGGGAATTCAGCAGGGCCGGTGCAGTGTGCTCAAGTCTATATGTCCCCTGTGATGGAGGATTTACTTGATTCATGGCAAGGTCTGTGTCTCCTCCGGTCCACGTACACAAGCTCATGGCTGGCAAAGATTTGTGTCATCATTTACCCCATAAAGGTGGGGAATCTGCCCCATCCACTTTCAAGGGAGTTGTAAAAATATCACCAGTTTGCAACTTTTTAACTCCAAAATAGTGGCCCTGATTCTACCCAAATATATCTCTAGCCGATTATTGCTGGTTATAGTGTATGGTATGCAATGGCGTAACTAGGAATGGCGGGGCCCTGTGGAGAACTTTTGACACCCCACACATTCCTGCACGCACTATTATACCCCATAGTGGCCCCTGTACATAGTATTATGCCCCATAGTGGCCCCTGTACATAGTATTATGCCCCATAGTGGCCCCTGCACACTGTATTATCCACCATAGTGGCCCCTACACACAATATTATGCCCCATAGTGGCCCCTGCACACAGTATTATCCCCCATAATGGCCCCTGCACACAGTACTATGCCCCATAGTGGCCACTACACACAGTATTATGCCCCATAGTAGCCCCTGCACACAGTATTATCCCCCATAGTGGCCCCTGCACACAGTATTATCCCCCATAGTGGCCCCTGCACACAGTATTATCCCCCATAGTGGCCCCTGCACACAGTATTATGCTCCATAGTGGCCCCTGCACACAGTATTATCCCCCATAGTGGCCCCTGCACACAGTATTATCCCCCATAGTGGCCCCTGCACACAGTATTATCCCCCATAGTGGCCCCTGCACACAGTACTATGCCCCATAGTGGCCCCTGCACACAGTATTATGCCCCATAGTGGCCCCTGCACGCAGTATTATACCAAATAGTGCCCCTGCACACAGTATGATGCTCCTTAGTGTACACCCAAGTGGCTGGTATTAGTATAATAATCGGAGACCCAGGGGAGGATACAAACATAAAAACCACTGTTACTTACCTCTCCCTGGCTCTGCCGCACTTCCCGCTGATGTCGGCCATCTTCCATTATGTACAGGACATCACGTGAGCCGGGTCTTGCATCTCAAGGACACAAACCCCGGCCCATGTGACATCTGGGATGTCACACAAGTAGGCCTGAAGCCTCCCGGAACCAGGAGAGGTACATAACAGTGTTTTTTATGTTCCCTCACCTCCCCTGGGCCTCCAATTATTATACTCAGCCTGAAGGTAGTCAAGTCGCTAGTGATGGGATCGGCGGCTTGTTCGTCCACCACTATACTTAGCCTACATGTCAGTGTTTCTTATGTTTCGGCGCCTCCCCTGGGCCTCCACTTGAAGAGCCTTCAGAGTATAATAGTGATTCGCAGTTGGCGAACCTCAAAAATTTCAGGTATGGTTGGACCCGCCATTTATAAGTAATTTGAAACAAACCAGTTTGTACATCTCTAATTCTTAGTAGGTCATGTATTTGGTGTCATGGCGCTCCGGTACACGTCTCTTCCTGTCGCTCGGGTCGCGCCTTCTCCTCCATATGTGTACAGACTGAATCCAGCGATCGCGGGCCAGCACTGCGGCTGGGTGGTGACAGCGCCTCATAATTCATCGCAAAAAACAAAACCCTACAACCCTACAATGCGGAATCGTGTAAAAAAAAAAAGTCAATAAAATCCCAACATGTCCCAGCGGGGCCACAAAACCTCAACAGGCGTCATTCCACCGAAATTCCCCATAGCCGGAGAATCACAAAACAGCACGTCACAAACATAGAAGATTAATGTCAACCTACTGGCACAGTGTGAGGGGAGCTGGGATTCATTATAGCCAAAAATTTATATGGAAAATGTACCCGGCTTATAAATAGCCACCGCTAGACTGTGTACAGGAGTATATATAGTAGAAGTGAGAGGCAGAGCAGTGCCACCTAGAGGTAAGTTGTCATGAAATCAAACCCAGCAATGGGGCTCTTATTACTAGAGATTAGTATATTCCTATCTTATACATATGTCATGTAATTGTCCATTTATCTGCCATTCAGTAGTCTGGGAAAGCTGAGTTAATTGGCAACCCATGTAGGAGGTGGGGCTGTGATTTTGATCTCTGCTTCCAGTTTTTAGTGACATCACGTCCATTGGTCACATGGTCATGCTTCAGCTTAGTTACGTTCTAGTGAATAAGATTGAGCTGCAATACCAATTACAGCCACAACACGACGTATGGCGCTGTGCTTGGTATTCAGTAAAGAGGCCACAGCTGAACATTGTGGCCCCCCAGTTTGTAGGGGTCCTGGGTGTCAGTCCCCTATTAATAACACATCTTAAGGATAGGTCATAAGTCCTGGAAAACCCCTTTAAAGGGCCGCAGCCCTAATATCACAGTCCTGGACAACCCCTTTAAAGGGCCGCAGCCCTAATATCACAGTCCGGAACAACCCCTTTAAAGGGCCGCAACCCTAATATCACAGTCCTGGACAACCCCTTTAAAGGGCCGCATCCCTAATATCACAGTCCTGGACAACCCTTTTAAAGGGCCGCAACCCTAATATCACAGTCCTGGACAACCCCTTTAAAGGGCCGCAGCCCTAATATCACTGTCCTGAACAACCCCTTTAAAGGGCCGCAGCCCTAATATCACAGTCCTGAACAACCCCTTTAAAGGGCCGCGACCCGAATATCACAGTCCTGAACAACCCCTTTAAAGGGCCGCAGCCTTAATATCACAGTCCTGGACAACCCCTTTAAAGGGCCGCAGCCCTAATATCACAGTCCTGGACAACCCCTTTAAAGGGCCGCAGCCCTAATATCGCAGTCCTGGACAACCCCTTTAAAGGGCCGCAGCCCTATTAGCACAGTCCTGGACAACCCCTTTAAAGGGCCACAGCCCTAATATCACAGTCCTGGACAACCCCTTTAAAGGGCTGCAGCCCTAATATCACAGTCCTGGACAACCCCTTTAAAGGGCCGCAGCCCTAATATCGCAGTCCTGGACAACCCCTTTAAAGGGCCGCAGCCCTAATAGCACAGTCCTGGACAACCCCTTTAAAGGGCCACAGCCCTAATATCACAGTCCTGGACAACCCCTTTAAAGGGCTGCAGCCCTAATATCACAGTCCTGAACAACCCCTTTAAAGGGTCACAGCCCTAATCACAGTCCTGGACAACCCCTTTAAAGGGCCGCAGCCTTAATATCACAGTCCTGGACAACCCCTTTAAAGGGCCGCAGCCTTAATATCACAGTCCTGAACAACCCCTTTAAAGGGTTGCAGCCCTAATATCACAGTCCTGGACAACCACTTTAAAGGGCCACAGCCCTAATATCACAGTCCTGAACAACCCCTTTAAAGGGTTGCAGCCTTAATATCACAGTCCTGAACGACCCCTTAAACCGTTAAAGAAACATACAGAAATATTCCATTACTTTGCAAGGCTTTAGAGATGTTGGCGATCTGCATAGCCCAATTTGACAAGACATACTCAAGGGCCTCCTTATACTCATAGATGCCCCCTACAGGTCTTTATGATAAACTCTGCACATGCTCCAGGAATTTGTCAGTAGTCTTGCCCCAGTCCTCTTCGCAGTGCATACACCGGCATATATTACTCACCAGGTGGCGATAAAGAGCTCAAGACAAGCTCCTCCCCCCAGATTGAAGAGACTATCTGATCAATGCCACATAAAGTGGTTTTCAGAATGAAATACGTATTTTGCGTTATCCTTTTGGTGGAAAATTTCTGCACCCTTCCTCTTAGATCTATTCACAGTATCAGTGACAACAATATCAGGTTTGTACGGAGTGGCCCTTTAAGTATCATCTTTTAGCAGTCAGGGGATGCTCCAATCTGGATTATTTTAGTTATTGGTATGAAATAAACCTCATAGTCTTCAGTAAAGGTCACGTCGCCATCTGTAGGAGGTCTGTCTGACTTCAGCTGTTCTTTCCGAGTGTGACTTGTGGTGCTGGGTGGGACCGAAGGATGTCCTGGTATTCCCCAGTCACTGACGTTATGTGGGGTCTCCGCCTGGAGTAAGACTTTATTCCAAAAATCCCACAGAACCAGATGTTTACTATTCATGGTCAGGTTGCACAATGGCGACATTAACCCTATTATTGCTACAGGAGTCTCTCATACTCGTATGTACTATAGACCATGTAGTTGCTATAGGGCCCATGGAGAGCAGGGGGCCCGGTCATGGATGGACCTACCTAGGAGGACAAGACAGACACCAACTTCACCCCATAGACACCACTATAGACACCATCTTCTGGTCTCCTGCTCGGGGCTCTGCGGGTCAGCCCATTATGTTTGGCCGACGCAGCGGATGGGTTGACCATATGGTCCTGGGCTCCATCTCATCCAGCCAGGTGCAGCCTCTGACCGAGCGGGTCTGTTCCTTCTTCATCCCTTCCAGTTTCGCCTCTCGTTCCAAAAACATAATTGTCTGTTAATTGTCTATCCATACGACAAGGCCAAAAGCAAAATAATAGATGGCGAGCGCCTCGGAGACGTGACAGATGTCCGAGAGCGCGGAGTGCGGAGGGATCAATGGCGGATTGTAATATGGGCGGTTTGGATGATGACCCAGGGCTCGAGGCAAGCAAGGGGCTCATGGTCGCCCAAAGTGGACAAAGATTTGGCGCACATTGCAGTTGTGTGGTGTTTTTTGCCCTTGATCCCAGTTTTTAAGAGGTCTGGGGTCTGTATTTATTTAGGGGTCTGGCTATGTGTTTAGGGGTCTTATGTGGGGTCTGTATTTATTTAGGGGCTGGGTCTATAGTTATGGGTCTGGTTTAGGGTCTGCATTTATTAGGGGTCTGTACTTATTTAGATCTGTATGTTGATGGTCTGGTGCCTATATTTATTTGGGGGCCTGGAACTATATTTGGAGGGGGAGTCTGATCTGGGATCTGCATTTATTTAGGGGGCTGGTATGAGGTCTGTATTTATGTAGGGGTCTGGGTCTATATTTAAGCGGTCTATTTTGGGGTCTGTATCGATTTAGGGGTCTGGTCTGGTGCCTGTATTTATTTGGGGGCCTGGCTGTGTATTAAGAGGGTCTGCATTTATTTAGGGGTCTTATATGGGGTCTGTATTTATGTATTTGTGTGTCTGTCTGTATTTAGGGGGTCTGGTCTGGAGTCTGCATTTGTTAGGTGTTTGGGTTTGTACTTAGGGGTTAGCATTTATTTAGGAGTCAGGGTCTGTATTTAGGGGTCTGGTATGGGGTCTGTACTTGTTTAGAGGTCTTTACTGGTGCCTGTATTTATTTTGGGCCCTGGATCTGTCTTTAGGAGTCTGGTATGAGGTTTGTATTTATTTAGGAGCCAGGGTCTGTATTTAGGGGGTCTGGTTTGGGGTCTATTTGTGTCTAGGGGTTGGGTCAAGGGTCCATATTTGTTTAGGGGGTCTGATTTAGGATATCTGTTTAGGAAATTCTGGTAAGAGGACTGTAATAGATCAGGGGGTTGGGTCTTAATTCATTTAGGGTGACTGGCCTACAGTCCATATTTATCCTGGCATTTGGCCTGGGGTCTGTATTAATCTAGGGGTCTGGTCTGGGTGACTGAATTTATTTTGGTTGTCTGGTCTGTGATCTGAATTATTTGGGGTTCTGGTCTTGGGTCAATTCTAAAATTGTCAGGGGTAGTTGTCATGGAGGTCTGGGCTGGACAGAGAAGATAATGAAAGCGATAATCACAGGAGGTGACACCAATCATTGGATTTATAGGACTAGTTTGGGGAACCGTCCTGGGTCTAACATTTATGTAACCCTCCAGAGAGTGGACATATAGAAAATCCCCTTTAGTATCAGTCATACCCAGGTCCCTGTGTGGTTCTATGAAACCAGAATTATATCATCCTTAGAGTATGGGGCTCTACATTTGGTCAAGCTCAATTGCAAAAGGTCTAGAGAATCCAATGTGATGTTTAGATGTTGCACTTTTTGCAAAATAGGAGAAAATAAAGCCACAGTCGTGCATATTTGCTGCAAAAAAAGCTACAAAACCCCTGAACCAAATGACAATTAGAGCAAACTGCAGTTCTAAATTCCACCACTAGGTGTCACTAATCATCAGGTTCTTTGAGCCATTATAGACTATGCAATAAGGCCAATTGCCCTCTAGCTGCCCCATAGCAGGTTGCTGTCCAGTAGAATCCACATCTCCATGTAACATGGAGCACATGGGACATAAGGACTTGTCGCTGGTGTCCGCCATGTCCATCTAGACAGTGAGGGAGTTGAAGGCTTCGGATGTGCCGGGCTATAAAACTCTCACTGGCAGCATTCCTCCTCCTGGGATCCAGCTGTGACATTGGGAGCAGTCTCACATCTTGGCTTCCTGAGGAGTATTTTGTGAATCTTCATAAATAATCTGCCTCCTGCTAATCCCGCACTGACAGGCCTCCTTTGTTTTGCAATTCCTGCCTGGATCCAGAGCGGGTGGCCAAACCTCAGGGACGTGTCCATTTGCCATGTCCTGTCCCATCCAGTGTCACATTGTAAAGCAGATAAGTGTCTTCTCCTCGGCTGCTCCTTCCTGTGCACGTAATTACTTACAGCAATGCTCATCTATTACCCAAACCAGAAGGTAACCCCCGCCCTATAGTGCAGCGCTGCGTCTGTACACAAAGCCTATTACAATCAAATTGCTATTTCCACCTCTGGAAAAGCTGGGTCACATCGATTCTGTCCACATTATGACTTTACAGCTTCCAAACGAATTGTCACCCAGCTTTTCCTATCACCGTACATCCTCACAATAAAACTGCCATTCACTGTCCAAATAATACCTGTATACAACATCTAATTCAATGCTCTACTCTGGTTCACACTGCCTGTTTATACAATCTGTGTTTGCAGTGTGCAGAATCTCCAGTGTATTCTTATAAAATGCAACTTAATGCTCTACCCTGATTCATACTCTGTCTATACAATCTCTGTTTGCTGTGTGCAGAATCTCCATTGTATCCCTATAAGATGCAACTCTGTTCTACTGGTTGACACTGCCGGTCTATACCATCTGTGTATACTGTGTGCAGAATCTCCACTGTATTCCTATAAAATGCACCTTCACAATGCTCTACTCTGGTTCACACTGCCTGTTTATACAATCTGTGTTTGCTGTGTGCAGAATCTCCATTGTATCCCTATAAGATGCAACTCTGTTCTACTGATTGACACTGTCTGTCTATACCATCTGTGTATACTGTGTGCAGAATCTCCACTGTATTCCTATAAAATGCACCTTCATAATGCTCTACTCTGACTCACACTGCTTGTAAACACTATTTTTGTGTGTTTCATTGTATTAATATAAAAATATAACTTTGTACTGCTCCCCTACTCACCCCAACTGTCTATATTATCTGTGTGTTCTGTGTGCAGAATTTGCAGTGTATCTTATTAAATGCAGCTTTAGATTGGTCTTCCCTGACTCACATTGCCTGTTTATATTATGTATGAGTATTTTGTGCAGAATCATCATTGCATTGATATAAAAATTCAGCATTGTACTGCTCCCCTCTACTCACACTGCCTACTAGCAGTGTGTTCTGTGTGCAGAATTTCCTGTGTATCCTATGATACACAGCTTTACACTGGTCTACCCTGATACACACTGCTTTTTTATACTATGTGAGTTCTGTGTGCAGAATCTTCACTGTATTCCTATAACAGTCAGCTTCTCACTGCTCCTCCTGCTTGTAAGAACTTACAGGAAGAAAACTCATCAGCAGGGAAGGTAAACAGGTGGAACCTGCATCACATAGGATACACCGAGACTCTGCAGTGCGGATTAGGTGACATTCTATGTCACTGATCTATCACTGAAATGAAAACATAAATTATATTAAAAATCCTAATGATACAATTATTAATAACAGTATATTAGTAACTGCATTATTATTATTAGCACATCAGGGATGAAAATCCGTCAATAAAATATGTGCCCCCCGCCCCTGCGACCTTATAAGGGCAGGATTACAATGTTAAGCTCCGATGTTGATTATCATAAACTACATCATAATTGTAGGGAAAAAGTTCTAGAATAGATCTCAACTTTTTATAGAGAGCAGCGGCGCCATCTGCTGGAGATAACATGTACAACTTGGTAGAAAAAAAAATTGTACAAACCCTGTGTTCTGATCCTGCCGCAGGGGGGGGGGGGCAATTGAGGAGGTGCAGAGGGTGTGATTCCATCTGGGGCCCATGAGCTGTTCCTTATATGAAGAGACAATTGCTATATAAGATACATAAAACGTTGGGGGTCCCAGTGCATATTTTGCACTAGGGACTGAGAACTTCATGTTGCACCCCTGTCCTTGCAGTTGTGTTTTACTGCGCTCCTTCCACCCACAGCGTAACAAAGTATCTACCTGACTGCAAGATCAGAACAGAAGGGTGAGCCTGTAGTCTGTTCCATGGCAACACATAGGCCAGCGAGGAAGCTGTAGACACAAAATGTTAAGATATTTTTCAAGACTATTTGCAAAGTTGTTTTATTTATTCTTTATTTTCAGATGTGCTTAAATAGCTAAAACAATGTATGCGAAAGTATTCACACCCTGCAGATATACACTGAACAGCAGTTGTGCCCCCTGAGCCATATACCATCACATTGTACCAAATACCTGCACAACTAGGATTCAGGCAAATGTTGTTTTAAAGGGAATGACCTATTGATTAAATCAAGATTTACATATTTTGAAGGAATATTTGATGGGGTTTTTTCATATGAAAAAGTATAACAAAATTTCCACTGCGTAATAATCCGACACTTTCTGATCTGTAGAGATCACTACTAAGCAGTCATCTCATTACCACGGGCAGGATTACAATGACAGGTAACACCTATATATATACAGTAGATAACACAGGATTCTAGATTCACAATAGGTGATGTCACAGCTCTCCTCCCCCTCTTCTATCCTTTGGACAAGTCAAAGAGCATGCCCACAACATTCCCCCATAGAAATCAATGAGTCATCTCCAGACTATAGGTTCTATCTATCTATCTATCTATCTATCTATCTATCTATCTATCTATCTATCTATCTGTTATCTGTCCATTTATTTATCTATATCATATTAGCCTCTGCCCGCGACTTCATCTGTGTGTTGTTGGCGTCGATGATCCGCCTATATTCAGCAAATTGCTGACCTCAATGGTTTGCCTGCTTTGGCATTTTGGCAGTTCTCAAGTTGGCCTGCCACTGAACTTGTTCCTCGCACCGTGCCTGTGATTGTTCCGGCATCTCAGCAGCTCACGGGGACACCATATAATGAGCATGTTGTTGTGCAGGGGCCACTCTGGGGCATAATACTGTGTGTAGGGGCCACTATGGGGGATAATACTGTGTGCAGGGGCCACTATGGGGGATAATATTGTGTGCAGGGGACACTATGGGGTATAATACTGTGTGCAGGGGCCACTATGGGGTATAATACTGTGTGCAGGGGCCACTCTGGGGCATAATATTGTGTGCAGGAGTCACTATGGGGAATAATACTGTGTGCAGAGCCCACTATGGGGCATAATACTGTGTGCAGAGGCCACTATGGGACATAATACTGTGTGCTGGGACCACTATGGGGTATAATACTGTGTGCAGGGGCCACTATCTAATATCTATCTATTCACTGTGTACTTACCTGTCATGCTGTGCCTGTGTGCTGTGTCACACCTCAGGGCAGATGGATCTAGATGACAGATTAGAAATAAACATAAAAATAAATGTCTAAGTAGATGTGTATCTGTAATAAGGAACGTCCTCTACATCTACAAGGAAGAAGGGTTCTGCACCAAAAGAGACAATATTCTTTACTGTAAGAGAACTGTCTGCCAGGAGACATCATGGAGAATTCGGAAAGAGTCCAGGATACAGCTATAGGTGCGACACTTATCCAGTGGTTAGGTGATAAGTGGAGGTTGTGGGATAAGTCCTTAGCTACGCCTCTGTATCACAGCTGAGATACCATAAACTAATCTTATTTCTGCATTAACTGCAGACTAATCTTGTACAGAAAGTCTGCCCTGTCCTATTTGCAGTGAATCAGATCTTGCTTTGTTTGCAATTTGTACACTGTCCAGTAGAGGTCGCTAGTGACCAAAGGCCAGCGAGACCCTAATGAAGAGTGCAGAAGATTGTGGGTCACATTGGGTCATTGGTCCCATGTATCATATCTGATCAGTCTGTAATATTTGACTCCATCTTGGATTGTTCACATAATGACATCCCGGACAAGACCAGAGCAGACGAGTAACAATGACTGACGTCAAAGAAACTTCTCTTTATTATTCCAAATACAGAACTGACATTCCTGTACTGAGAGAATGTGGGAGGAGGAGAGAGTGGCGGGTCACAGACATGTCAGGAATTACAGGGATTTCATCCATCTATCTATCTCCTATCTATCTATCTATCTATCTCATATCTATCTATCTATCTATCTATCTATCTATCTATCTATCTATCTATCTATCTATCTATCTACAGTCCTATGAAAAAGTTTGGGCACCCCTATTAATCTTAATCATTTTTAGTTCTAAATATTTTGGTGTTTGCAACAGCCATTTCAGTTTGATATATCTAATAACTGATGGACACAGTAATATTTCAGGATTGAAATGAGGTTTATTGTACTAACAGAAAATGCGCAATATGCATTAAACCAAAATTTGACCGGTGCAAAAGTATGGGCACCCTTATCATTTTATTGATTTGAATACTCCTAACTACTTTTTACTGACTTACTGAAGCACAAAATTGGTTTTGTAACCTCAGTGAGCTTTGAACTTCATAGCCAGGTGTATCCAATCATGAGAAAAGGTATTTAAGGTGGCCAATTGCAAGTTGATCTCCTATTTGAATCTCCTCTGAAGAGTGGCATCATGGGCTACTCAAAACAACTCTCAAATGATCTGACAACAAAGATTGTTCAACATAGTTGTTCAGGGGAAGGATACAAAAAGTTGTCTCAGAGATTTAACCTGTCAGTTTCCACTGTGAGGAACATAGTAAGGAAATGGAAGACCACAGGGACAGTTCTTGTTAAGCCCAGAAGTGGCAGGCCAAGAAAAATATCAGAAAGGCAGAGAAGAAGAATGGTGAGAACAGTCAAGGACAATCCACAGACCACCTCCAAAGAGCTGCAGCATCATCTTGCTGCAGATGGTGTCACTGTGCATCGGTCAACTATACAGCGCACTTTGCACAAATAGAAGCTGTATGGGAGAGTGATGAGAAAGAAGCCGTTTCTGCACGTACGCCACAAATAGAGTTGCCTGAGGTATGAAAAAGCACATTTGGACAAGGCAGCTTCATTTTGGAAACAAAAATTGAGTTGTTTGGTTATAAAAAAAGGCGTTATGCATGGCGTCCAAAAAGAAACAGCATTCCAAGAAAAACACATGCTACCCACTGTAAAATTTGGTGGAGGTTCCATCATGCTTTGGGGCTGTGTGGCCAATGCCGGCATTGGGAATCTTGTTAAAGTTGAGAGTCGCATGGATTCCACTCAGTATCAGCAGATTCTTGAGAATAATGTTCAAGAATCAGTGACGAAGTTGAAGTTACGCCGGGGATGGATATTTCAGCAAGACAATGATCCAAAACACCGCTCCAAATCCTCAGGCATTCATGCAGAGGAACAATTACAATGTTCTGGAATGGCCATCCCAGTCCCCAGACCTGAATATCATTGAACATCTGTGGGATGATTTGAAGCGGGCTGTCCATGCTCGGCGACATCTAACTTAACTGAACTTGAATTGTTTGTCCAAAATACCTTTATCCAGGATCCAGGAACTGATTAAAAGCTACAGGAAGCGACTAGAGGCTGTTATCTTTGCAAAAGGAGGATGTACTAAATATTAATGTCACTTTTCTGTTGAGGTGCCCATACTTTTGCACCGGTCAAATTTTGGTTTAATGCATATTGCGCATTTTCTGTTAGTACAATAAACCTCATTTCAATCCTGAAATATTACTGTGTCCATCAGTTATTAGATATATCAAACTGAAATGGCTGTTATAAACACCAAAATATTTAGAACTAAAAATGATTAAGATTAATAGGGGTGCCCAAACTTTTTCATAGGACTGTATCTATCTATCTATCTATCTATCTATCTATCTATCTATCATCTATCTATCTATCTATCTATCTATCTATCTCCTATCTATCTATCTATCTATCTATCTATCTATCTATCTATCCATCTATCTCCTATCTATCTATCTATCTATCTATCTATCTATCTATCTATCTATCTATCTATCCATCTCCTAACTCTCTCTGTTTATCTGTTTCACATAGATATGATATAGATGGCTCATAGTTGGATATGATTTTTAGGGAGGGGGTGCATGTAGTGCACTGACATTTCTTGCAGCCACGCCCCCTATTTACAGGCCACGCCCAAAGCGTTCTGTGGTATTTTGTCTGGTAACAGGCCAGGCTCCCTATGCTGCGCCCCTCCATATCTTACACAGGACGGCTCCATTTATTTCTCATTTTTTTATTCAAGGGCATATTTATTCATGGCTCCAAGACCCTTCCCTTTGGCTCCGGGAAATCCTTTTGTACCCAAATACATAAATATTGGAGACCCAGACACAGCCCAATCTTGTGGACCCCTGATGCAGCTTAACGTTTCCCAATAACGCCATATCACTTGCAAAGTTATGTTGTCCTACAAAAAATAAGCCCTCATATGACACTGTCGCAGCCAGTGTGCCAGTGCAGGGAAGCCCGCCAATCTCGAGAACCGCGCCAAAACTGAGCGGGACACTTCTGTGTTATGATATTTGGAAGTTCAGTCTTCTCTGTGTAAACATATCCTAAGGGTCTGTTCCTATCTTCAGGCGGATTCTGCCTGGAAAAACCCATTGAAGTGAATGGGAGGTGGAAAAACCGTGACGCGTTTTTCAAAAAGAAATTTCCAGGTCCATACACTGTGCTGGCGCAAAAAAAAAAAAAACAAATCTAAAAATGCTCAAAAAAACACCTCATGTAAAAAAAATACGACAAAAAAAGTTTCCTAATTCCTGAAGATTTTTTCCGCTGCCAAAAAACTCTGTGTGAACATACTCTAAGGCCAGGTTCACATGGGAGTTTTTTGGACTGGATTTTGACGCGGAGGCTACCTCAAAATCCAAAGAAACTGCTAGTTGCGACTGGATGCCGCTGCAATGTATACAGTGCACCGGAATTACGCTCCGGATTAGGCCCTAGTCGGGAGGGAGGGGCCGCGCCGTGGACCATGCGGCGGATTGCGCCGCAGAATACACCTCAAGAAAGGGCATGTCGTGTATTTTTGAATTCAATGTGAGGCAGTTTTTTGAGCTGGATTTTGACGCGAGGTTCACACGGGTTTTTTGGTTCGGATTTTGACGCAGGAATCCGCCTCAGAATCCGGTCTGAAAACGCCTCCCTCAGCCACCGTAACTGATGCAGCATTCTGCTCTGTATTAGGCCCAAATGAATGGGCTTAGTCGGGAGGGCAGTGTCGGACTCTGTGGCAGATTCCACTGCGGAATCCGTGGCAAGAAAGGACATCTTGCTTCTTTTTTCTTGTTTCTTCCCGCTTGCGAAAAATGGAAGTGAACGGCTCCCATTGAAGTCAATGGGAAGCAGTTTTTAAGGCGGATTCTGTGTGAACCCAGCCTTAGTGTACTCACATACCGCATGAATAAATTGCAATACTTCAGATTTTATTATTTGCCCCGTAATGTACAAATTGTAGGTGTAAAATTTCCAAAAAGGAGGTTTCTTATAATCCAGGTTTACTTTCCTGACTGTATTATTAGCTGCAATAGATCCCGACAACACCACTATGTAGTCGGGACGGGAGGGGCAAGTACTAGGAGCAGTCAAGCTCTAGATAGCACTTAGTCCACAAGTCCTTGGACAGTCAGCAATATGACTCCTTCCTAAAACATGCTACCCCTTCTTTAGGGATCCCTTCCCTCTGGTCTATTCTTCTGCAGCAGGCGTTGTGTATTGTTGTCAGTCCCAGTTCGGCCGCCAGGTGGCAGTAGAGCGCCCTCCCCTATAGTCCTTGCTCTATGCACACTGAATCACTCAGAAAAGTTTGCTCAGAGCAGCTGCTGGCAGCTTACAAGGAGGATCTCAGACGGCAGGAGGGTCAGAGAAGGCTGAAAACTTACTGAGACACTCAGGTAACCAGGGGATAGATCCGCAGCAGCCGTAGATCCTTACAAGAACCGAGCAACTACTATAATAGCAGAATGGGAGAGGGGGATTTAAAGGGACACTACATGTTCCAGCTGTCTTTGTGTCTACAGGCTTATCTTTGTTCCCTACACTCATTCCTCATGTGTTAATTCTCATATGCACCTGATCCAACAAGTAACCGGGCACAGATCCTCAGTTTCCCAGCACTGGTAGTGTATGGAGCCCTGCAGGCAGGGTTGTGTGTGCTGCCAGGACACGTCTGCAATCCTTGCTGGAGCTGAATCAGATCCCTGCACTGTGATGTCTCTATTGTGCTCCACTCTGTGGGCACTGGGACTGTGTGGGGTGCTCAGGGATCTTCATACACTCTGCCTGGTGCGGACAGATTAGAGCTGAATACTGTGTGACCCTTTTTTTTGCTGGGACGGGGTTAATTTATCTGTGATTAATTAAAAAAATATGCTGAGTCTGTTATCTGGTGTAAGATATTAATCTGCTCTTGTGTCAGACTGCTGTGATATGGGCAGATTGTAGTGTCCGTATTATTGCAATAGGACAAGGCGCTCCTCTAATCGAGTAACTTTTTGCATTGGATTAAAGGGAACTCTACCAACTCTGCTACATTGTATTTCTGTGTATAGATATGTATCTGACCATTTAGGCTAGGACTACTCTAGTCACCCAAAGTGGCCATGACCCTTCTCTAATGTAAGTGAATGCATTTGTTGCGACCCCGGGATTGCAGTTGCAGAACCCTTGTCCAGAGCAATCTTTGGTCACATGACAGGTTGCCATGTAGCCCGAGCCTAAGCAATAGGCGCCCTGAATCATTCTCATGGTGACATACACCCTGTCTCTAATTTTTGTGTGTTATGACATGTTAGGCTGTATTCACACCTTCATCCTACATTCGCAACTTGCAGAAATCTGTATCGGATGATTGGAACTAATTTTAGTTGTGGGAAATTCTGTAAGTTTTGTTATGTGTGAATTAAACCTTAAGGGGGTTTCCACCTCCACATGAGTGACACCCCCCCCTTCCCTGGATAATGTGACTCCTGGGACTGAGATATTTAACCTATGTCATGGGGAAAGTTTTATCTGTACCGGGGAACTCCCCATGTATCTGACACCCACTCAGCGTCTTATAACAGGTCTGATGGAAAAACCCTGTAAATAACGAAGAAGTTGTCATTAAACAATAGATATAGTCTGGAAGTTCCGGATTATCGGAATTTCTGGATTATCGAAATATGCCACTTCTTTTTCTGGGAAGCCAGATATTATGGAAGGTCGTACACTTCCCCATAGCCGTCAGCTGAATGCCATCCCTTCTGACACCTGTCCCACCCCCATACATATACACACTCGGTCAGGCTGAGTGTGCATGTGCTCTCGAAAGGTGTAAGATCTTACCAGCAGCTTGTCTCCCCTGAGAACAAAAGGATTGGGCATGTTGAAATCCAACTTGCCCCACTTGCTGCCTTCGGCGGGTAGTCCGAACTCCTCCCCCTTAAACCAGGGGTCAGCGATTTTGCTACTTTGGCAGTGAAACTACAACTCCCAGCATGCCCCATTCACTTGGAGTTTGGCTGGGTTTACTGGGCTTTTGCCCTGGTTTCCAGGAGTGGAACTGAGTGTTTGCCCCGGTAAAGGAAGGCCATAAAAAGTTTCCAATCTCACCATTCTTGGATGGATCCCTGGCCGATGCTCCACTCTTCTATGATCGTCTAATAATCTAGAACATTTGATAATTCGGCACTTGATCTGTATAGATAATTGCGTTGGCAAATCTCCCTCCTTATCGTGTAAGAGCAGGAGGAGGCCACGTTTGGACGCCATGCGGTATGAGGCGCGATCGGTTTAGTAAATAGCTCCTGGCCGTAGCTTGTGATGCTCCTGGGGGAGTGATTCACGGAATCGCAGCAAATTCCTGGCCGCTCCCAGCTATGTCCTCAGGAATCATCCCACAGGTTGTGGAAACAGTCAGAGAGCAGAAAAAGTCAGTATACTAAAAATATCCAGAAATTGATATCAATATGGGTGCATTATCGGATGGTCATGGGAAGGAACAGAACACTTATCCCTATCTGTCTTCTGATAATCCAGAAAGCCAAATAATCCGGCATTTGAACAATTTTGTCTTCCCTCTTTATTTCGGACTACCTGCCTAAAGGTTCCATACTAGGGTTGAGCGATTGGGAAAGATCCCGATCGGCGATCGAGCAAATTTCACGATCGGGATCGGCTGGAAAATGATCAGAAATCGGATTTTGAAATCTCAAGATCGGCTCAAGCCTACTGTGTATATAATATACAATTAGGGTTGAGTGATCGGGATTGGGAAAGATCGGATCCCGATCGGCGATCGAGTAAATTTCACAGCTCTAGTAGAGAGGAATTCATGTATTGGATTGTGAGCTCCTGAGGACAAGGCCTGATGTGACCACAATCCTTGTACATCACCCTGAAATAGGTTATAGATATATATACTATAGAGCCCCACTTTCTAAAAACCGCTGCTATAGACAAAGTTTGTCCGTGTGACCTTGGGCTATGGGTTAGTTGCCCCCCCTTACTGTTTACCTGCGCTGGGGAAGCCCTGCCCTTTACCTGGGCTCTGAGACCAGGTGTCCGGTTACACCCCAGGCAGCCACGGCTCGCTGCTGCGAGGACGGACTTGTTTCTCTTTCATTTCCTGGAGGAGGATTCGCAATCACAGCTTTCCACTTACGTACAGGTAGGCCGAGGCCTTCGTTATAGTCCTCTTGCTAACAATCTAGTTCCAGCACTTGTTATTAGTATCTGTTTGCAGGGCAGCTGGGTGAAAACCCCAAGCGGTATTAGCACCCAGCTTTCTAAATATCCCCAACAGCAAATCGATGAGTATTCTCCTTGAATTTTTAAGACTCAATGGTGTCCACATTCAATGGCGCCCACATTCAATGGCGCGTTAGCTTCTCTTATACCAAGCAATTCATCTGTCATTCAGGACTCTAGAAAGCTGAATGTCAGTTGTACCTGTATCTGTATTGGTGGCTACGTTGGCTTTGCTCAGCTTTTTTAGAAACCGTTTCAAGCGGTTGATGTAGCCAACAACCGCGCCAACATGTAATACATGTATAACATGGCAGCGATTCAGATGAATAGTCGCCCACGTATGGACCGCTTATACAGGGGGTTCCTGACCATTACCTATTGATGGGGAGGGGGTCTGACTTTTAGGACCTCCGCCATCTCTTTGACTTATTCCTTACTCAGATGCAAAGCAATTTTTTGGGCTAAACATAGCTCAAGGGGCAAAATCTGCCATTTAGCACCAGAATAACACACAACTTTGCCACATAAAAGGCATACGGGGATAATAATAATCACATGGGGGCACCCAAAGCAATTTTATTGGCTCATGGGGCTAAATCTACCCCTCATCACCAGGATAATCCTCAAATTTTCCACCAGGTTTCAATAGACAAAGCTAGAAGTTAATAAATAACTTGTATTAAAATATCTTTGTCAACAAAGCAGCCGCCGCCGCCACGTGCACGGCATAGACTTTAGACCTAATGGATTTTGTTATTGTAGATAGCCTATCAGATTGTTAAAGGAGCGTTGTATCAATAAAGTTTATTGCCGCAGGCCTGCATGTATAGAAATTGTCTTTGTTCCTCATGGCAACCAATCAGCATTTAGCTTTTGCTTTCCAATTCTGGTTGGTTGTTATGGGTAACAAGATCATATGGTTGAGGCCTAATTCTATATTCGCTTTTCAATAAACTTTATTAAGAACCTGACAGTGAACACTGAACAGAGCTGATTTCGTGTTTTTTGAGAGTCTGACCTCCACCTATAGGTACATAGGACGGGCCATATTGGTCATGTCACCATTGCGTCCTCATCTTTGTATACATAGACACATTAGCGCGTATATACAAGTGAGCAATGGACGTGCGGTCACGTCATGAGAAGCAGCCATGTTTTTTCATGTCCTACACAACCCCTTTAATCACTTGTCCTTAAATTTTGGTCTGTCATCCAGGACCGCCAACACTCGGTTGGTACTGAGTATCAAATATAGCGCTGTACGTTGTATAGTGTCTGTGCTTGGTATTGCAGCTCAGTCCCATTCACTTGTACGGGACTGACAACAATGAACACTATGCTAGTCTGGACCAACTTTGTCACAGCATTATCGGCAGGGCATATACACCTTTAGCTGTGACATTCAGGAGTCTGGGAAAGCTGGTTGACAACCCCTTTGGGACCCTGCTGCAAATCTGACTAATGGTTAGCTGTTGCCACAACAGATCCTCCCGATAAGCTGGAATGTGACGCAATATTTCATAGTTTCCTATGAAAGTTCTTCTGGGAAATAAAAGCACGTGAGGTTTTTTTTTTGCAACAATTCTTATCCGCCTGCTTGTAACTAAATACAACATGGTCACCGGCTGCTGAGTCACACCTTGTCACTAGTGAGTGATATTTTCCATCTTTACAGTAAAGGCCGTGTAGGTGATGTCGGTATCTTTAAGAGGAAATGGTTAAAAGTTGTAATGCAGGTTGTGACACTTTCTCATCGTTATGTCACAATTTCATTAAAAAGCAGTAGTGTTGGGTTTTTTTCCATTGAAATAAAGTAGCGTGTTCATTAAATAGAGTACACAGTGACTGCACCAGCAGAATAGTGAGTGCAGCTCTGGAGTATAATACAGGATAAGTAATGTAATGTATGTACACAGTGACTGCACCAGCAGAATAGTGAGCACAGCTCTGGAGTATAATACAGGATAAGTAATGTAATGTATGTACACAGTGACTGCACCAGCAGAATAGTGAGTGCAGCTCTGGAGTATAATACAGGATAAGTAATGTAATGTATGTACACAGTGACTGCACCAGCAGAATAGTGAGCGCAGCTCTGGAGTATAATACAGAATAAGTAATGTAATGTATGTACACAGTGACTGCACCAACCAGCAGAATAGTGAGCGCAGCTCTGGAGTATAATACAGGATAAGTAATGTAATGTATGTACACAGTGACTGTACCAGCAGAATAGTGAGTGGAGCTCTGGAGTATAATACAGGATGTAACTCAAGATCAGTACAGGATAAGTAATGTAATGTATGTACACAGTGACTGCACCAGCAGAATAGTGAGCGCAGCTCTGGAGAATTATACAGGATGTAACTCAGGATCAGTACAGGATAAGTAATGTAATGTATGTACACAGTGACTGCACCAGCAGAATAGTGAGCGCAGCTCTGGAGTATAATGCAGGATAAGTAATGTAATGTATGTACACAGTGACTGTACCAGCAGAATAGTGAGTGGAGCTCTGGAGTATAATACAGAATAAGTAATGTAATGTATGTACACAGTGACTGTACCAACCAGCAGAATAGTGAGCGCAGCTCTGGAGTATAATACAGGATAAGTAATGTAATGTATATACACAGTGACTTCACCAACCAGCAGAATAGTGAGCGCAGCTCTGGAGTATAATACAGGATGTAACTCAAGATCAGTACAGGATAAGTAATGTAATGTATGTACACAGTGACTGTACCAGCAGAATAGTGAGCGTAGCTCTGGAGTATAATACAGAATAAGTAATGTAATGTATATACACAGTGACTGCACCAACCAGCAGAATAGTGAGCGCAGCTCTGGAGTATAATACAGGATGTAACTCAGGATCAGTACAGGATAAGTAATGTATGTACACAGTGACTGCACCAGCAGAATAGTGAGCACAGCTCTGGAGTATAATACAGGATAAGTAATGTAATGTATGTATACAGTGACTGCACAAGCAGAATAGTGAGCGCAGCTCTGGAGTATAATACAGGATGTGACTCCAGATTAGTACACAAATATTTCTGTTTGGTTACTAGGTGATATAATGTTTCTCATTGTTGTTTCTTATGTTATAGTAATAACTTGTGTTACTTGTCTTGAACTTGATAAGCTTGTTTGACAGACCAGATAAAATATAAGAAATCTCTTTACCTAGAATTCACAGATTCCATTCACATTCCATAACTGACTACAGATACTTCATCATTATGACAATGACGGAGAAGTTCTCAGCTGGGGAAACCTGACCGCGTGTGTTCATTTTCCCTACAGCGCCCCCACAGGTGAAATAAAGCAGACAAGGTTATTATAATGCATAGACATGTTCGGTTGTTGTCTTAGGGCTTATTTGGATACCCATAATATGTAAATGGATATCTCTTCCCAGCCTTTGGTTTAGTGATTGATTTTGCTTCTTGGCTGTCTGAATATGGCCAGGGCCCCTTCACACGGCGTAAGTGTGCCGCTCATTTAGACACGTATACACGTGTCAGATCGTGGCGCTTCAAAACAGAGCCCATTGATTTCAATGGGAAGCGCGCGTATATTGGCATATACACGCGCTTCCCATTGAAATCAATGGGCTCTGTTTTGAAGCGCCGCACTTGGATACGTGTCTAAATGAGCGGCGTGCTTACACCGTCTGAAGGGGCCCTATAGTTTCTGTCTGCTCCAGTTTATATATGGGGGTCTGTGAACTAATAGATACAGGACATGATAAAATAGCAAGTGTCAGCCATTGTGCCTCAGTGAATTAGACTTATCTGCCCCATTCCACTCAGATTTTGATCATGGGTGCATAATAGGGAATTGCTTCATGTGCAGAGTTCTGACATACAAGCATAGATCCTTCCTTTGTACACCGTGTTTTTAACTACATCGCGTCCTCTTGTCAGCTTTGGACCTTTTACCCTCTGCCTAAATGGGAATGAGCGATAAACCCCACGGGTGGCGGGCTAGGCCGAGCTAGAAGCCATTGACAACAGATGTGGATCTGACAACATACACTGGAGTTGCTTTTTAAGCAGGAACATGTTTTTTATTGCATTTTTCCTGGATAGATACAATGTTACATCTGGCACATTGAAAGGGAAAGTGAGAGATAGCGCTGATGTGTCGGAATGTGGTTACTTTCACCCCTGACGGACCCTGCGATGGCTTTGGCTGACCCTCTGATCCTGTTTTCCATCCTGTAGCTGGGGTGGGAATCCAGATTTATTCCATTAGAAACTGAGGCCGGGAACTGAACTGGAAGAGGCAAAGGTGCGGAAAACAACTTTTACATCAGGTGACTTCTTTAGAAACTTCTCGAGTTCTGGTTTGGAACTTCAACCTGTCTCTACTATACAAAGCTCCTGTCCCAATTTGGTCACAATGGGTTTGGACATGTGCACTGTGTGCCTGGAAGGTGCAAACATGGCCATGGCTGTATCCTTTAGATCAGGGATAAGGAACCTTTTGTGTCGCACTATGAAGGCCAAAGCCAGACTATTGGCAAGTATGATCTAAAGCAAGGGTAGGGAACGTCCGGCTCTCCAGCTGCTGTGAAACTACAACTCCCAACATGCTCCATTCACTTCCATGGGAGTTCCAAGAGCAGCAGAGCAAGTATGCATGCTGGGAGTTGTAGTTTTGCAACAGCTGGAGAGCCGGACGTTCCCTACCCTTGCTTTAGATCATACTTGCCAATAGTCTGGCTTTGGCCTTCATAGTGCGACACAAAATTTTTATGGACAAGACCACACCCCATTTGGAGTGACAACCATTTTTGCATGTGACATGGGCAAGTGTATTGGCTGCACTTTTTTTGGGGGGGGGATGTGGCCAACACATGAATTGACCACGTCGTCTGTAAAATGGCGGATTCAGGGGCTCAGGATATTTACCCACTCTTCCATGACTTCAGGGGGTCACCCCTCTTATTGGGGCCCACCTGGAGACTTTGGATAACCTGGAAAGTTTGGTTTAGAGACAGAAGTGAGGCAGCAAACTGAATCTTTACCCCAGGTGTAAAAATTTTTTAGCAATGACCCTGACCATTGTCCTTAGTCCTGGGTCTCATAAACTGAAGAGGACCTTGATTTTCTCCTTCATTGGCAGCAAGTAGAGATCCTACGGCCCGGTTCCTCCCGGGTGATGTGTAAACTGCTATGGAATATGTTGGCGACATATAAATAAATATCTATTATCCTTCTTATTAGATAAGACTTGTAATTCGCTCAGCATTTTAATTGCGCCTTTGTTGTGATCCGACTCCTGTTGATGGACGCCGCCTTTTATCGCTCATGGCGTATCCTACGACATGGTTACTGCAGCGAAGATGGCACGGTGCCAGCCCCGAATACCTCCGTGAAGGGTGTGTTACTGCACATCTAAATTTATCATTAGGATGATAATTATATGTAAACGCTTCCTGCCACAGACTGGCATTGTGCTTATTTCTTAGCCTGGCATGAGGGGAGCGAGGGAGAGGTGATGTGTTAATTCTAAGAAGTTTTATTCTCTGCAAAACCAAAAAGTTCCCACACTTGGGCTTCGGTATAGCAGAGCAGATGGTTTGTGTATGGTGAAATAGCAATACACCCGCAACTCATGATGTCACCTCCGTATTATCATGTGGGTCCCAGTTCTAAATCTGTACCAAGGCCTCTACCATGTGCTGTCTATGATACGGGTGTCGCCTTATGTTATGCCCCAGGGCTCAGTATCGCTTGTTACCTCTGTATCCCCCACTGTAATATCACTTGACATCATCTGTGGGTCAATAGGAAGTCGTTATATGGTTTTCAGGGTCCCTTAAAGGGGCTTTCCACTTTAAAGAGGTTATCCAGTCATTGGATAAATAATAGAGGAATGTGTGCCATCTTTTTAGAGATCTTGTCAGTCACTGTCCCATATAGGGCTCACAATATGAGTTCACGATCTGTAAGTCTTTGGAGTGTGGGAGGAAACCTACAAATCTGGCTTCGAACCCGGGACTCCAGCGCTAACCACTTAGCCGCCATGTTGCCCACTACAGTTCTCTGTTCGGGTGCACGTGGTCACTTCACAGCTGGATATTTGGTGCCACTCTTGACCGCTGAGGCCACTGATTGGCTGTAAAGGACCCGGTGACGTCACTCATATGTCACCATATCATTCTTTGTGGTCGATGAGGACTCTGGCTTCAGCGTGTGGCGCTGACACCTTCCCCGCCCTCCTCTGAGATGTGTTCAATTCCTGGACAACCCCTTTAAGCTGTGTTCACCGCTGCGTTATACCTTCTACTTGGCACAGAAGCCATGATGCTTTGCCAAATTCGGCACCTGACGGATCCTATTGCCTAATAATAGGGCTGGCCAATTTCACCAAGGTTCCCATCTCCATGCTATTGTTCTTGGCAAATCTGATGAAACTTAAAACGAAACCTACAGTGCGATGGTGAACGTCGCCTTCGCTGTACGGGTGTCTGGCCTCTTGGTGTAAACAAGATGGTTCTCATTCACTGACAACAAGCAGAGGCCAAGAATCTAGTAAAAACTTGACTCAAAGTCTATTGACTAGTTATATAGCGATATATCCTTCACGTACCATTTATTATACTGTTCAGGACTCTAGGAAAGCTGGATGACCCTCCTTTTATAAGCTGCAGCGGTGACCATGTCGGATTTTATCAAGTTTTACCAGACCCTGAGAAAAATGTGAATTTGGAAGAGTTTTTCTTAAGTCTCTCTCGGCTCCACTTCCCGACGCTGCCCTGCCGCCCCTCCCCCGCATCTTACATAAAATGCATAATTTATTTGGATATTAAGGTCTCACTTTAAGAGAGATTTTTCCATTTCTAAGTTGGTAAGTTCAATATTTCTGCAACTTTAATTGTCGACATTACAGCTGGAGTGGACGGCGCGGCCTCTGGACCTCGGTGTGGCGGCGTCTTCTGATGGCTTCTATAACAAGTCTGAACGTTTCTTTCCATTATTCCACTAGGAAGACGTGAGCGCTCCTGTCCAAATGGCCTGGGGTCAGCTGTACCCTCTAAGACTTTACAGTAAACGTCCATTAATCCAGTATTGATGGTCCGGAAATCCTATATGGGGGCCCCATTCCTACTTTGTGACCTCTAGAATGGCAAGGCGACCTTTGGGGTCCAGGGACAGTAGTCTGTCTGTATAGGGCACCTGCCGCCCAAGGCAAAGGTCGATGACGGGGGTCCTTGTGCATGGCGGACATTGCTCTATTCACTTCTAGACTTCTGCACTGATTCTTATACATATGGGGATGGAACTTTAAGGAAATTTCTCCGACTTTATAACATACTTTGTATTCCACTTTCTCACCGTGTTTAGGAACTCTGCTTGCGCTTAGTGAATGGGAATATTCTTCACCGCTGAGGGTTTGCTACAATTGTCTAGGCGATGAAGTAATGACGGACCGTCAC
The DNA here is from genome assembly GCF_031893055.1 of Leptodactylus fuscus. Taxonomy (NCBI): domain Eukaryota; kingdom Metazoa; phylum Chordata; class Amphibia; order Anura; family Leptodactylidae; genus Leptodactylus; species Leptodactylus fuscus. The sequence goes on along the minus strand of NC_134271.1, from coordinate 15,834,736 downwards.
TGTTGTAGGCATTGAATTTGCAGTGTGGGAATCGCTTTCCTTTGCTTGCCTCCCTGCCCCCACTTTAGGAAATTCATGGGAACCAGAGCTCTTGAATGGGGGAGGAGCAGAGAGGGTGAAGATAAAAAAAAAAAAAAAAAAGGGGCTTAGGGGAGACAATGGCTGTCAGAGGATACAAGTGCAGAGGACTCCGCGGGTGATGTGCAGTATCTGGTGCAGCGCCGCCATAGGGCCGGTGCGGACTGGATCTAACAAGGACTAGTCACTGACTACTGCCCTGGTAGTGTGCGAGTATCAGGTCTGGTCTGGATTATCAGAATTTTTTAATGTATACAAAGCAAACATTTGCATGACCGCTGCTCGATTCATTCGTCGGACCCCCAGGGGGGCAGACACTTGTCACCTATCCAGTGAGACCACCCCTTAAATTACGGCATGGCAGATTAAAGGAAATACAAAACATCCAGTTTAACTGGAAATCTGCTGAGTTGCGCTCTATTCTCCATCTTTTTAGTTCAGTTTTGTCGCCGTGTGTGAATATGTCCCTGTTTTTCTGTATACAATGTAATAGTTTCAAACGTTCTCGGAATAGCCAGGTGTGTGTGACAGCGGCTGCGCTCTGATGCCGCCAAGTCATGTGACCAGGTGTTTACCTGCTGGCATGAAATTCTACCTGGATTAGAAGTAAACTCGGGCTGACCTCTACGGTGACAGGGGGTTGGCACGTCACGGGGAAGGCGGCGACAGATGCGTATCGCCAGAGAAAACCTTGTCTTCTGGGACTGGATTCCTATCGAATTTATTCAATTTTAATAATAATAATAATAATAATAATAATAATATATTACTAAAATGCCCTGTAAGGTCTACAAGTGGTGCAAAAGTAACATTTGCCCCTGTACCCTGATGTCCTGGAAGGTCCAAAAGACTCTGGTTATAACCGTATGACTGTGATTTTCCATTAGGGTAATTATAGGGGTCACGAGTTTGGCCTACAGGTCACCCGGCCTCACCACACTAGGGCTGGATAAATGCCTTTGATCTCCATTCTGATTTCCTTTCTTGGAAGTCTGAGCATTGTAAATGTATTTCCCCTGCCCTCTGGTGCACTGGATAGAGACTATGTATGATACACAGCCTGCCACTGTCAGAAAGGAGACCGTTAACCATTTCATGGTAAAATAGCAGTTGGTCAGCAACTGGAGGGATCCCGTGGGTGGAGTCTGTGGCATAAAAGGGGGCACTATTTCTATGTGCGGGGGTAGTTTTCCTTTCACTGACTTCCTGCGAAATATTTATTTATGTCCCCTATGTGCCCCTGTTCTGTAGGCGGTAATTATAAGCTCTGTTATGTCAGTGCAAAGTCACGATAATTGCAGGTCCTAGGACGAGGTCAAATATTTGGGGCAATTAATGAAGACAATGAAGCTTCCGATTGACCCAGATGAGTCACTTGTTATATTGTCTCATGACTGAGCTGCTCTTTAAATAGGGACATGATGACCCTGAAAGGGTTAAAGTGATTTATGTAAGATTAGAAAAACATGGCTGCCTCCTTCAAGAAATGGCACCACAGGTCTCATCTGGTATTGCTGAACTGCTGCATTGAAGTAGTACCGCTCACAACCTGTGGACAAATGTGGCGCTGTTTAAAAAGAAAATCCATATTTTTCTAATCTGAGGCATCCCCTTTAAGCTTGCCCCCCCCCCCCCCCCCCCCCGATTATTACTGTAGCTCATGAATTAGAGTTTGGGGATGTGTATGGTGGTTGGGTACCAAGAGAGGGCACAGAGCCCTTGGAAGTGTGGACTGGATGAAGGGGAACCCTGTCTAAGCTAAAAAATGCTAAAGATAGGACATCAATATCAGATTGGTGGAGCCGACACCCAGCACCTCTATAGATCAGCAGATACACAGAGAATGGAGCAGGAAGCAGACAGCGCTGTTCTCTGTGTAGTGGTGGAACTGGATCACTGCAGCTCCTGTCCCATTCAAGAGAATGAGAGCTGATCTGTAGTACTTGGTCTGGCCACTACTGTGAGAACGGCACTGTCTGCTTCCTGCTCCACTGAAATATACTTTGTGTTTCGGTTCCTCGCCGCGTTCAAGTCCTCTATTTGCTTGTCTATATCTAAAGCGACAAACCTTTCCTGACCAGATGCAAATTGTAAGGTTTGTAGACCTTGTCAGACAGCGGAGATCCTGAAATAGCAGAGTATTATATAGTAAGAAGCTGTACGCACATAAACCTGGGCCGCGCCGTGTTATTACATGAGTGGCGTGCCAAGTCTTCATTAACGGACATGGGTACGGTTATGTAATTTACACTTTACGGGCATCAGAATTGAGTTAGATGTTATGAAACGTGGCGCTTAATCCCGCCTGACACATGCCGTAGTAATGCCCCGCTGCAAAACCTGCCAAGACCTGGAGACATCTCTGTACCAGGTAAATTTCCACGTGCAGTGATGGTTATCTGGCGATTATATAACCGAGTTGTTATTGTTCGACACAGTACACCATAGTGCGACAGTACACCTCTGTATGTATAGATATTATGGGGCAGACTTATGACATTTATTTTAAAGGGGCTGTCCAGGAATTGGAACAACTCATGCGGAGGCGGAAAATAAAAAAAACACAAAAAAACAATGTATGCTCTGCTGTCTTTGGCGCTCCGTTGCCCGGCGGGAGTGTCCGTTTTTGGTCTCGTACTGATGCATCAATGCCAGAAGTCTTTAGCCTCACGTGACCACTGAGACTAGTCACTGGCCTCTGTGTTCAATGGCAAGGAACTGATGATGTCACTGGTCTCAGCAGTCACATGAGACTAAGAACTTCCAACATCGATGGGTCAGCAGCAGTATATCACCCCAGCCCTGCAGATACATAGGTTAGTGTCACTAGAACCAGCATATCACCCCAGCCCTGCAGATACATAGGTTAGTGTCACTAGAACCAGCATATCACCCCAGCCCTGCAGATAGATAGGTTACTGTCACTAGAACCAGCATATCACCCCAGCCCTGCAGATAGATAGGTTACTGTCACCAGACCCAGCATATCACCCCAGCCCTGCAGATAGATAGGTTACTGTCACTAGAACCAGCATATCACCCCAGTCCTGCAGATAGATAGGTTAGTGTCACCAGAACCAGCATATCACCCCAGCCCTGCAGATAGATAGGTTAGTGTCACCAGAACCAGCATATCACCCCAGCCCTGCAGATAGATAGGTTACTGTCACCAGACCCAGCATATCACCCCAGCCCTGCAGATAGATAGGTTACTGTCACTAGAACCAGCATATCACCCCAGCCCTGCAGATAGATAGGTTAGTGTCACCAGAACCAGCATATCACCCCAGCCCTGCAGATAGATAGGTTAGTGTCACCAGAACCAGCATATCACCCCAGCCCTGCAGATAGATAGGTTACTGTCACTAGAACCAGCATATCACCCCAGCCCTGCAGATAGATAGGTTAGTGTCACCAGAACCAGCATATCACCCCAGCCCTGCAGATAGATAGGTTACTGTCACCAGAATCAGCATATCACCCGAGCCCTGTAGATAGATAGGTTAGTGTCACCAGAACCAGCATATCACCCCAGCCCTGCAGATAGATAGGTTACTGTCACCAGAATCAGCATATCACCCGAGCCCTGTAGATAGATAGGTTAGTGTCACCAGAACCAGCATATCACCCCAGCCCTGCAGATAGATAGGTTAGTGTCACCAGAACCAGCATATCACCCCAGCCTGCAGATAGGTTAGGGTCATCTGATATCGCTGTTATTATCCATATGCAAATAAGCTCTTTGGAGCAACAAGGGCAGCACCATTTTTTCAAAGCAGTAGTTAGGGAAAAGAGAACCCTCTTAGCCATTTTTGATTCTAGCCAGGAGGCAGGTTGCTGCAGCAGAAAGCATCCTCTTCCTAAGTCACCAATGGCAAACAAGCAGCCTAAGTTTCATCCCTTTAAGGGATTGGTAAAGGAATATTGAATTATTAAAGGAAGGTGGTCCTGCATTCTGGATCCTAATCTATAAACTGATACAATAGATACTGTGTAATACTCCTTTTCTCCTGTGGGGGAGCTGCAGGGAAATAGAACACTTGTCGCTGCCTTTCCCCATATGTTATAATTGATTGTGAGTGGCCCAAATAGTGATCAACTTCTTGTCGGAGGACCCTTCTAATACATTGCCTAGTAGAGGACTGCTCCTTTAAATTAGTCTGCATGGGGGAAACCAGTCCAGGAAGTGACTGGTAATTGGGGGCTGTTTTTTATTTTTTTATTTTATTTTTTTTCTAGGAATCTTCTGAATGACGCACATTGTGTGTAGATCTACCATTATACATCCCCTTGAAATCACAGCAGACCCTCACAATAGGAAGACCCCTGCAGGGTCGGTATTATTGTAGCAGGTTCCATCCTTCCCTTCTCTGAGAACAAGGAGGAAGAATTGTTGATGTAACTTGTAGAATTACGTAATAAAATCTCTCTCTAAAAAAATAAATCTAAATGTCTGCTTTTTAGCAAACAGCGCCACCCCTGTTCAAAGGCTGTTTAGGGTACTGCAGCCTAACCTTAAATGATTTGAATGGGGCAGAGATATAGTATCAGACACAATGGTGCTATTTACAGGGGGGGGGATATATTTCTCATCTAGGATGACCCCTTTAGGTGAGGAGGAGGGCTAGCAAGCACCCCTTATAGGGTGTCTTATGTATCAGTACTATAGAGCCATATCTCCGTCCTAGATTTCCTTCTACACATGACACACACATTCCCCGCACACAGATTCCTGAACTACATGTCATGCAGGGCACAGCGCCGGGCAGAGGGCTGCACTTTTCCCCACTGTCACACGGAGCAGAACTCGGCACTTTTTCCACTGACTCAAAGTGAAAAAATCTTTGACATATATTTTATGGTATTTCCCAAGGATTTGTCCAACGGGTCACTTATGAAAATTTATTGTGAAATTTCCGAATTAAACCATTTCATAACCCGAGTAAGGGTACATGCACATGACCAAGTGTTGCAGGTCAAGGGTGATTTTGTGGTAGATGACATCAGAGCGGCTTCTGACACCCATTGACTTCATTTGGGGGGGGTTACGTTCCATTCCGTTGTCACAGATCATCGAAACGGAGCATCAGAAGAGCCTTGGCCTGGAGTACACGAGGCCTAATGGTTATAGAACAGCCGAAGGGTGCTTCAATGTCTCCCCATGTAGCCCAGATTACCCCCAGACCCTATAGACATCTATAGTCACTCCATTAGAGAACACGGCTGATAACAGAGAACAATAGATTGTATTCATCTGCTCAGTCAGATGGGGTTCAGAATACGCCCCATTGTATGGACATCGGGAGTAGCTCCCGTCATACAGGCGTGGTTGTGAATGGTAGATCCTCGTGTTCCTCGTGCATCGCTCGCACTGACCATGGTGAAGCCCTGGGTGTGTCCGCTCATGATACTTTAGATGAAGAAGAGATAAGTACGGAATAGTCACAGAGATAATGAGGGAAAATTACAGGATCCATTTGGTGTCCTCCTGCTATAATCTGTCGTCTTAATTCGGCGGCAGGGTCACATGGTCCAGCCGTATGAGAAATTAAAGTAACGCTCCTCCCGACCATTAACGTTGCCCTTCTAGTTTTTTTTTTCTTCTTGCCTGTAGACATTTTACAATCTGGAAACCATCAACAAGCAGGCCGTTAGATCTTTCATTGTGATTATGTGTCAGGGTTGGCTTTTATCTTTTCTTCATAGTTGGCGCAGACTATGTGGCCCTCCAAAAATAAAAAGAAGCAGAACCGAGGGGCGCTGTGTTCTCCATTTTGTGAGGTTATTGCGTAATTGGGGAATATTTAAAGGGGTTGTCCCGTTATGGACACATCCACAGGACAGGGGATATGACCAATTTCTTGGGATCAGTGATCAGGAGGACAGGGTCCAAAAGTCCCCCTAAGACGGTTTCATAAATTTTCCCTAAGGTCTACTGAGATCCCTTTAACTCTTTAAAGGGGTTGTACAGGATTATTTAAAAAAAAAACCAAAAAACTCTATCACGAATCATCTTAACGGGAGAGATTAATCACATGACCTTACTTTGCGTTTTTGATTGGCCAAAAGGGTCCAAGCTCGCCCCTTGTATAGGCGGAGTAAAAAAACCAAACACTTAAAGGGATATTCCACAGTTGTATGTAATATTGCAGCTCAGCTCTGCTCATGGCATACACAATCCGTGCACAGGTTTGGCACCTGGAATACCCCTTTAAGTCCTTATTCACACCGCCTATACAAGTAACGGAGCGTGAACCCCCCCCTCCCCCCCTTTGGCCAATCAGAGACACAGAGAAGGGTCATGTGATGGGACTATTACAACTAAAACTGTAGATTTTATCATTCAGTGGTCTTGGAAAGCTGGGTGACGCTCCCTGTGGAAGCTGCAAGGAGATGGTTCCCCAGCTTTCCTAGATTCCTGACCGATAAAATAAATCTCTTGGGCCGGTTTTATATTCAGGAGTCTGGAAAAGATGGGTGAATTTCATGGTGGAAGTTGCAATGGTGACCCCCTATAAATCTATATGGGTTTATCATTGCAAGCTAAACAGATTATCCATTCAGGGGTCTAGGAAAGCTGGGTGACGCTCTCTGTGTGAGCTTTGTGTTACGGTTCTGTTGCCTGTATGGGCTTGAAGCTGTCGTGGAGCTCTCCCCCGCTGTGCACTGGAGTATGAGGGGCCATGAAACGCGCCGTGTTCTGGGTCTCTCGCCACAATGCGCCGTCTGTTTCCAGGCTGGCCTGCTTTCCCCAGTCTCTGCTCAGGATCCCCAGTCTTGCAGTCTTTCCCGCAGCGCTCTTCGCACACAGACGCGGCAGTCACATTGGCACTCGCTGTCTGACCATGTGTTTTCTATGGAGGATGGTAAATATTTATCTGCATGCTAATAACCATCCGCCGCCATCTAGAACTGACAGCCCGCTGGCAGCAAAGTCATTTAAAGTAACAGTCGCCCCTAAAATTATGGAAATCTCGGTAGAACGGCAGCAAGGGTTAATGCCATTCTTTGATATAGGCCTCGTGTTGTAATATTGGGTTTGCTTACGCCCCCTATTGGGTAACTTGGGTGGTATAATTGTGGGACTACGTCCCCCAGCATTGAGTGAATGGGCGGATTGGATCAGGGGTCTTATGAGTGGCCAGTATGGCGGGTTTACTTCACCGTTGGGTGGCAGTATCATGGGCCCACCATATAAAATTATTCTGGGTTACTATAAGGCTATGGTACCCTTCAAATTTGGCAGTCTTCTGCTGGACCATTCTTGTGTCAGAGCAGGGGTAGGGAACGTACGGCTCTCTAGCTGTTGCAAAACTACAACTCCCAGCATGCATACTGGCTCTGCTGTTCTTGGAACTCCCATGGAAGTGAATGGAGCATGATGGGAGTTGTAGTTTCACAGCAGCTGCCGATCCCTGTGTTAGAGCATGGGCCCACCTGGTTTCCTGGGCCACCCCGACATTGGTTAGACAGCCGTAGACATCCGATCGGGTAATTCTGCTGGTTGTTACTGGAAACTGTCAGCAAGCCTGTCGTCATACACTCCCCTGACAACTTAGCTGAGCTCGTATCCTGGAATGGGACAGGTTTTTCATTATGTAATGTCACTATGGCCCATCCCGTCAGACAGCGGAAGCCTTGTGCGGCCCTTTAACCAGTTACCTCCTGGATTTTCCAGGAAACAATTGATCTATGGAGTTTGGACCAGAAACTTTTTATCTACATGGGGTGCAATTACTTTTATAACTAACCCCCCTCCCCCCCAAACACCCGCTCTGCCAATTTTCAACCACCTTTTTATTTTCAGATACCGTGTCTGTAGTATGATTGGGGGGGTCTTCTTCCTTGACTTTCTATTTAGGAGGACCCCCAGTCACATCTGCCATAAAACCATAGACGGTGCCAGTTATAAACATGGTGGAAAATTTTGGGGAGTGTTGGGTGCTGCCATCTTTCTGGCTCTGGTGGCATGGAGGATTGTAGTGGTCACCCACTGACTGTGTTGCCCATTGCTAGGCAACCTAGATGTTGAGGCCTAGCTGGAAGTAATCCATGGGCTATAGTTTAGTCCTCAGGGGCCAGTTTGACCCAGATCCTACCAATATACACATAACTCCAACTTCATGGGCCTACCAAGCTGCTTTATCACCATTGTGAATGATTCGTGATGTCTGACGTAGTCTCTTTTTATTGTCCAAACTGTCTGTTTCAGCTCATAGAAAATTGGCATTGAACTGGGGGGCACAAAATTGGGGGACTGGTTAGAATAACCCTTTAAGGATCACTTCCTTGGGACCATAGCAGACCTCACGGCGCAAAGACGTCTTTTGACAGCGTCCATTACATCTGAGCATTTGCCAACCCCTTTCTCTAACCAAATCACCCAGCTTTCCATGACCCCAGAATGACCGTACACCCATTGCAGTGACACAGAGAACAGAATGATTGACAGTTTGGTGGATTTACCCTTCAGGAGTCTGGAAAAGCTGGGTGACCACTCTCATCACAACCCTTCAGATGACAATTGCGAACTTTGCTTTTTGCTGAAAATCGGAAAAATTCCTTCTGTGTGGAATTGGCCGTCCACGGCCGCGAGGTTTTTTTTTTTTTGCTAGAATTTGTAAATATGTCCAAGAAAAATTCTGTTTTATGGTTTTATTATTAGATGTTTAGTGCTAGAAGGAATGAGCTGGAAGACGGCGCTAGGTCCCGAGGAATGTTCTGAGAAGTCTTCGTTTATGAGGTGCGGTGTTATTAGTCTTAAAGGGATACACACCCAAAACCTTATCGGGAAGGCACAGCTGACCTCACGTTACTTCGGCTGCTGGGTAATCTAGTACTAGGAGTCGGCTATAGGTGACCGTGTGATATGTGGCCGGGCCGCGTCCAAGAGCTGCGTTTTCTCAGGCAGTGTTCGCACAAGCAGAATACACGGACAAGTGAATGCTTTACTATTTCACGGATTGGAAACTGCCAAGTCAATGGGTCCGTAAATACTGGTGCTGACTTGGCGAAGGATCGGCGCAGTCATGTGACTATAGCCTTTACACTGGCCATACACTTTAGGTGACTGTAGCCAAACACAACAATTTTGGTGGACTGTCTAATATTTTGGGTATTTCCTACGCCAGTCTGAATACAGTCCTCCTTCTTTCCGCAGTATGGTGGAGTAAAGGATTTTGACTTTGTGCGATCTATCTAATATTACAAAATCATTGCTGCCCAAACAGCGCCACACCTGTCCTTTGGTTGTGTCTGGTATTGCAAACCTGTTTCATTGTTGTGAATGGAAATGAGCTGCAATACCTTACGCAACCTTTGAACAGGTGTGGCGCTGTTTTGGGAGAAAAGCGGACATGTTTCTCAAATCCGGTACAACCCCCTGTAAGAACTAGGGCCCCATAATTTAGGGTTTAGGTTGTATGTTTCACTGACTAAAATGGACCATCGGTCCCCAAACTGAATTTTCATTGGTCGGGACCAAACGGTTTGGTCTTGATGGTCATTGAATCAATAGCTCTGGCCATATTGTGCCTTATTATTGTGACAGTGTAGTAGTTTATAAGTGGGTGCCGCCATATTGATCGCTGCTACGGAATGAGATTTCGTCCCCCGGCCTGCGTTACAATAGTACGGAAATTACCATGACATTGGGTGTAGTGTTTGGTCTAACCAAGCCGTGACCTTTAACCCTAAAGTCCCAGTCCAGGGGTAAAACCGTCCGCGCTTCCCTCCGGCCATATGCTCTTATCTCCTCCTGGTGACAATCAGATTATTTGCCTCCACTAGATTCGCGGCTTTGTGTCCGTCCATGTGTTCTGCACTCGTCATCTGCACCGCCTGGGAACGAGAACTCGGTGAAGTTCATTTCCATAGACATAAAAGGAGCAGAGACATAAAGGAGGGCGCGGACCTGCAGCTGCCAGACTGGGCTCTTGTGCGGCTTTTGTTGCTAGCCCCCGTGGCTCGTTCATTAATGCCAGTGCATGGGACAGAAGGAGCGCTCCTCAAATTTAGGGAAAACACAGGCCTCATTGTTCTCTCCGTCTCCCGGCCCTCTTGTGACACAATACTTATAATGACTCGCTACAGTGTGACACTGGGGACAATGGGCAGGTCCCTATACAAAGACGCCGCCTGCAACCACTCCAGTCGCAGCATTGATGTCCCTGGCAGGGGATTCTGGGTTGTGCGGTGATGACGGTGACATATGTGGGGTCACGAGAAGCCACTGGGATGGGATTCACATACAGAGCGATGGGTTCAAGCTGGGTAACAAAGGGTTGTAAAAGTGTCACATTGCAGATTGTCCCTATTTTCAAGCTGCAGACTTGGAATATGTCATATAGTAATGGGGACCTCAAAAAATATAGAAGGTCAATATCATCTATCTATCTATCTATCTATCTATCTATCTATCTATCTATCTATCTATCTATCTAACTATCGTCTCAACTCTGACAGCCACCAACATGACATGTGGAGTTCCCCTTTAAGAACACTCAATGTCTAGACCAGACAGTGTCTATTATGGAGCATTATGTTAGCACCTCCGTATAGGATTCTTGTTATGGTCGCCTTAGCCGAGAACTGGGTGTTAATACGGCAAAATAGGGCGTTAGGAAAAACAAGGTGAGTGACACCCACTCCCCGGGCTGTGAGGTGTCCGGGCAAGTTCTGCAGGTGACACTGCACGAGCTGTATAATAATCCCATTATAGGACTGCTAAGGGCCTGTGATTATTGGGATGGAATTAACCCCTTCCTAGGATATGCTTCGCCTTCTTGGGTCATTTGTGTCCGATCTACCATCAGGAAAGAGCAATAAGCTGAAATGCAAGCAAAGTCAATTAACAGGCATATATAATAAACGCAGGGGGATTAGTGATAAAAACCTAATGGACATCATTAATTATGTACTGTCACTTTAAATACATTAACAGCCCAAATCTCTTATTTTTTTATTTATTTTTTTTAAATGTAGATTGTGAGCCGCACATAGAGCTCACAATGTACATTTTTTTCCCTATCAGTATGTCTTTTTGGAATATGGGATGGAAATCCATGCAAACACGGGGAGAACATACAAACTCCTTGCAGATGGTTTTTTGCCCTTGGTGGGAATTGAACACCAGGTCCCAGCGCTGCAAGGCAGCAGTGCTAACCACTGAGCCACCGTGTGGCCCCGTTCCAAATCTCTTATCTTTATCTGCACTGAGACATTGACACACAAAGAACTGTTTAGACCAGGTTTGAGTGTAACGTACCCTCAGCTGTGTGATGGTACATAGTGGATAGGAATAGGTGTTTTAAAAGAGAACCTTTCACCACCTCCAGTTCTTTGCATCCTTTAATAGGCCTTATGCCACTGATTCCTCTACAGTTGGAATTTTTTCTCTATCCCCCACCATTCCTGAGGAATCAGTGCAGTTGGTTTTGGTGCCTCAAATACCAACTAGACTCCCTAACGTCAAGCGAGTGGTGGCAGGCAAAGTGGGCGTGACTCAGAGCTCCAATCAGAGGCAGACCGTGTAAGAGCTCTGAGTCACGCCCCCATCTCTGCTCTTGCCTGACACCACCCACTTGATATTAGGGAGTCTAGTTAGTATATCAAGCACCAAAACTACCGGCACTGATTGCTCCAAAAGTCCGACTGAATCGGAATCAGAGCTGTCTAGAAAATGACCTCAGTTGTATAAGATAAGATCAGATAAGATTACTCACTTTTTTTTTTTTTTCAGCAGGTTCTGAAATTTGGAAAAAATGGCGAGCGGAGGCTGCATGAAAGTCATCAAATACTTCCTGTTCTTATTCAACCTCCTGTTTTTCGTAAGTACCTGTGGGGTGACTAATCCTAATACTATCACCTGTCAATGTCAGGTACACCTATAGATGCCTCACCTGAGCTGACTGATAACAAAGGACAACAACATACCTGCACCATCACTGCCCACTTTGGGTTGAGTGTCCCTTTAAAGTGGATGGTAATAGTGTTTTCATGTACAGCATGGGGGGGTTCTGCCCCCTGGTGTTATGGGTGACCTGGTGTGAGGTCAGAGTATTGCTCACACAGCGGCTTGTGTTTTTCGCTCTCCCACCCTTTTCCTCGTGGCCGTTTATCTGGGCACACTGGATCTTATCTCATTGTTTTCTTAATTTCATCTTGAACTTTTTCCAAATTGTAGCCATGGCCTGTAAATGGCACCAGTCCAACCATGAATGTGCACCGTGCTCAAGACTGGAGAGCGCCTCCATACTGTGCACACGGTCATTGTAGCGGTCTGTACTGGGGAATAAATGGCCACTATGTGGGGGTTTTGTTCAAATTTTCTTCATATGATTTACTCTGACAACCCTATTATGTGCTATGGCGGGAATGACACATTGACACTTGGGGTACAGGACAAGGACACACGGACACTTGGGGTACAGGACAATGACACACTGACACTTGGGGTACAGGACGATGACATGCTGACAGTTGGGGTACAGGATAATGACACGCTGATAGTTGGGGTACAGGATGATGAGACGCTGATAGTTGGGGTACAGGATAATGACAGGCTGATAGTTGGGGTACAGGACGATGACACGCTGACACTTGTGGTACAGGACGATGACAGGCTGACACTTGGGGTACAGGATAATGACACGCTGATAGTTGGGGTACAGGACGATGACATGCTGACAGTTGGGGTACAGGATAAGGACATGCTGATAGTTGGGGTACAGGATGATGACACGCTGATAGTTGGGGTACAGGACGATAACACGCTGGCACTTGGGGTACAGGATAATGACACGCTGATAGTTGGGGTACAGGACGATGACACGCTGACAGTTGGGGTACAGGATAAGGACATGCTGATAGTTGGGGTACAGGATGATGACACGCTGACAGTTGGGGTACAAGGTAATGACAGGCTGACACTCTGGGTGCAGTAGCAATGCCATCTTGTCCATGAATTGTGTCTTACATTCAAGTAAATAGTCCAGAGTTGCAATACCAGACACAGCCTGTGGACAATAGTGGCGCTGTTTCTGAGATGCCCTGCCACGAGACTCATTATTCTAGATCAGGAGTATGGCGGTAGATTAGCACTGCCTGGACCTGACTCTCTCCAAGGCTTGTGAAAGAGTTGTACGTTGACTGTTGCAGGGCAGCTTCCTCCAATAGGTGGCACTAGAGGGGTCATTTTCTATTTGCATACTTTTTACCCATGGAGCATTGCCATTAAGCCCACACAAGTGCTTTCCTTTAGCAGAGCCGGCACCCCCCTCCCCATACACCCCCACACCAGGGACCTTCTGTAATGTCCCTGTAACTTTTCGCGTTCTGCCTGTGCCATTGCCAGTCTTCACTGCTATTCTAGAATTCTATTCATGCACCAGGGGATCAGGATGAGCAGGGTCTGCGGTTACTATATATACTTTCCTATTGTTACTATATATAGTTTCCTATTAGAGGTGTGCATAAGCTTTGCTGGGACCTCGGGGTGACATGTGGATTAATGTCTGTAGGAAGTTGCGGCGGTTTCCCTGTTCTGATGATACAGTCGTGTATCTGTCCTATGTCTGAGTACAGAATGAGGAAGAGATAAGACTCATGATCTACGGCTTCCTGTTACTAAACATCGCTGTGTAATCTCTGAAAAATAATCTGTTTACGTGTCATCCCTTTATGTGCAGGAAATGGGCTGTACTGGGACAGGCGGACAGGGGGCGCCATCATGAATATTCAGGCAGTATTGGATAGGGGAGCCCTGTAAAAGATATCAGACCCCTGCCCGAAGTTCTATCCTGCACCCTGACAGTCTGCTACAATGTATTGGTGCAGTTGTGATGTATCATGGTGGATAGGTGCTGGTTCAGGCACTGGGTACTGGTGCAGGTAGGGGGTGTATGTATGATGTATTAGTGCAGATATGATATATCATGGTAGATAGGTACTGGTTATAGGTGCAGGGAATGGATATTGGTGCAGGTAGGGGGTGTATATATGATGTATTAGTGCAGGTATGCTCAATTGTGGTAGATAGGTATTGGTGCAGGGACTGGTTATAGGTACAGGCGCTGGGTACTGGTGCAGGTAGGGGGTGTATGTATGATGTATTGGTGCAGGTATGATATATAACGGTAGATAGGTGTTGGTGCAGGCACTGGATATCTTGGTAGGTAGGTATTGGTGCAGGTATGATATATCATGGTAGATAGGTGCTGGGACAGGTACTGGTTATAGGTGCAGGGACTGGGTATTGGTGCAGGTAGGGGATGTATGTATGACGTAATAATGCAGGTGTGCTCTATTATGGTAGATGGGTATTGGGGCAGGTACTGGTTATAGGTACAGGCGCTGGGTACTGGTGTATGTATGATGTATTGGTGCAGGTATGATATATAACGGTAGATAGGTGTTGGTACAGGCACTGGGTATGGGTGCAGGTACTGATTATCTTGGTAGGTAGATATTGGTGCAGGTATGCTATATTATGGTCGATAGGTATTGGTGCAGGTACTGGTTATGAGTGCAGATAGGAATTGAATGTATGATGTATTGGAGCAGGTATGATGTATCATGGTAGATAGGTGTTGGTACAGGTGCTGGGTATGGGTGCAAGCGCTGGGTATTCATGCAGGTAGGGGGTGTATGTATGATGTATTGGTGCAGGTACTGAATATCTTGGCAGGTAGGTATTGGTGCAGGTATGATGTATTATGTTAGCTATGTATTGTTGCGTTGGTGCATGTACAATGTATCTGTGTACGTATGGGATATTGGTGCAGATACTTTGTATTAAGCAAAGCTACATATCAGGTACGGTGTGTTGGTGCATGTACATTGTATCTGTATGTATGGGGTATTGGTGCGGATATGTTGTATCAGTGTAGGTGTGAGGTTTCATTGCAGGTATACTATATCAGCAGAGCTGCAGGGTATTGGTGCGGATATGTTGTATCAGTGCAGGTACAGTGTGTACATGTATAGGATATCAGTGCAGATATTATGTATCCATGCACGTATGGTATGTCGGTGCATGTACATGTATCTGTACGTATGGGGTATTGGTGCGGATATGTTGTATCAGTGCAGGTATACTGTATTGGCAGAGCTGCAGGGGGTATTGATGCAGGGACTAGGTATATTTGCAGGTATAATGGTAAGTAGGTATTGGCGCAGATACTGTGTGTTGGTGCATATACAATGTATCTGTATATATATGGGATATTATGTGTGTGTGGGGGGGAGCAAGACCAACGTCTATAAGAAAGCTCCAGCCTGAGTTTTGCAGCAGCTGTAAAGCCGCGCACTGTAAGAACAGAAGTGGAGATGTTACAGCAGAGAGATTTCCATTTTTAGGCCGACAGAGTTTCATCCATTATTCCGCCGTTCGAGCAGTAAGGGGTTAAGCGGCGCATCTGTTAAGACATTCCTGCAGCGCGGACACAGAACAGCTGTGGGATCCGTCCTGAAGCGGCCTGCTGGATGCGGAGGGGCCATGGATGTGAAGCCGCTGCCCCCCAACTCCACATCCCAAGAGACAGCTGGACCCATCCTGGGAATTTAGGGAATGCGCCTCTTTTTTACGATTGACTTCCTTCAAGGAAGAACAACTCTTTTTTGCGTTAACCCTTTCGAAACGTCGCTTTGTTAAGGGAATGGGAGTCATTGGCATCGCTTGAGGAGTTTCCTGGCAGACCTGCGGCTGAACTGGTCATGGCGGTGGCGAGCCAAGGTTGTATTCAATAAAGACATAGTCGCGGCATGCAAAGTAAGAGGCCTTCAGCAAAGGATTCTGGGATAACTCGCAACGTGCAGGGACACAGTAGAGGAGGAGAAGCTCGGTAACTTTCCAATAAACTTTGCGGGGTCAGTTTGATCACCATTGTCTTTATCTTGATGGTATTTGATGCAGCTGGAACAGTTTTGGTGCAGGTGTAAATTGGCACTGCATTTTTTATATAGGCTTGCAGTGGCGCACCCCTGAGCAGGCCCCAGACCAGATGCAAGACCAGACCTCATAATAAAGGGAGACCCCCTGATCAGACCCCTTACTACAGCCCATACTAGTCAGACCCTGTCATAGTCAGTTCCCTGATTAGATGCTGTAATGAAGTCAGACCCCAGACCAAATGCCAGATCAGACCCCAGACCAAATGCCAGATCAGACCCCAGACCAAATGCCAGATCAGACCCCATAATAAAGCCAGATCTGATAGAAAAGTCGAACCCCTTGATGGTCAGATCTGGATGTAAGAATCCCTTCCTCCAATCCCACTGATCTGATACTTATGACCTATCCCATACTGATACATTGGACCTGCACTGATACATTGTAACAAACTACCAGCACAGGAGACCGGATTGCTCCGCTATAGCATTGTCTTGACTGGACACAATTGTAATGTCCGGTTCACAGAGTTCGCTTGGGGACCCCTGAATGGAAACCTATACGCATTAAAAAGCGGATCCCATCAGGAAAGCCCTGGACCCCATAGACTATAATGGGATCCGTGCGGCACAAAACATGCAGAGAGAAACGTGCTGCTTGCACGGAACGGAATCCCGAATGCAGATGTGAACCGGGCCTCGGCGTTGGATGCAAACACCCCATTCACTGACAGACAGCAGAGATCTCTCAAACTATAAGGAACTGATGAAAAGTCTATTAGAAAGTTGCGGAACTTTCCGTCCTGACTTATGTAACACTGGACTCCACTTGTAACTTTCACCAGTATTTTTGGAGAACCTGGTGAATGTGAAACTACAAGTATCGTCTATTTATAGCGCTCTCTTCCCCGTAACGCCTCGCAGATCTCGCTTAGGACTTTACCCCATTGACCGATGGAAAAGATACGTCGCCATATGGCGGCAGAGAACGCAGCTGTAGACGGAATAGCATGTGGCTGGTAGCTGCCCCTACGCCCACCGCGTTGTGGCCAGGAAGGATGTGGCAAGACAGTTTTCGGAACAGCTGCTGTCCATGTGGCGCTGCTCTGCAGATAGGGAACTGTCTAGAGGGAACCTGCCCCGGTCATGGATGATCTATATACTGAATATAACCCAATGGCTGACCCACAGAGCTGACACTCTATCTAGCAGCAGATAATAGGCCCATGACCTGCGTATTCTAGGAAGGTTCATATTGGCAGGGCGCTGGTACTATGTAGCTATGGGTGAGAAGATGCACGGTCTATGAGATTTGGTAATGTAGCGCCACCTAGTGGCTGCATTATCAAAAACTGATGTGATCTGTCAATGAAGAAGCAGGTCCAGGACGCAGCTATAGGGGGCAGTCATTGCCAACCAGGTACACTAAGGGGACCTCGAGTGTCCCTCTGCCCCATAAATGTACCCCTAATCTATATGGCACAAGGTTGGTTTAGAGCCTTTGCTTCAAGTTAGGCCTCTGCTTATGTCAGTTTATGTTCAGTGTTTGTTACTTATATTTGCCTCCATACACCCCAAAACATGTCCCCCCCAAAAAAAAAAATAAAAAAAAATTGTATAACATCCAGATCTGCCATTCAGGAGCCTGGGACAGAGTGGTGAACACTTTGGAGCTGTGTTTGATGTCACCCAGCTTTCTGAGGTACAGAAGGGACTGTCACTATGTTTTATAAGGGGTAAGACTTGATTCTCTGTGTCGGGTACATTTCCTGGTCTCCAGTTCCCTCTTGTGATTCTCCTCTCTGGCGTTACGTTCTCTAAGTCAATGTCCGGCCGCTTATCTCTTCATTAATAACCGCAGAACATGGCCGCTGATTAATGGCGCCGCTTATCAGACCTGGATTCCTTCTACGCGATGCCTTGGACACTTTGCATACATGACTTGGCTTTTTGTGTTGTTTTAGTAAGTTCCTCCCTTCATGTTCCATGTCTGACCAAACTGGTTGGTCCAGTCTGCGACAGGACGGCGTTAACTCTTCCGCTTCTTTTTTTTTTCCTATAGTAGATTGTGAGCCCCATATAGAGATCACAATGTACATTTATTTCCCTATCAGTATGGAATATGGGAGGAAATCCAAACATGGGGAGAACATACAAACTCCTTGCAGATGTTGTTCCTGGCAGGATTCAATCCCAGGACTCCAGCGCTGCAGTGCTAACCACTGAGCTACCGTGTTGCCCCCAACTCTTCCGCTTCTGACTCCTTCCTATAGGAGAAGGGGGTCAATTGTGTAAGAAACTGGAGATTGCCACCAAGGTCTAGGATCCAAATATCTGGATGGGGACATAGTCCATCTACCGATGCTTTTGGCCATAAGGTATAGATCTTGGGGAAGGCTTTTCGCCATGCGGACTGACATAAGGGAATCCTCATGGGGCCCCTGGCTCAGATTGGCCCCTTTTTGCTTTTTCATGGGCAGTGGGAAGGTTTTAGCTGCATCAAGCTGCCTCCCAGCCAGAAGTCTATGAGAAGGAGCCATTCATATAAGGGTCTATGGAGGTGTCTTGTATTTTGATGGGCTGTGTCATGCTCTGGTCTAAACTAACACCTGGGTTATCCCCGTTTTTGGATTTGCTTTGGTTCCTGGTTCGAACCCAAATCGGGATCTTACCCCCTAAGTTACATCTTGCAGCTCTGGATGTGAGTGGAGTATCAGAAGGATGTGGTTGTTCAATCTTCTGTCTCCTTTGCAGATTCTTGGAGCTGTGATCCTCGGGTTCGGAGTATGGATCCTGGTGGACAAAACCAGCTTTGTTGCCGTCTTACGTAAGTTTGTATAATGACTGTGAGAATCTGCCGACGCTTGTGGTGTTCTTATGCAATTGTGTAAATAAGTGTGCAAGAAATCTGCAAAGTAGGCATATCTCCTACCAATATGTCCAGGAGTCAATTACGGCTGGTGTAGCAGAGCTGGTCGGGTGCCATCTGTCAGTCATTGACCTCTAGGCTTATACTGGAGACAGTAAGAGACAGGGAAGCGTTACTCAAGAACTTCCGGAGAGAAAATGGAAAAGTCAACAGTTTTAAGAACAGAAAGCAAGTGGTTACTGAGCAAGATATGAAGTATACAAATATATATATACCCTGATGGAGTCTCTGATGGTAGACTGCTTCTTTTTTGTTCCCATCCAGCTTTCCCAAGAACAGAAAAGTCTAAAATGACAAAAGTAGTTGACTCCAAGACTCAAAACTGAATAAATGTCCCTTAAAGGGATTCTACCATTAAACTACCTTTTTTTCTAATGAACACGTCGGAATAGCCTTAAGAAAGGCTATTCGTCTCCGGTGGCCATTTTTGGGTAGCCGCTCTATGCTCCTGTATAGAACTACAAGAGCAAGAGAAGCCAGAAGAGGCAGAGTTGCTGCAGAACAAGGAGGCGGCGCAGGAAAGAGCTCTCGGGCAGCAATGGGGATGCGCTCATCGGCCTTTCAGCGCTGGGGCCCGCCCTCATTGCTGCGGAGAGCTCATTTGCATACCGGTTAAAACCGGTATTTCTACGGAATGGCGCAGACCACGTCTAAAGATACGAGACGAATAGCCTTTCTTAAGGCTATTCCGATGTGGTAATTAGGAAAAAAAAGTAGTTTAATGGTAGAATCCCTTTAAAGGGGACCTTCCACCAGCTCCAGTTCTTTGCACCCTTCAATGCCCACCTTTCCACTAATACTAGCGCAACTGGAATTTTTTCTCTATCCCCCATCGTTCCTGAGCAATTGTTGCTGATACCTCTTGTGCCTGATATGAAACTAAACTCCCTAATATCAGGTGGGTGGTGTCAGGCAGGAGCAGGCAAGGGGGCGTGACACAGAGCACCAATCAGTGGCAGAGCTCTAAGTCACGCCCCTCTTGCCTGCTCCTGCCTGACATCACCCACTTGACGTTAGGGAGTCTAGTTAGAATATCAGGCATCAAAACTAACAGCACTGATTGCTCAGGGATAGTAGGGGCTAGAGAAAAAATTCCAACTATGTTGGAGTCAGTGGGACCGTGTTTATTAAAGGATGCAAAAACTGGAAGTGGTGAAAGTCCTCTTTGAACTTAGAAATCAGTCACCCAGCTTTCCCAGTCTCCTGATCATAATATCTGTTTAGCTATGTATAAGCAGAGGATGTCTGGAATGACAGATCTGTCCAGCTACATAGTGATAGATCTCCTTCTCTGATATCATGGCATGGCTAATCAGACTTGCCATTCAGGGTATGAGTAAAGCTGAGTGTTACGCCCTATGGGACCTGTAATATTGACCATGTGGATTCCTTCAACTGTCCCGGAAACAGATATTACTGAATTGCAAGGTTACCCTACTTGTAGCAAGTGTAGTGGTAGAATTATTGGTTGCCACCCGGCTTTCCCAGGTGCAGATATAGTGGAACTATTACAACTCGCTGATGCAAAACTACAACTCCCAGCATGCCGTGCTAGTCTAAGACACGATTACCTTATATAATGTGATATTGTTGTCTTGCCCACAGATAGCTCATCCTCATCTCTGCAGATCGGCTCGTACATCCTGATCGCAGTAGGCGGAGTCACAATGATCATGGGATTCCTGGGCTGCATCGGGGCCGTGAATGAAGTCCGCTGTCTCCTGGGGCTGGTGAGTATATACTGTATAGGTGTTGTATATCATTAAGGGGAGGGACAACAAAAAATACAGAATGTTTCTGACTTATAGAAAGTAAAAATGATACTAAAAGACCTGTAATGGTGAGGTGGAAATTCTGAAATGAATCCTCAGTAATCCTATTAATATTATAAATGTGAAAGTTTGTGGGTTTGTGTGTTTGGATGTTTGCATGTTCGGATGTTTGTTCCTCAATCACGGAAAAACCGCTCGACCGATTCGGCTGAAATTTTCCACAAACATAGTTAATACACTCGATTAAACAATAGGCTACTTTTCGTCACAATAGCGCACATACATTTGTGCCAGGACCCCCACAAAACCCAAACTCACACCACCATCTCTGCAATCTCACACACGTTGGACCATAGCAAGCCACACAATTCCTATTGCCCTCTACAGCCTCGCCCCTAACCCCACACAATCACATATACATATACTTTACCACTTTGCCCCTCACCTTAACGATACTCCAGGAGGCGCTCTTTAACGCTCCGGAGCAGCCATGTTTGCCGACCCCCACCGCTCTGACAATCCACGACACCCCCCACCCATGTCAATACCCCTAGGCGGTCTAATAAATGCAAAAAAAAATTTTTTTTTAAAGTAAAAAGAATATAAAAAAATAAATAAAAAGGATTAAAAATTCAAATCACCCCCCTTTCCCTAGAACACATATAAAAGTAGTTAAAAACTGTGAAACACATACATGTTAGGTCTCCCTGTGTCCGAAATCGCCCGCTCTACATAGCTATACAAATATTTTTCCTGTTCGGTAAACGCTGTTGCGGGAAAAATGGTCAAAAGTCCCAAACTGCTGTTTTTTCACTGTTTTGATTCTGATAAAAATTTGAATAAAAAGTGATCAAAGCAATAACATTTCCCAAAAATGCTAGAACTACAAAGTACACCCGGTCCCGCAAAAAAAGACGCCCTATACATCCCCGTACACGCACGTATAAAAAAGTTACGGCTGTCGGAATATGGCGACTTTTCAAAAAAAAAAATTTTAAACACAGTTTTGGATTTTTTTTAAGGGGGTCAAAATGTAAATAAAACCATATAAATTTGGTATCCCCGGAATCGTAACGAAACACAGAATACAGGGGACATGTCATTTTGGTTGCACAGTGAACGCCGTAAAACCAAAGCCCATAAGAAAGTCGCAGAAATGCATTTTTTCTTCAAATCCACCCCATTCTGAATTTTTTTCCTGCTTCCCAGTACATTATATAGAATAAATAATGGTGGCATCATGAAGAAAAATTTGTCCCAGGAAAAATTAAGACCTCATATGGCTCTGGAAGCGGAGAAATAAAAAAAGTTATGGGGTTTTGAAGGAGGGGAGTCAAAAACGAAAATCAAAAAATGCCATCGGCGGGAAAGGGTTAACTTCAAATACTTCTGTCCCAAAGTCACTATGTAAAGTTTCTCACAACATCGTATATATAGCAACTCAAATACAAAGTAACTTCAACACAAAAGTCTCACGTATTCTCTGAATTACAGCAATTACAGCAAAACAAGATACAAAACCTTACCCGCGCCTGTATATACCCACTTCTACAATCACCGCAGACGAAGTCGCGGGTACCAGCTAGTCTATAGTAATATAGGGTAATATAATATGTATGGTGGAGCCATATAATAACAGATGTAACATCTAGGAGTTTCCCATTCAGGCTGCTCTTCCTGATGGTCTTTGTCCTTATATTTCAGTATTTCACATTCCTGCTGCTCATACTCATCGCTCAGATTGCTGCCGGCGTCCTCATTTACCTCCAAAGGGAAAATGTAAGTACATAGGACCGGGATGGATACTGCAGGCTATGGGGTGTATATAGGGTCTATAGGTAGTGCAGAGCAAGGTGGGATGGATGGGTGCAGGGGGGAGAGATTTATAGCTGGATAGGTATGTGGAGAGTATGGTGAGGATGGACGGAGAGGTACATGAAGGATGAATGGGTAGGTATGTGGAGGGATGGATGGTCATGGGGTGGGGTGGGATGGACAGGTAGGTAGGTATGTGGATGAATGGATGGTAGGTTGGTCAGGGCAAGGATGGATAGGTAGGTATGTATGTCAATGAGTGGGAGGTAGGTGGAGGGATGGGGAGGGAATAATGGATGGGAAAGTAAATAGGTGAATGAACGAGCAATTGGGTGGATGAGTCACTACTAGGTAGGTGGTGGCATATCGTATTATGTGGGTTGATGGGTTCAGTGAAATCCCCCTCACTCGTTTTCTTTGGCACTACCCATGGTGATGCCGTTCAGTATCCTATCCATCTGGTCCCTGGCCTGTAATCTTTACGTCTCTTCTTTGTATTCTCCTCCGTAATTGTAGCTGAAAAACGAGATGTCGACTATAATTCATGAGCTGATTGTGACCTACAACCCCAACGACAGTGCGAACAAGAGCGCGGAGGTGACATGGGACTACATCCAGCACACTGTGAGTATGGGTGGGGGGGCACAGATTACAGGGGAGGTTTATAGCCACTTATAACCCTGTCATATAATGACTACCCTGGTATATGATACATCATGTAATTCACAACATGGCCAGATTCTTGACATGTTATTGGCTGCTGTTCAGACTTGTACTGCCATAGGCATATTATGGGCTGACAATTTCGACTCTGCTACATCTGTAAATTTTTTTAACTGAACAGCCCAGAAATTCCATACACCATGTTATACCCGGGGCTGCATGATACAAGGATAATCTCCTTAACATTCTTAGATAGTCACACCTTACATTGGCCAGACGGTCTGTTAAGTAGCCACCTAAACTCTTAGGGCACTACTTGGTTGGCACGCCACTTATGTAGACTGTAGGAGTAGCAATAAATAATGCAGGTAACTTAAGTTTCTACTGAAGATTCCCTTTAAATTAGGGCTTAATATTCCTAGTGGGCAGATAATCTAATAGCTCCTCCCCTGAGGAGCAGCAGTTTATGATAAGCAGCCTCTTATGTCATGCCTTACTGAAACCCCCTTTCCCATTCAGTACTGCTTCCCTATAATTTATATACAGCCCGGGTAATTGGGGGGAGCCCTCTCGGCATTTCTGATAGGACAACAGGGCCCGGTGAAAGGCTGTGCTCACCGCCCATATTTGGACTTTGGAGGCCAGTTACTGTGTACAAATACACCATAGAAATAATCTGTATTGTTGTTTGTTCATTAATATTATTAAACTGATTATATCTACCCCTGATTAGCTCTTCAGGGGCGGGACTTGGTGAATGCCAGCCCCCTAGCAACCCTATATTACATATTATAGACGAAAGGAATCTCCTGTGACCCTTGTGATCATTGAGTCTCGTGCAGCGGTCGTGTCAGCACAGTGAACTTTTTGCACAATTGTAACATCTTGTGGTTTTTTTTCTTTGCAGCTCACGTGCTGTGGTTGGGTCGATTTCCAGAACTGGACCGCAAATCCGTTTGTCGCCAACCAAACCAACGTCTATCCCTGCTCGTGTGTTCAGAATGAGACGGTTTCTGCAGCTGACGGTTTCTGCAATGCAACCTCTACAGATCTCCACCAAGCCGTGAGTTTTTGATTGTCCTTGTACACACGTGTGGTATGACTTGTGACCACTATATTACTTTCTGACTAATCCAAATGGGTGCTGACGGACCCCATCGCGGTCCCACTATATTCTGGTATTTTTGGATTGATCACGTCTACTCTGATCACAGATCAGGTAGAGAAGCTACATTTTGGACTTTAAGGGCTGCTGTTGTTTTTGTCTCCTTTCTTCTCCGATCTGTGATGAAGCAAGACTCTGCCGCTCCCACTTTCTTAATACCTCTTTTGTAATTCCAGGGCTGCATGAAAAATGTGGAGAGCTGGCTGCAGGACAACCTGGGGATTATCTTGGGCGTGTGCGTTGGAGTCGGCGTGATTGAGGTAAGAAGGTGGATGGATTGAGGCGATTCCTTTGTTATATGTAGACACACAGATGTAGCAGAGCTGAATTTGTCTGCAGTGCCGCAGGCCCCCTCTTCCTGTGGGCCCTGTACCATTGTGAGTATTACGCCCCTAACCATACAGGTAGCAAATAATACAACAGTCCAGAGACCCACCGATGGGCATAAAACAGCTGCCATACTGAGAACTTGTAGTCTGACAGATGAAGGCCCCGTTGTGTTAACATAGCCCAAGTCTCCTCTTCTGTATTGTGCTGTGCTTTCTGTATCCCGAAGCCTCTGACGACCTTTCTCCTTTCTACAGTTATTAGGACTGATCCTGTCCATGTGCCTCTGCCGGAACATCCAAAACGAAGACTACACCAAAGTACCAAAATACTAAGAAGCATCGCCCTCTTCTGAACTCCACGGAATAACCCCACCGATGGAAGAAGCTGACGGGGGGCGGGGATGGGGAACACGTAACATACCGACCCATCCCAGCTCCCAATTTCACCATGTATATACGCTGAGTCCTTGTGCAAGATTTACAAGAGAACCATGCTTAGGGGAGAAGTGATGTCACAGTAGTGACATCATGACGGTTAATGACTTCATTACCTCTAAGAGGGAAGGGTTCTGGCCTGACACAATATGGGGGTCTTAAGACCCCCCCCCTGAAAAATTAGTGTAGAAGTAGTATAGAGGGGATTGGCTAGATGTGACAAAAGAAGGGCTAGGACAGATCTCTAGCGCTTGCAAGGCTACAGGTCCCAGTGTGCATGGCGGCCGACCTGAAGCATCACAAGTGCTGGGAGAAGCATGAAGCCCCGTGACGGAGGGTGGGGGGAGGGGCGGGGGTCCTTTATGGTTATGGACGCTTTGTATAGTGACGTGTAAAGAAACGGAGCAAAATTATCTAATAGAGCATTTTATTTGTGTATAAATACAATAGATGTAAATAAATGTATGGTACTCGGTACTGCCCCCTGTCTGCTTGCTTTAATAGAAGTGCGAACTTCAACTCCCAGTAGGATATGCCATCAATATCAGATTGGGGCCGCAGCCTTTGGACAAGCACTGCGGTGTCTTCATTGCTTACCGAGCACAGCGCCATACATTGTATAGTGGCTTTGCTTGGTATTGCAGCTCAGCCACTTTTACTTGAATGGGACTGAGCGGCACACAAGTCATGTGACTAGTGAACGTGACATCACTGGTTTGTAAAGAGGATGACTTACTCACAAACTTAGTGATCGCATGTGTCGGCCTCACTAATACCGTAAAAGCCTTCGAAGAAATTTGCTGCGGAACACCATTGTATATGCCAAGCACCAGTTTTTACATTTTTACATAGTGTCAGTGTGCACCAAACCTACGACACCTTGCGAGCCACCGTGATAGATTTGGCCCAGGTTCAAGCTGTCTAAACTATAATGGCCACCCGCCATGGTCGCCTACTGTAATGTCCATCCATGCTAAGGTATGGTGAGTTGTGTGCTCAGACCCCATCTAGTAGTTAAGTTGGATCTCCTTCGGCCTTCAGAGCAGCAGAAATCGTAGTGACGTCCACAGGTATGCACCCCCTCCCCCACCACCATTACTCCACCAGCTTGACCTGATGACCCCGACAGGAAGGATTCACCGATTCTTCTCCATCCACCATCATAGGTGCCACAGTGATCTGGATCCACCTGACCCGGCTATGTCTCTCCAATGCTCAGTGTTAAAAATTTTGATTCTTTTGCCCCCTGGATTCTTGTCTTTCTATTTCCCTCGGACATTTATGGTGGTCATACTGGTCGCCAGCAATTCCTGACTGGAGATGGCCGAACCTCTGAAGATTCATTTCATCTTGGGTCGGGACGCTGGAACTTTCTGGTTTGTTTCGGTCCAAACTTTTTCAGGTAGATGTGACTTTGTTATACTCAGAGGTCTCTTCACACCCCAGAGTATCATAGGTGGAGGCCCTGAGGGGGGGGGGTGTAAAAAGAGCTAACAATTATTCTCCGCTTCCCACGCCTCTTTTGGGCCTCCATGCATCATCTGGGGCTCTCTCGGGCCTGTTCTGGGTGATGTCGTGCACTTGGGGGCCCTGATGCCACTGAGACCCAACCCAATCCCAGACCAACGAGAGCAGATTGTATGAACCAGGAGAGGAGAGGAAAGATATCAGTGATTTTTTTTGTTCACACTTCCCCTGGTCCTCCCAGTTTGTGGGTGACAAATCCCGAAAATTCTGTATCAAACCTTGTTACAAATCTGCTTGCCTATCTCTAGTTCCTGCTAGTCTTGCACCGATGACCAGTCCTCACACTGAAACTGATCCACCTGTATACCTGTATACACCGTATACTCCCTCATCTCCTGGCTGCTGAGACACCGGGCGGTATATACTGTAATATATACTCCGGAGCGGATAACACTGTAGCACCTATATATAGTTGCACAATGACTTCCTTGGTGCATTGGAAGGGTTAACCCGTTGCGGATCCTTCCTGCATTCCTTGCGTCTCCTCTTGAGGTCTGCATTGTCTCACCCCTCCCCCCCCTACACGTTCCCACGTTGCTCTTTTAAGACTTCAACACTTTCCAGCGCCATCTCTGCCTTCCTCCTCCTCCAGGGTCTGCATCCTGAAAGAACTCACCGCCATTAATCTCTTGCACAGCTGGAGACCCTCAGCCTGGACCGCAACCGAAGACTGTGTCATTCCTAGACTCGGCCACAAGAGGGCGATAGAGACTTAGCAATCACTCAAGGGCAGATTTACTAAGAAAAAGGAGTTTTCTAAAAAAACATTGGTGTAACAGAATGTACGGCAAATGCAAGACGCCAATAGAGACGAATTAATTGATTTGTCGGGTTCATTATGAATTTTCCAAAACATTTTGAGTCTGGCAAAACCTGAGATTTTTGGTTTTTGAGAACAGTGAATCCTTTTTATACTCTGGGGTCTCTTCAGGGGAGGGACAGAAACCTAATAAAGTCTGATACTCACCTCTCCTCACCTTTGCTGGGTTCCCTTGTAATGTCATGGCTGTCCTGAGTGTCTTCTGGCCACCTGGATAATGACAGTGGTCCCGCAGGGACTGCTGACGTCCAAGTGACTGGGGTTGAGCCGATCTTGAGATTTCAGGATCGATTTTAAAATCCGATTTCCAATCAATTTCCAGCCGATCGTGAAATTTGCTCAATCGACAATCTGGATCCAATCTTCCTGATTGCTCAACCCTAGGTGTGACGCTTGGATGTGAATGCAACCCATGTTGCATGAGAACAACGGGCGCTGCAACTGATCCCAGAAGAGGTGATGGGGCATTCAATTACAATACTATGGGGTCTAAAGAGGGGGTTGGAAACCCCACTGACCTAAACGTTCCATAGCTGGAAAGTCGAGTTTGCAGCACCTTTCGATTTCCGCTTTAGGAGAGTGCAGAACTTTTTGATATACAAGGATTAATGGGGTTCGTCTCCTATGGGGTCGAATTGCAGTACCAGGCACAGCCACTGGGTGGCACCATGACTCTGCTGATTGACAGGAGCCTCTGAAGACTTCTTATTTCTTGAATACATTGTCCATTCAGTTTATGAAGCCACGGTTCACGTCCCATATCCTGGATATAACCCTCACCCTCCTTAGCCCTGCGTATACATCAGAACTATAATCGCCTCTCCCATCACCTCCATTACGGGACAACCTGTAAATGACAGCCCTGTCAGTGGGGGCTTCACCGTCCCCTATTCTGTAAATATAAAGAATTCATTGCAATATTTTCCCCGAAATTGGCACCAATTTTCGGTCGGTCACACTCAGCGGTTCATGCATTTAAATAGATCATTTCCGAGTTTGGGAAGAAAAAGATTCCTGAGATGAGATAAGATAAGATAAATGCAGTTCTGCCATTTACCACTAGGGGTCTCCCTCCACTACTTTAAAGGGGGATTCCCAAGTTATAAAGAGATCTAAGGATGTGTCACCTCTGATGGGCGATCTCCCCAAATCCTAGAAATGAAGCACCGCACACTCTTTACTGCTAGAGGTCAATTGACATTGATCATGTGACATGTCTACTGGTGCGGGGTTTGTTACAGTGTATCAGTGCAGCTGGAAATGATCAGAACAGGTTGTGAAACTACAACTCCCAGCATTCATACTTGCTGTACTATACTTATAGGAGTGAATGCTGGGAGTTGTATCTGCTATCATCCATAAACAGCGCCACACCTGTCCACAGTTCATGTCCGGTATTGCACCTACACTGTTTATAGTACTGAACTGCAATACCACACACCACCTAGGGACAGGTGTGGCGCTGTTTGGAAGAAAGCAGCCATGTTTTGTAATCCTGTACAACCCTGTAGTCTGGTGTCTGCCTCTCATCTTCCAGACTTTGGTCTCCTCCTGGAAGACGATCCTTGAGGACAGATGGTCGGATATTTACTGGGATAGAAACAAAAAAGCGGAGCAGACGGAACAAAATGGCAGAACCCGGTGACGTATTTATTTTGTGGGGTCTGCAGTGAGGGACATACGGACACCAGAGAGACATCTGCGATGGGGCGAGAGATGCCAGTGACAGGGCGGCCATGTCTGGGGCGCTGTGTCTCTGTGTTAGGGAGCTGCTTGGGTATACGTGAGCTCACAACATCATTGCAGACATTGATACTCAGTGCCATCTCCACTATTTGGGGGGCAGATGCCTAGACAACCCCCTTCTTTGTATATCATAGATTCTCCATAAAGCAGCATGTTATATACAGAACAAGGCCCCGCGCTCCTCCCGTATACCATTCAGGACAAGACAAGGGGGTCCGCGAGGCCTGAGGACTGTTAACAAAGCCCCCTACTGTGAGTTTGCTGAGCTATTGACGTTCTTCTGGTCCAGAACAAGCGCACTTGTGACTCGAGTATGGACGGAAGGTCGGAAGGTCAACGTCTCATTCATGTAAAGGGGCATTCGGTGCATTCAGGGTCTATGGAGGACACAAGTGTATAGATCTGTGCACTATATACAAGTAACCCACTGTAAACCTCACATAAAATCTGCTTAAAGGGAATGCGTCACCAAAAAATAAAGGATTTTTGATCATTTCAAAAAATTTCCATGTTCTATTCAATTCTATTTAGGGACGAAAAAAGTGCAATTTTCACTTTGACCACCAAGCCTAATAATAGACTGACACTTGCCAATTCTGTAGGGCTTTTCTTTGCAGAAGTCACCTCATTTACATCCCGGACAGGATTACAATAGACAATAACACCTCTATATATAACACCGCTGAGCCATCATTACATCACTACTGACAAGAGATGATGTCACAGCTTAGCTCCTCCCCCTTCCTTGCACAGAGCATGTCTAAAAAACTTTCCTCAATGAGTTGGCTCCGGACTATTGCTGCCTATGACCAAGACTGTGCTGTAAAGCAAATCACTAAATGCTGTTAACAGAAGAGAGGAGAAGCTCAGGCAAGATGGCCGCCCCCATAATCATGGACAGAAAATAGAATAAAAAATCTACAATCAGAAAATAAGAACAGATTAGAAAAAAGTCACAGAATTTACTATCTGGCGTTAATACGTTTTTGGAAAAATTTGGCCACACATTCTGATATGTAGTTACCTAGTCTGACCACAAGATGGCGATAAGAGGGGAACATTTTAAGAATCCTGTTTTGATTTCCGTATAAAATTTTAGGGATTTTTTACCATTTAATAATATCCCTTCTATCCGCCGCTGTCGGGACGTGCTGGGGGTTGTAGTGTTATTCTCTACACTCATTTCCTCCTCGTCTTCCTGTGGCGAGATCCCAAGCTCTTGGCTCCCCGGACGCCTCCTTTGCCTTCTGGCTCTTTGTGGCGCCATTAATGGCGGAGACTTCAGCCAACGATTTTTAAGCCAAAACATAAGTGATTGAGAATCTCCAGGAGACTCCTCATTGTTTAGCGTGGCCTGTACGGCAACCAAGCTGTGCCCGTCAGATGTTGGGTGCTAAGATGCCAAAGTCATGGAAGAAGCAAAAGACCAGATCTTTGGTGGCAGGGAAGGAGATATGGAAAACGGATTTTGGTTTGTCCACTTTGTTGGGTCCTTTAACCCCTTCCCTATCTGATGTAGTGGGAAGTTGCAAAATTCAGAATGGGATGGAATTGCTGGTGGCCTTAAGGCCTGTGATCAGTGCGGGCACTGGTTATGGGCATTAGCGTCAAGACCTAGCGCCTATGGAAACCCTTCAGCTCTTGAATGGCCGTCATACTGTATTTAAATACTCAAAATCCACCGTGCTATTACACCGGATGTTGGGAAAGGGTTAAATTTAAAATATTGACGGTGGGCGTCCCATATACAGGTGTGGCCGTGCCCGGTATTGCAGCCCCAACACATTCACAGACAAGTAAACAATTGATTGAATGTACCTCTGGAGTGACCATTCGCTTTCTGCCTAATATATCCCACCACTGGGTGGCGCCATTGTCACCAGATAATCACTGTTCTTCCCGTCACCTAGTTTTAGTGTTACAGTTTATCGGGGACTTCCGCCTGCGCTCGCCATGAATGCAGAAAGTCAGAGCTGGCAGATTCCCCCCCGTGAGCAGGACGTGTATTGTGGCGGCGCTCAGCATACGTCCTGTTTTCGGTGTGTCGAGCAGATGTGAGGGGATGGGAGAGGCGGCTATGTAGGGCAGGATGTGTAGAAAGTGCTGCCTGAGGCAACAGGGGCACAATCTGCGACGGCTTGAAAATAACTTCACCTGACACCGCGCTGCGAGATCAGCAGACGGGGAGGACGCGGCGGGGAGCGATCACATGACCTGCGCTCACAAGCAAGGCACAAGGGGTTAAAGGGGGCTCCTAGTTTTTATGGGAACAAAGATTCATTTCTATGGAACGGAAAGTTCTAGAGTTTCGTTGTACGATTCATGTATCAATTTTTTACAATTTTCAAGTTGCCAAGTGAATAGGGACAATCATTGTTTCCATCCATAGGGTGAAAGTTTGCAAAACTTTTTTGCAACGTGTTGCCCCCCCCCCCCCTTTAGATTGGGAGTGTATTAGGGGAACGTATAGGGGGATGCTAGGGTGATCACATGCCCAAAAATGATCTACAATCTCCAATATGGCGGCCACTACCATAAGACTCTGCATGCAGAAGAAGAGGATGAGTCTGGAATTTTGGGTTCTTTTTGGATGGGGTGCCTCTTAAAGGGAGTCTACCATCACCTCTATGCCGTGTTGGTGAAGTGGCCACCGGGGGCACCAAACAACTTATTTGCACATGGCTTCAAAGTTAGGGGTATAGGCGCGAATTTGGCAGTGATAGACTCCCTTTAAATCCCCCATCTATGCTCCTACCATATTGTATTTAATGAGATCTTCAGTAATGACCAGCAGCGCCCCCTACTGACCAAAATAAAGACATCAGCTGCCTGTTACTAGTGTCTCCCAGACCTTTACACGGCGAGTGATCCCAATAAATGTCCGCTCCGTTATGGGCTGGAACATGTGTTTTTACTTAAATCTTGTCCGAGTTGTTATTATTAGACGTAAGATTTCCCAAAGAACATATAAAAATCTGCAAATGAGAGGAGAGGGCGAGTCACATGTAAAGCCGCAAAGTAGGAGCAGATAGTGATGGCTCCCTGATGACATGACCTAGCCCCCCCACCTCCCACGCTCTCCCTCCAATTCCCAGCAGGCTCCTCCCACCCCAGCCTCGCCCCATAATAACATTCCAAGTCGAACCATCTCCAGTTGGTACCAAACATCTCCAAAAACCCTGCAGGAGAGATAAGATCTATTTCTGGATATTCCCAAGAAGGTTGCAGAACCCTCAACAATGAGCTAAGGAGGAACTGGCACCAAGTGTTTTATTTCTCTGCAGCGCCCCCGCAGGAGATAGGCAGCATGACACAGCTCCTAGTGAAAACAATGAACCAATCTTGGGGGGTCCTAAAGGGTGGGAGAAGCTCTTGTTTACTGAATTGGGGGATATTCACTTTAAGGAACTCTTTAAACCCAGTTGAGATCATTGTTTCTTTTCAGAAGTGTTTACTTCCCATCAGAGGTTACATTGTATCGGTTGCATTCCTTCCGCAGGATTCTTCCACAGATGCTCCTGCTCCTTTAAGGCTAGGGAGGGGGCACCTGTTTGGGCCAGTCAGAGGGGTGTCACAGAGGACAGTTTACAAGGCACCTGTTGGTGGTCGAGGGTGCAGTGTCAGCATTTGTTGTAGCCTATTGGGGTCCGGGATGACCTGCTGTCACTGGGGGTCTAAGGGCCAAGCAAACAAAATATGTATACAACTGGCATTTGTCAGGGGGGTTCATTGTGCGGCAGCCATATGAAGTTTACACAACCTGTCAGCTGTCGTTTGTTTCCATTGACACACAAAGCTCTATCGTATAGTTCATATATATATATATATATATATATATATATATATATATATATATATATATATATGGGGTACATATAGTGGTACCATATCACTATGGGTCTCTCATCTAAGGATCCTCAATCCTAGAAGAGAAGGGCACCATAAAATTCCACCTGGTCTTCCCCTATCCCCTGTTTTATTGATGCAGCGCCTATAGGGAGCCCTTGGCCATTATGGCTATTTTAGCTATCGTAGCTAGGACTGGCAGAGGATATTGATGGCGGTCCCTGGGGAGACAGAGCTTGACATTGCTATGGGGTCTTCATACAAAATTCCACTGCAGAATTTTAATGAACACTCCATCCACTTTGGCAAAGGTACCAAATTAAGAATAAACCATAGACCCCATCCCAAGAAAACTTTGGTCACATGACTTGCGCCTCCTTGATCTGAGCTGGAGTCCATGCTTGTCAGTGGTGACCCAGAGTTGAGGATACGGCCATGTCAGGTCAATGTAGATTGAATAATGGGCGGCAGTACAAGTGAATAAACATCAGAAGCCGTCATGGAGTCCAGTGACCTGTATGGGGGCCGCATCGTGAGGACCCCTCCCAGGGATCAATAGATGTCTGTTTACACATTGCAGTCACCTTCATGGATGGACGCACCACTTACATCACCATATTATTAACCCCCTACGTGCCTGCAGGGTATTCTCTGGACGTGCTCCACCACAGTCTGAATCACTTTGTATATATAAGGGGTATACTCAGACCCATGTACGTAAGACTTAGGCTAGCGCATTATGGCGACTTTGCCAGCGACTCCTGCCGAGCGACCAAAAGTCACTGTGACTTTATAGTTGCAAAAAGATCAAATCCTGCTAACATTAGGGAAGGAGTTGCAGGGTGACCCAGCAATCTTTGGGCGTGCAATGAGTGTCACCATGTAACCCTAGCCTAGAACATATTGTAATGCGACATGTACCTGTCCCAACCGTCATGGACACCATCATGATAGATTTTTAGATTTTGGACGCAAATAAGAATTGTTTAGTAAACCGAGGGTGCATTTGTGCATTTGGATGGATTTAAACACTGCGTGCAGTTTTGTTGCAGTTTTTGTTGCACTTTTTTTTAATTGTACAGGTTAAATGGATGTGATTCACATGTAAAAATTGAGAAAATACACCAGAAACCACATCCACACTACATACAGTTTCTTCTGATGCAGTTTTAACTGTTTCCAACTGCAACATGTGAATGCACCCTGAAAAAATGCAGAACGCCTGAAAACAGGGAGGAATTAGAGGGGGGGGGGGGGGCTTAATAAATATGTTATCAACCCAAAAACACAACACATGTCCTGTCAGCTACTATGTAGGAGCTTTAGTCTGCCAGACATTACTGTGTCATGAGCCATATCCACATACAGATTGTAATAAATTATACAAGAATTCTGATTCCTGCCCCCGGGAGACGCTGATGCCCCCCCCCTCCACCCCACCCCAGTCAGTTATTGAATCATAGCTAATGCCTCATAAATGATACAGTATGTGCACAGTATATACATCTGCAGTGTGTGCGCGGTATATACCTCTGGAGGGTGTGTGTCCTAGTACCGGTGTATAGAGTGTGTGTGCGCGGTATATACATCTGTAGGGTGTGTGTCCTAGTACCGGTGTATAGAGTATGTGTGCAGTATATACATGTGTAGGGTGTGTGTCACAGACTGGTGTGTACAGTGTATGTGCAGTATATACATGTGTAGGGTGTGTGACTAAGAACCTATGTGTGTTATATATATGTATCCCCCCCTCCCAGCATACGATCCTTCTACAATCTAGACAATGGCAAGCGTGATAATTCATACGACAGATTATTGCTGGTGACATGTAGGGTGACCATCCCGTGTTTCCGCCACCATGGTCCGTGCAGACATTGTGGGTTACCCCGAGGCGATGTAATTATTCAGCAATTATATTGAACACCCCTAATAATTCAGCGATTGTCATCTCTAATTCGTTCCCTCGGCGGGCGACCATTAGGATCATGTCTGATATGTAATAATTACCATAGACACAAATAATCCACATGGCGTTATCTGTACTTCTGTGCCGAACTCTGGTGTATTCCCCTCCTGGACATGGAGAAATATCAGGGCACGGATATGGGGTCCATAAGGTGGGAGGGCAGGGAGGGCACCAGGGAGCAATTCATGATTCAGGGGGTGCTCAAAATTGGGGGTCATGAGTGTCTTTGGTGGATAAGCAGTCTTGGGAGAAGCAACCAATCACAGCACAGCTTTCATTTTTCAACAGCACTATGAGAAATGAAAGCTGCATTCTGGTTGGCTGCTATGGGCAACCGAGACCGTTTTGCTAATTGAGGCCTAGTTTTATAGAAGTATATATGGGCTATAAGTCATGGCAAAGGGAATATCACCTACATTTTGTACAGTTGTGGCCCTATGACTGTACACTGAGGGCCCCCAACTACTGACCAACTATCTATGGTATATGAGCGAGTTCCGACATTGGGGAGAGCAGGATCAGACATGTAAGGCCAGGTTGACACGATGTTTTATGGCACGTAATGTGGTACGCAGACGCCGCAGTAGGTTTTGTGGGTCGTACACGCTCCCATTGTTTTCAATGGGAGCCGATGCCGTATACACGGCACTATTTTGCCGCAAAATAGCGCCGCGTATACGGTACCGGCTCCCATTGAAAACAATGGGAGCGTACACGGCCCGCAAAAGCTCCCGCGGCGTCTACGTTCCACATTACGAACCAAAATACTCCGTGTGAACCCAGTCTAACTTGAAGCTTCTTAGCCCCAGTGCAAAATCCGTAATGGGGCCCTTAAACTATCCCATGTATGATAGTACTTATGTCCCCATATAGATCCTAGGGGCCCTTTTATTTACTCTAATGTACCAGGGCCTGATGTGACTGAAACCTCTGAACCCCCTGTAGGTACCTCATACTTGCCAACTCTCCCAAAATGTCAAAAGGGGTGCTCTCCTAGAAACATGGGTGAATCTCCCGAGCCTGGCGGAAGGCTCCCACATCTGCTGGGCTCACAGTTATATTATATGTGATTTGGGCATTTTATGTGACCGCGACATTTCGTGTCCATCAAGAGAAAGGGGCCTCCCAAATAAGGGGAATAAGACCTCTATCTTAAAGGAATTGTCCTATTACAGACAAGGTTTTTCAGATCACGGCTCCAGGGATCATCAGTCGATCGCCTGTGTCCCAGCTCCTGGAACATGGCGGCTACTACAGGCGAAATGCAGTACTACATGGCGACCTTTCCTCTGACCATGTGATTCATGTTCAACTTGAGTCCAACAAATTAGAACTAGGGTTGAGCCGATCTTGAGATTTTAGGATCGTTTTTAAAATCCGATTTTCGATCTTTTTCCAGCCAATACAGATTGCGATTGTGAAATTTGCTCGATTGCCGATTGGGATCCAATCTTTTCCGATTCCGATCGCTCAACCCTAATGTTAGTTTTTCCCACAATGACTGGCCAGTAGCTAAGCATTGTGGGAAATAACCTCCGACCTCGATCCCGCCAGAAAAGATCGGGATCGGAATTCCGATCGCAATCGTGAAATTTACTCGATCGCCGATCGAAATCCGATCTTTTCTGATCTCAACCGCTCAACCCTAATTAAAGCATGTTCCCACAGAACAGCTCACTGTTCTGAGTCCTAGGAGACAATCCGGATTGTGGGAACCCCCTCCCCATTGTTTTCTGGCCTAACATGGAACATCTGCTTTAAGGAAACTGTAATGAATAATAACAATGGTAACAATGATCATACACAAAGTATTACACGGATCGCTCATTAACCCTGTGATCAACCAGATCAGTGGCGCCCCCTCTGGTGACCACCTACAATGACACTCATTAGTAGTAGAAGGTGGATTAAAGAATTGTCATCTGTACACAGATTAGTAATCTCCGAGGTGGGAGTCTATGGGCCGCCGCTCAGTGGGACAGACCTCCATGTTCTCTCCTGATCGCCGCTGATACGACTTCACAGCTAAATGATGTTTGCCTTGCACTAATTTTAATTGAATAATTTGCTTTTTACCTTTAGGGACTAATTAAATGTAAAATGAGAGTCTTGGCAGCCGCATATTAATGTGAGCGAGGCCTCTGCCTGGAGATCTGATTTATATGCAGGAAAACACTTTGTACCCTATATCATTCATCCGACTCATCCTCAGCGTCATCCTCTCTGTACTGACCGAGCCGGAGATACCCGAGCGCCAAGATAAAGGGGCGCCCAGTCCTGGAATATCACATTTAAAGGGTAAATGAAACATAATTTATGAAGCTCTGCCTACTATCTGTCTATCTATCTTTCTATCTATCTCATGTCTGTCTATCTATCTATCTATCTATCTATCTATCTATCTATCTATCTCATGTCTGTCTATCTATCTATCTATCTATCTACGTGATGACCGGTTCTTGGTTTCATCACTTGTCTAGTAGTTTCCATGCATTGTGTTTGCTCCTGACTTCTCATCCATATGTCTACATTCTGCTTATAATATTTCGGGTTACACAGGAAAGAGCAGAAGTGTCCAGCCCGCATTACCTCAGCTTCCAGCAGGAAGGCCTGACAACTTCTGTAGTGTTACCCCATGACCTGCCGTCCCGCAAACACAGGAGCAACATGTCCGCTGCGCCACGTGCATCCTTCCAGTGAGATATTGGAATGATATTGGGTCAGCATCAAATCCCTCATCACCCAGAAATCCATCAGTCACTTCGTACCCCAAAATAGATCAGGTGAATATTTAGCATCACTGATGTAAAGCAAAGAGAGTCCGCCATACTAGAAATGTCCCATAAAAAGATAAAAGTGCTGTAACCAATTCAGTGTAAATGAAGTTTAAACACTGAAAATTCTGCAACTTTCTAATATACAGCCACTGTGTACATACATTATATTACTTATCCTGTACTGATCCTGAGTTACATCCTGTATTATACTCCAGAGCTGCGCTCACTATTCTGCTGGTACAGTCACTGTGTACATACATTACATTACTTATCCTGTACTGATCCTGAGTTACATCCTGTATTATACTCCAGAGCTGTGCTCACTATTCTGCTAGTGCAGTCACTGTGTACATACATTACATTACTTATCCTGTACTGATCCTGAGTTACATCCTGTATTATACTCCAGAGCTGCGCTCACTATTCTGCTGGTACAGCCACTGTGTACATACATTACATTACTTATCCTGTACTGATCCTGAGTTACATCCTGTATTATACTCCAGAGCTGCGCTCACTATTCTGCTGGTACTGTCACTGTGTACATACATTACATTACTTATCCTGTATTATACTCCAGAGCTGCACTCACTATTCTGCTGGTACAGTCTGTGTACATACATTACATTACTTATCCTGTATTATACTCCAGAGCTGCGCTCACTATTCTGCTGGTACAGTCACTGTGTATATACATTACATTACTTATCCTGTATTATACTCCAGAGCTGCACTCACTATTCTGCTGGTGCAGTCACTGTGTACATACATTACATTACTTATCCTGTACTGATCCTGAGTTACATCCTGTATTATACTCCAGAGCTGCGCTCACTATTCTGCTGGTACAGTCACTGTGTATATACATTACATTACTTATCCTGTATTATACTCCAGAGCTGCGCTCACTATTCTGCTGGTGCAGTCACTGTGTACATACATTACATTACTTATCCTGTATTATACTCCAGAGCTGCGCTCGCTATTCTGCTGGTACACTCACTGTGTACATACATTACATTACTTATCCTGTATTATACTCCAGAGCTGCGCTCACTATTCTGCTGGTACTGTCACTGTGTACATACATTACATTACTTATCCTGTATTATACTCCAGAGCTGCACTCACTATTCTGCTGGTACAGTCTGTGTACATACATTACATTACTTATCCTGTATTATACTCCAGAGCTGCGCTCACTATTCTGCTGGTACAGTCACTGTGTATATACATTACATTACTTATCCTGTATTATACTCCAGAGCTGCACTCACTATTCTGCTGGTGCAGTCACTGTGTACATACATTACATTACTTATCCTGTACTGATCCTGAGTTACATCCTGTATTATACTCCAGAGCTGCGCTCACTATTCTGCTGGTACAGTCACTGTGTATATACATTACATTACTTATCCTGTATTATACTCCAGAGCTGCGCTCACTATTCTGCTGGTGCAGTCACTGTGTACATACATTACATTACTTATCCTGTATTATACTCCAGAGCTGCGCTCGCTATTCTGCTGGTACACTCACTGTGTACATACATTACATTACTTATCCTGTATTATACTCCAGAGCTGCGCTCACTATTCTGCTGGTACAGTCACTGTGTATATACATTACATTACTTATCCTGTATTATACTCCAGAGCTGCGCTCACTATTCTGCTGGTGCACTCACTGTGTACATACATTACATTACTTATCCTGTATTATACTCCAGAGCTGCACTCACTATTCTGCTGGTACAGTCACTGTGTACATACATTACATTACTTATCCTGTATTATACTCCAGAGCTGCGCTCGCTATTCTGCTGGTACAGTCACTGTGTACATACATTACATTACTTATCCTGTATTATACTCCAGAGCTGCGCTCACTATTCTGCTGGTACAGTCACTGTGTACATACATTACATTACTTATCCTGTATTATATTCCAGAGCTGCACTCACTATTCTGCTGGTGCAGTCACTGTGTACATACATTACATTACTTATCCTGTATTATACTCCAGAGCTGTGCTCACTATTCTGCTGGTGCAGAATGTATGTGTAGTGGGATCAGCAGGTATCCATGTTCTTGCTTTTAATGATCTAGGACTTGGGTTATCTTTGGGGTTCCCTATACTATTTATACCGCCATTCCCCGGTCACCATGTCCACTGGTTAAGATAAGGTTGCGTGTTATATTGCGGGGCAATGGTGAACTACTGTGAACTGATCGCTGTTACCTTGTATCTGCAGGACAGAACTTTGGGCCATGTGTCTTATGTCTTACCATACAATTGAGTTACTTAGTTCAGGCAGAGTTCAGCGATATCTCAAGACAAAGCCTTAGACAGCACATGAGCGGCGGCTGAACGTGGCCTGTCAGGCAATTCCCAAGTTGACCCCCCCATTAAGCAACCAACACCCCCACCTCCTGTTATGTCTATGGGAGAGATGAGGGGTGCAGAACTGGTGGACAGTTCCAGCGCTGCTCACCTCCCAAAAAATCCAGCATACAGATATATACCATAGAGGCAGACTTAGGGGCCCCTGAGAAGATGGGGCCAATCCCTATTACTCCTGTTTTGGAAATCGCAGCATGTCAATTATACCTACGGAAATGCCAGTGGATTCCCTATAGGTATAATGGAAGCAGATTTTTTTTGCTACATTTGCTATGGAAGTGAATAGGTTAAAATAATGATTCCGGCACCTTGACACTGGTCTCATCTTAGGAGCAGACCCTACAGAAGAGTTATTTTTCCTTCCCATGTCCCTTTAAGATCAATACAACACACAGAATAGAAT
This sequence comes from Leptodactylus fuscus, assembly GCF_031893055.1. Lineage (NCBI taxonomy): Eukaryota > Metazoa > Chordata > Amphibia > Anura > Leptodactylidae > Leptodactylus > Leptodactylus fuscus. Next base: position 15,794,171 of record NC_134271.1, on the reverse strand, counting down.
CTGCAGCTGAGGCAATGCAAACATCCCATACATTAAGGAAGCATTCCGCCTGTCATATGGCTCATTGAGCTATAAAAAATGACTTGAGATGAAACACGACGACCTGAGCTGCTGCTTCGCTGCTTCCGAGCGCGGCTGCCGGGGTCCGAAATTCTAATGGTTGTCTTGTTGACTCGCAAGTTTTATCATCTGCAAGTGCCTGTCTATATCCTCCATCTAGGTACGAGAAGAGGAACTCCGCCTGTAGACAGAAAACAATATTGCAATGATTTACTTCTACTTATCTAACACTAAGATTTCTGTTACAAATATTTAGTTATCCTTTATGTTCTGTAAATGAGGTGACTGCTGCAAAGAGAATTGGCAAATGTCAGTTTATTATTAGGCTTAGTGGACAGAGTGACGATTGAAAGATATAGAACTTTATAGATAGTGACATGGAATATATATATATATATATAAACAAAAACGTGAAGACAATGGCCACCTGACGGACCCATTACAGTCGACAGGGTCCATCAGGCTTCATATGTGTCAGCTATTTTAGAGGTCCGGACCAGAACAACGGACACCCGATATGGTGCGACTCTATCGTAACTTACTGCAGAACAATATCTTATGTCAAAACCATTGAAAACTATCAAGTAAAAGTTTCTTCCATCTGTTTATTTATCTAATTAAGTGTAAAGTTAAACTTTGTTACATCTGTAAATAAGCAAAGCTGTAAGCGACATGTTACCAGCAGGAGGGGGATCAAGCAGCGTTTGTGTTCAAGAGCCTGCAGCAGCTCTGGATGTGACTAGAGTGCAAAATGCAAAGAAATTGGGGCTTTAATTTTCATCGTCTATCAATATCAGATGGTCGGGGTCCGACCCCTCCTGCTCTATATAATGGCTGCAGATGAGACTGCATTGTCCCCTTTAATCGGTCGCAGTGCATGGGCGAGCGCTGAGGACTCTTCGTAGGCATAGTTACAAAGAAGCGAGTGAAAATATGTTACTGTGCCTTTAAATCCCTGGGATTCCCTGTACATAGCGCATGTTGTTTTCCATGCAATGTGATGTCCCTTTAAATGGGTTTAACCTTCTCCTCTCAGTCCAAAGCACATGATAGAAAATATATTAGTCATACACAGTTATAGAGTCGCTCTCTTCTCACCACCTCCGTTATATCGTCGCCATGGCTGCCAGCGGTCAGGAAACGCACTGAGAACTAAGAAAATGAAACGGATAGAAAATCGGGTAGTTTTAGTAGTGAGATGTTATACATGGTACCCGGAAACTGAGGATATCTGAGGATACTGGAAAACCTGCCCTAAACTTACAGAACATGTGTACTGACACATGGGGTGCAGAACAATGACATACTAACACTTGGGGGACAGGATTAGGACACGCTGACACTTGCAGTACAGGATAATGACATGCTGGCACTTGGGGTACAGGATAATGACAGGCTGATACTCTGGGTACAGGACAATGACACACTGGCACTCGGGGTACAGGATAATGACAGGCTGACACTTGGGGTACACGATAATGACACACTAGCACTCGGGGTGCAGAACAATAACACGCTGACACTTGGGGTACAGGACAATGACACGCTGACACTTGGGGTACAGGACAATGACAGGCTGACACTTGGGGTACAGGACAATGATACACTGACACTTGGGGTACAGGACAATGACACGCTGACACTCGGGGTGCAGAACAATAACACGCTGACACTTGGGGTACAGGACAATAACACGCTGACACTTGGGGTACAGGACAATGACAGGCTGACACTTGGGGTACAGGACAATGATACACTGACACTTGGGGTACAGGACAATGACACGCTGGCACTCGGGGTGCAGGACAATGACACGCTGGCACTCGGGGTGCAGGACAATGACACGCTGGTACTTGGGGTGCAGGACAATGACACGCTGGCATTCGGGGTACAGAATAATGACAGGCTGACATTGGGGGTCCAGGACAATGACACGCTGACACTTGGGGTACAGGACAATGACACGCTGGCACTTGGGGTACACGATAATGACAGACTGGCACTCGGGGTACAGGACAATGACACGCTGGCACTTGGGGTACACAATAATGACAGACTGGCACTCGGGGTACAGGACAATGACACGCTGGCATTCGGGGTACAGAATAATGACAGGCTGACATTGGGGGTACAGGATAATAACACGCTGACATTTGGGGTACAGGACACCGTGGGCTCCCATTACATAGAAGTTCTCCAACAGTAAACCATTTTACAATTTGCAGCAATGCAGTAAAGCAAAGGCTGAAAATGTATCCACACACAGTAAATGGCCAACCAATCCCCTCCTCCCCAGCCCCCGTTCATGGACACACATGGAGTTATTTCCCCATTTCCTGATGTCCTACAATCCACCACAATCTACAAGCAGGGAAATGTAACATCTCATTGTGGTAACAAGACTTGTTTGTCTGAGGGGTGAGCGGCCCGGGGGGCATCAGTCAAGGGTAACAGAGAGGCCCTGTCTGCGCGTCTGTCCTAGAGGCTTCATCTGCCCCAGTAACCTTCATTCAGAGGAGGCTTCGTCCCCCTCCCGTGTCTGGATGTCCCATACATGGCTGGCCTAGTTTACAATGATTAAACAACCGGGCAAGGCCCAGGGGGTCTCGTCTCCATGGGAAGCCCCTAATTGATTTTACAGAGACCTTGGTTGGAGCATTGACTGGCAGGGGAGCAGATTTGGCTTTACATCCTCCTCCTCCCCCATTATTTTTCTTATCAAACACCCTTATTGAACCAGCTCGGCTGGCAGCGCTCGGTCGCCCCGGGCTCCAGTCATGGTTGCACAAAGCATTTTGTACACATTATGGGAATGTAGCAGAGCCGGGGCAGCGCAGCGGCCGCAAAGCTGGGAAAGGGTCATCTATGGGATGGAAAAATGCCTCAACATGGGGGAAAACCGAGGCTGGAGTCACCGCAAGGGATTGGTTTACATTGCTCAGAAATAATCTAAAGTGATACATGGTGAAAGGTGAGGGGGCAAAAAGAGGCAAAAAGTCACAAAATCTGCAATTGGTTGTGACCACCTGGGACAACTAAGCTAGACCATAGGGGGAGAAGTCTTATCGGCAGTCGTGACCTCGGCAAATCTAAGGAGGATATAAATGTGCAAGGGTATCAGACCTGAAAAGGGCAAAGCGGAGGAAGGAGTGGGCAAGAGAGGCCCCTGCCGAGTGCGTACGAGGTTATCTAACCACAGGGTAGTGATACAACAAAGATCTATACTATCTATATATATCTATATGGGGGAAAGACTCTGGCCTGGCACAATATATGGTGGTACACTCTGACTTGACACTGTATATGGGGCAAACTCTGGCTAGGTACTGAATATGGGAGAGAGACTCTGGCTTGTAGCCGTATATGGTGGTACACACTGTCTTGACACTGTATATGGGGGGCGCACTGTGGCTAAGCAATGGATATAGGGGAGAGACTCTGGCTTGGAACAGTATATGGTGGTATACGCTATCTTGGCACTATATATGGGGGGGGGGGCAAATTCTGTCTTGACACTGTATATGGAGGGTGCACTCTGGCTAAGTACTGGATAAGGGGGATATTCTCTGGCCTGGCACAGTATATGGTGGAACACACTGTCTTGACACTGTATATAGGGTCTCTCTGGCCAGACACTGATTATGGGGGAGAGATTCTGGCACAATATATGGTGTTACATGATGTCTGCTGGGCACTGTAAATGCAGGACAGAATCTGGCTGGGCTGTGTATATTGAGGACACCTTCTGCTCAGGCACTATATTTGGGGGAGAGGCTTGTTCTATTCCTCTGTTCTCTTCCTCTGTTATTCCTCCTGGAAATGTTTTACCAAGTCGACAACTTGTTGGGTCTTTCCCTGCACAGTCTGACATTGCCCAATCTGTGCTGACATATTGTGTACGGTCTCACCCCTTTGACATTGTTTTCATACTTTTGCAGGAGGAACAACAGAGGGATGACAGAATTCTAAGAAAAAATAAATGCTCACGGAGTATTTACTGAATCAGGTGCATTTTTCTCAGTTTGCTTGGCACTCGGAGGGTTAATCCTGCACTTGGGCCAAACAATTGCAGCATAAAGGAGTCTCCGGGCCCCGAGAATGAGCCGGAACCCCGCAGGTTCCTCCGCTCAGACCACCTTGGAGCCCTTGTTTTTGTCAAACCCTCCGGAGTGTTTAGAGAATGGCTTCGGGTCGACATTCCAGATGAGAGTTGAGGTCTCCATAGTAACACGGCAAGAAAAATAAAAGTGTACCGGGAGTTTGGCGAATAACACTTGCCCTTTCTCGCAGATTCCCGCAGACAGGAGACGTTTGTGCGTTGTGCCACGTTGGTACGGTTTGGGTAAATACGCGGCTTTTCATGTAAAATATGAGAACCGCGGCACAAATTACCGGCGGGGTTAAAATGAACCCCCTCTTAAAGGGAATGTGATGAAACTATTTCACTTTTTATTAAAACCAGATAGGGATAATCTTTTTAGTTTCAGTTTTTATTTTCCGATTGTAGATTTTTTATTCTAATTTCTGTCCGTGATTATGGGGGCGGCCATCTTGCCTGAGCTTCTCCTCTGTTCTGTTAACAGCATTTAGTGATCTGCTTTACAGCATAGTGATAGGCCGCAATAGATTGGAGCCAACTCATTGAGTTCTATGGGAGAGGTTATTAGACATGTTCGGTGCAGGGAGGGGGAGGAGATAAGCTGTGACATCATCTATTGTCAGTAGTGATGTAATGATGGCTCAGTGGTGTTATCTATCGAGGTGTTATCTTCTATTGTAATTCTGTCTGTGATGTCTGTGACAGAATTGTCAAGTGTCGGGCTATTGTTAGGCTTTGTGGTCAGAGTGAAAATTGCAGGATATAGCCATTTTGGGTGAAACATTCCCTTTAAGAGTAGAAGATTAAGTAATAGGGTGGATGTCCATCTGAAATACGGTATAAGCTTCAGTCAAAATGGGCGAGACCCCCCAGCTTGTAATGAGGGTCCTGGAAGACAGCAAAAGGAACCCACCAGTGATCATGGGGAGAGGGGTTCCCAATATGTCCCCTGTGTGAATGTAGCCATAACACATTTACAGCCCCTTCTCCATTGACTTCTGTGGGACTCATAGAAATATCCAAGTACAGACCTTCATCAGTCCCATAAAAGTCAATGGAGCAGTGGTTGTGCATGCTCAATACAGCCTCATTCACACCTGGGATTTTGGGATCCTCATTCTTTGGATCATTACAAATCAGCACATAGGGGATTAATGAGAAAACCCCTTTAATTTCTTACAGGGATTGACAAGGGGTCAAATTATATTGATTTACCAAGCACAGCGCCGTACACTGTATAGTGGCTGTGCTTGGTATTGCAGCTCAGCCCCTTTTATTTGAATGTGACCATGTGACCAATGGATGTGATGTCACTGAACCAAGAAAAGGAAGTGAAGCTCAATATCACAGTCCCAGACAACCCCTTTAATATCACAGCTTTGTTTTCCTGATACACAGTTCCAAATCTTCTGCATAGACAATAAAAAAAATTTCTTCCTGCACTACTGCCCTCACCACTAGAGGGCACTCAGGCGCTTACTGTATTGACTTCTATGTAAGTATGCAGTAAGCTCCTGAGCTCCCCCTAGTGGTAACAGCAGGTAGGAAGTATTGTGTAATTCTATGTCTGTGCAGGGGTTTTGGAGCTCTGTATCAGAATAACGGGATATAATAATATAACATTAGTCAGTACAGAAATGTAGACCTAAATATGACTTAATAATAAATTTGGGTTTACTGAGAGTCCGTCCTCCGGAGTTATAGAGAGGAGTGTAGTCACTTAGACAGACGATCTGCAGGAGCATGACAGACAGATTTGGTGATGGTGACAGCAACGACCATGTAAGTGAAGGGCGGTGTAATTGATTGGGGGCGCTGTCACAGACGAGGAGCGCTGGGGTGTATGACGGATTTAAAGGAAGCTAAGCTGACGGCAGACACATTGTAACAGCACAGCAGTGTCATAACATGTATAGATGTGGATACCTTGTTAGATACATTGTTGTTGTTACATTGTTGTTGTTACATTGTTGCAGAAGACTCTGATACTTTGTATAACAATAGCCATTGCCTGTGCTAAAGTTGCTGCATCTGTATAGTAGTGATCATGGGGGGCAGAGGGATTATGGCTGCCCCCCCCCCCAGCAGAAATGGCTCCCCCTACTGTTCTCTGACTGTATAGTGTGGACACAACCCATTTATTTGTGTGTTCACCTGGCCCTAACAATAGTGGGCTGCTCTCCATCCTCTGAGGATATCCTGTGTATGTTAGCACAGAAGCCCCCACACGAAAAGTAATATACCCCAGAGAGTGTGTGTGTGTGCACCACAACCAACAGCTGCCCCCCGAAGGACCCCTGTATATGGCACTCCTATAAGTGGATGGAAACAGTCAGTGGATGAATATCGATCCTGAGCAGCCACTGCAGGTAAGAGAAGTTGTCAGGACTAAAGTAACATCAATAGGGACAGCAAGTTACATTGTGACCATCAGCAAGAAATCTGTACATGGTTATATGACTGACACATTAACCCCGCAGTGTGACCCCAAGTCACGCAAACAGCTTTTGCATGATACAGTCACATGCTATATCTATGTCCTATTGAGTATACAGGCAGTATGTAACACATGACCAAGGACTGCAATGTATACATGTAACTGTATAAGATGAGATCACCAGCAGAATAGTGAGCGAAGCTCTGGAGTATAATACAGGATATAACTCAAGATCAGTACAGTATAAGTAATGTAATGTATGTACACAGTGACTGTACCAGCAGAATAGTGAGCACAGCTCTGGAGTATAATACAGGATATAACTCAAGATCAGTACAGGATAAGTAATGTAATGTATGTACACAGTGACTGTACCAGCAGAATAGTGAGTGCAGCTCTGGAGTATAATACAGGATATAACTCAAGATCAGTACAGGATAAGTAATGTAATGTATGTACACAGTGACTGTACCAGCAGAATAGTGAGCGCAGCTCTGGAGTATAATACAGGATACGTAATGTAATGTATGTACACAGTGACTGTACCAGCAGAATAGTGAGCGCAGCTCTGGAGTATAATACAGGATACGTAATGTAATGTATGTACACAGTGACTGTACCAGCAGAATAGTGAGCGCAGCTCTGGAGTATAATACAGGATCAATGTAACTGATGTATTTATAAAGTGACAGAACTATCTCTGTAGATTATATCTGTATATATAAAGTATACACTGGAGGTCAGATGTGGATTTGGGCTGCACAGTAGGATGTGTGGTTGTGCACAGTCTCTGGAGTGATACATAGTGAGTGGTGTGAGGAGTAGATGGAGCTGTGGCTGGTGATATGGACGGCTCTGAGCTCTGCTCCCTCCTCCTCCTCCTCCTCTCCCCTCCTCTTGCTGCTACAGCTGGAGAGAGACAAGCAGACTGCTCGGTGCACTGGCCGGAGACACTGCATTGTATTGGATGAGGCAGGCTCAGTGTATGCAGAGCTGCACCCAGAGACCTCCTGCAATAACTGGCATAAGACTGGCATAGGCTGGTGAGTGACAGCATGTGACTGCAGCCTGCACCACCCTGAGCAGCAGACCCTGGAGCATAATACCCACCGTCCTGCTCTGAATCTGGGACTAAAACTTTCACCTCCCTGCTGGACAAACTCCTGCCTGGGCTGAGGCACTACTACTCCCCCCACTCTCTGCAACTCCTGCCTGGGCTGAGGCACTACTACTCCCCCCACTCTCTCCAGCTCTGAAGTGGGATTCTTTTCTGCAGAGTTTACTCCATTCCACCTACCTGGGGTGAGTCTTCTATCAGCTGTTACTGTCTGCAGTAGTTTAAGATGTAGTAAAGCTGTGTATGTCATTCCTCACAACTCATTAGGATCGCATAACTTATGACAGAAGACCCATAAAGTACTGATTCTTCTATAGTATGGAGCTGTTTGATAAGATGTAGCAGAGCTGTGTCATGTATCATGTAGCACAACCCACCTGTTTTGCATGGGACTGCAAGTAACTTAGCACAGTGCTGGCATAAAGTACTGACTCTTCTATCATTCCTTACTTTATGAAGTAGTTTGTATATGTAGAAGAGCTGTGTATGTCATATGGCACACCTCATTCTGATCACTTAACATTAGCACAGCGCACCCATAAAGTACTGCCTCATGTTACTGTATGTACTGTAGTGTAGCAGAGCTGTGTATGTCACTAGGATCACATAGGACTGCAAGTAGTTTATCACAGAGCGCCCATAAAGTATTGTACACCATACAGAGCACTGCTATGTCTATTGCTACTTACAAGAGGTTTGCGGTGTTATTAGCACCTGTGTCTTTCAAGAGTTTCTGCAGCAGCTTTGGCATTTTAATAGACAGCTGGTAAGTGACTGGTGTCATTCACATAGCATAGTGTCAGGGCTGTCATGTGCTAGGTCATACACCCCCTGAGAGAGCTGCACTGTGGACTTCAGAGCTGACAATCCACCCCCTGTACAGTGATACAATGTTGCAAGTTGTGTTTCTATCAGTTACAACTTTATATGTTTGGTTTAATGTCACGGTTTTGTGACAGGGCTGTGCCTTTAATTTAACCCATTGACAGCCACTTTTTGTAGTGTTAGATCTGAAGGGCTTTATAAGGGTGGGGGGGATTCCTTCCTTTTGTCATGCAGTGTGTACAGCTGTACATGTAGGTGGCCTCAGACTATCCTGGTAACAGGCAGTGTGTGAAGTCAGGCAGGCAAAAGCCCCTTGTATGGTAAAGTTATACATTACAGGCATGTGACAGGGAGGAGGGGGCAGCAGCAGATATCACATAGATAGCCCCCCAGGGCCAGGGCATTGTTATGGTGAGCTTCATGTACTTAGACCTTTACATACACGTGTAGCAGAGCTGACTTTGTGATTTATCTGTTCCAGGTTGTTATTGTAACAGTAACCCTAACTTGTAGTCCTATGTAAGACATATAACCCATTGAGATGTCTTCTAAACCTGGGTGATATATGTGTCTGTTTACATAGGACTGCAGGTTAGGGTTACTACCACCATGTCTTAACTGACCGAATGTAGCCCCAAATAGATAAACGACAAATACAGCTCAACGTGACATCTCAGTAGTTTACATAGGACTTCAGGTTAGGCTTACTACTGTTATATCCTGACTTGAAATTTAACCAAAATAGATCCTGACAAACTCAGCTCTGCTGCAACTATAGCCAATACTTTAATGGTTTGAGCGATGTTTTACATAGGACTGCAGGTTAGGTTTACTTCTGCTATATCTCAAGTTGGGATTCTAACTTCAAGTAGATAAATAACAAACTTAGCTCTGCTGCATCTATTGCTGCAATCCCAATGGGTTATGCACGGTGTTGCATGGGACTGCAGGTTGGGGTTACTACTACTGTACAGTCTGTTTTCTGTAATATTATCTGACAAATTCAGCTCTGCTACAACTCTGACAGCTATCAGTGGTATATACTATTTTACATAGGACTGCAAGCTAGGGTTACTACTACTGTATACACTACTTACTGTTATGTTATACGATGTGCGACGTAAATGGGATTGTCAGCACTCAGTGGGTTAGGGGTGCGTTATATTCTATGTATTTATTTTACATAGGACTGCAGGTTTGGCTTACTATTACTATATTTTACTATAACCCAAATATATAAATAACAAAGTCGTCTCCGCTGTCACAGGACATGGATCTGTATGCGTTGTTTTACATAGGACTGCAGGTTATTGTTACCACTACAGTATGGTCAAGCGCTATAAACCCAGAGATAAATGACAGCTCTGTAACAGACATCTCTGCAACTCTGGATGATATCAGAATGCGGTATTTTACATAGGACTGAAGGTTAGAGAATTTGGGATGCAGACCCCCAAAATAAGAAAAGCAGCTCAGCTATCAATTAAAGCAACATCTCCATGTGGTATTTTACATAGGACTGCAGGTTAGGCTACTATACATAAAGCCCTGAACTAAGACAGCTGTGCTACAACTATAGGTGTTATCGGAGTATGTTATTTTACATAGGACTGCAGGTCAGGGACTATTATACATAAAGTCCTGAACTAAGACAGCTGTGCTACAACTATAGGTGATATTGGAGTATGTTATTTTACATAGGACTGCAGGTTTGGGTTACTATTGTTATATTGTGTCTACAAATAGACAACCGAGTCAGCTCTGCTACATCACCTGCGTATAATCAGATGGTGTCTGGGATGATCTATGATGTTGCTCAAGGTTTATGTGACTTCGGCACCTATACACCAAAATGTTAGCAAAAATCAGAATGACCTGCAGAAAGGAGGCGCTGTTGTACTTTATCCCTTGTTGTACTCTGGACAGCCACATGACAGCTCACAGAGTATATAGTATACAGTATATATAGCAGTGCAATCTACTCCACTTAGCGCTGGAGAAGCTGGGTTACTGTTACACCCAGTTTTCCTAGAGTGCTATAATATACTGTTATGTCTTATTCACCCCCAGCAGCACTCTATAAGTAGTCAGAAATATTAGTCAGGGTGCTAGGAAAGCTGGGTGACTACTCCATATTAAGGGCTACCCAATTTTTCCAGAAACATGTAGAAGTAATATACTACTGGACATAATGTGTAATAGTATATATAGTAGTATATAATGTGTATAGGGGTATATATATATATATATATATATATGTATAAATACTCCCATCATCCCCCTACTGGCCGAGTCTTGTAGTTAGTAGGTGACTGTATAGAGGTCCGGGAACATGTATGACAGTATATATATTGCTGTGCTGTTGGGGAATCTCCGTCAGGACTCATATGACACAAATTGACTTTTCTAGTCAATTGGAACAACCAAAAAATGTGGAAAAAATTTCAATTTCCCTGAATCGACCAAAGCAAAAACGTAGAATATGTGAAAAGTGGAGAAGGAGGAATTCTGTCAATCTTCTGATTATTTCCAGTCTGCGTTCAACATCTATGTTTGCTTGTGTGAACAGAACTCAATTTATGGAGGTTGCAACATGGTGGAGTTGTAGTTGTGCAAGGTTTGGAGACCCCTTTGTCATTATAGACTGGAAATCCCTTTAAAGGGGTATTCCCATGCCTACATTAGGATTGGTGGAGTTTGAGCTTTGAGACCCTTCTGATCTAGCCTTTAGAGATGAGTGAACACTGTTCGATCGCATATCAGGCTGTTTGAGATGTTCGATTCCAATCGAATACCACGAGGCAAACGAACTAAAAATTTGATTCCCCTTCCACCTTCCCTGGCGCTTTGTTTGCACCAATAACTGTGCAGGGGAGGTGGGAAAGGAACTACGACAATGGAGGCATCGAAAAAAAATCGGAAAAAGTAATTGGCTGCTGAAATCAGGTGACCTCCAATTTAAACGAATGGTGGATTTAACATTCGGTTAATTTGAGACTGTGAACTATGTGACTGTGAGACAGGGATAGATGTACAGGCAGGGTTAGCTAGGGATTACCTTTATTTAGGGCGGAATGTCACTCACCCGGCTCTTTGGGGCTCTATCTGGTCGGGATCCCTGTCAGCTTGCGATATGCGCAAGCTGACTTTTTCCCATGGGAATGCATTGACCAGTGTTGATTGGCCGAATGCCAATCAATGCTGGTTTTGCCGGAGGAGGCGGAGTCTAAGATCGGTCCACAGCAGTCTCCATTCTGGTCCGATCTCCGCCTCCTCACAGATGAGCCTTCAGCAGAACCAGCGTTGATTGGCCGAATGCTGTACTCTGTATGGCATTCAGCCAATCAATGCTGGTCAATGCATTCCTATGGGAAAAAGTCAGCTCCCGCATATCGCAAGCTGACAGGGATCCAGACGTAATACAATGACTTGGGCTTGTTAGATGCCCCCAGACATGCTTCCCCTGCTGTCCCAGTTGCATTGCAGAGGAGTTGGCATCATTTCCTGGGGTGTCATAGTGGACTTGGTGACTCTCCTGAGTCGAATGGTGGGATCCCCTGAAACGAGCAATTTTGCCCATAGACTATAATGGGGTTCGATATTCGTTCGAATAGTTGAATATTGAGGGGCTATTCGAAACGAATATAGAATATTTTATTAGCCTTAAAGGTAGCGTGTCACCAGAACCAGCATATCACTCCAGCCCTGCAGATAAGGTTCTGGTGACACAATCCCTTTAAGTACATATTTGTTACACTATCGCTGTCTTGTCTTCCATGTCTGCCATTAAGTAAACTTCCATTATTCCTTTGCTTCTCCACCCAACCTCCTATGTGAAAGTCCTCACAAAGTACAATAGCGTGTCATGGCCGGGTCCTTTGCTGATGCAGTCGCTTGACCTCAGAGGGTCTTTCTGATGGCAGTCGGTATATATGGTGCCATTATGGGTGTGACCAGGAAAGTGTAGATGAAGAAGTTCCTCAATGACTTGTGCAAGGCAGCGTGTATAGTGCAGACGTGTGGCCTCTCGTGCTCCGACCTGATTGTATTCTTATTATAATGAACCAGGATGGACATTACGCCATAGCATGCAGACTGTAAAGGCAGCCAATATGGCTGCTCTTGGGCCCATCCCAGGCCATTCTTACCCACTGATAGATAGATGGTGAGAAGATCCAACACAAGGATATGGTCCACAGGGCTACAGTGTTGGTGAGTAAAGTATATGGAGCATTGGACGGGTACCTGGACCTCATGTGACAGGTGGTGAGAAGTGTGGAAGTGTAAAGCAGCACCTGAAATGGGCTGGCACTTTATTACACGGCTCGTTGCCCTCTGTGCACCCCACAGAACAACCTTCTTGCCATAGGGGCACCATGACATTCAGGGCCTAGGAGCGTGCACCTTATCCACACTGTTGTTCACAATGGGAGAACTTCCCATACTCCCTATCCCCTATCAGTGCCCCCCCCCCTTTTTGTGCCACAGAATCCCCCAATGACTATATGCTGCCATGTACCATTATGGGTTAGTCTCCTTTCTGACAGTATAAGGCTGTGTATCACAAATCCTCTCACTCTAGTCCACCAGGGGCCGGGGGGAATACATTTACGGTGTACAGACTGGTGGCCATCAAAGGGGATCAAAAGGGAGATCAAAGTATATTATCCATCCCTAGGATGGTGAGGAGGACCTGTGGGCCCCCCTGGCCTCTGGGCCCGGTTTCAGCTGCAACCACAGTCACCCCTATAGTTGCATTGACTCTGGTCTGGTCTTGTATCCAGGGGAGCCATAAACATCTCTTGAAGTATCTCGCACCCTCGCCTCCTGGTCCCCATGCTGCAGGATTGTCTCCCAGCTGGTGTCGGTGTCGCTCCTGTTCCCCAGCTCCTGTTGCCGAATCCTTTTTTGGCTGTTCTCATTTATTTTCCAATACAAAGTAACAGTCGCAGATTGTTGTAATCTCTGTGTATTATACAGGGAGGCCGCTGCGGCCGGCCAGCGGGGCGTCTAATGCAGCGTGAAACTACATGTAATAAAAGAGAATATTTTCCTTCTCGCTCCATTACACTGTGGGGAAATGCAGGTTACCGAATCACTCTGGTACATTTGACAGGACGCCGCGCCGGCCCCCCCACCAGCAATGACATAAGACCCACCGGCCGGCCTGGGCATCTATCAGTGCTCTGCCCAGGGAATGTTAATGAACCCCGTGTCTAACCTTGTGCCTCCTTCCCAGCAAATACCACAGTCCGGGCCCGTATCCCAGTAACCCCCCCTCCTCCTTCACCAAAGTAAGGGGAAATGTCACGGTAATCCAAAACGACAAGGCGCTGTATATGGGTAGCAACGACAATTGGCACTGGTAGGGAATCTTAAAGGGCAATTCCACTTACAGTTGATATTGACATCGGTGACACAGCAGTTACTAAACTACATGGTAAAGATGGTAGAAAAGCAAAAACTTGCTCCGTATTTTTTTTAAAGTGGGACTGAAAGAATTGAATGGGACGGAGCTGTAGCATAGCCATGTGACCAATGGATGTACTGTCACTGCCTGAGAATAGGAAGTGGACCTCTTAACAAAAGACAGAAGCTATGTTTTCTAATCCTGAAGAAAACAGGATTAGAAAACATTGCGGACAGGTTAAGGGGGAGAGGCTCCTGCTGCAGACAGGGCAGGGGGGAGAGGCTCCTGCTGCAGACAGGGCAGGGGGGAGAGGCTCCTGCTGCAGACAGGGCAGGGGGGAGAGGCTCCTGCTGCAGACAGGGCCAGGGAGGAGAGGCTCCTGCTGCAGACAGGGCAGGGGGGAGAGGCTCCTGCTGCAGACAGGGCAGGGGGTAGAGGCTCCTGCTGCAGACAGGGCAGGGGGTAGAGGCTCCTGCTGCAGACAGGGCAGGGGGTAGAGGCTCCTGCTGCAGACAGGGCAGGGGGTAGAGGCTCCTGCTGCAGACAGGGCAGGGGGTAGAGGCTCCTGCTGCAGACAGGGCAGGGGGGAGAGGCTCCTTCTGCAGACAGGGAAGGGGGGAGAGGCTCCTGCTGCAGACAGGGCAGGGGGGAGAGGCTCCTGCTGCAGACAGGGCAGGGGAGAGGCTCCTGCTGCAGACAGGGCAGGGGGAGAGGCTCCTGCTGCAGACAGGGCAGGGGGAGAGGCTCCTGCTGCAGACAGGGCAGGGGGGAGAGGCTCCTGCTGCAGACAGGGCAGGGGGAGAGGCTCCTGCTGCAGACAGGGCAGGGGGAGAGGCTCCTGCTGCAGACAGGGCAGGGGGGAGAGGCTCCTGTTGCAGACAGGGCAGGGGGTAGAGGCTCCTGCTGCAGACAGGGCAGGGGGTAGAGGCTCCTGCTGCAGACAGGGCAGGGGGTAGAGGCTCCTGTTGCAGACAGGGCAGGGGGAGAGGCTCCTGCTGCAGACAGGGCAGGGGGGAGAGGCTCCTGTTGCAGACAGGGCAGGGGGTAGAGGCTCCTGCTGCAGACAGGGCAGGGGGTAGAGGCTCCTGCTGCAGACAGGGCAGGGGGTAGAGGCTCCTGTTGCAGACAGGGCAGGGGGTAGAGGCTCCTGCCGCAGACAGGGCAGGGGGTAGAGGCTCCTGCCGCAGACAGGGCAGGGGGTAGAGGCTCCTGCCGCAGACAGGGCAGGGGGGAGAGGCTCCTGCCGCAGACAGGGCAGGGGGGAGAGGCTCCTGCCGCAGACAGGGCAGGGGGAGAGGCTCCTGCCGCAGACAGGGCAGGGGGGAGAGGCTCCTGTTGCAGACAGGGCAGGGGGGAGAGGCTCCTGCCGCAGACAGGGCAGGGGGGAGAGGCTCCTGCCGCAGACAGGGCAGGGGGTAGAGGCTCCTGCCGCAGACAGGGCAGGGGGGAGAGGCTCCTGCCGCAGACAGGGCAGGGGGGAGAGGCTCCTGCCGCAGACAGGGCAGGGGGGAGAGGCTCCTGCCGCAGACAGGGCAGGGGGGAGAGGCTCCTGCCGCAGACAGGGCAGGGGGGAGAGGCTCCTGCCGCAGACAGGGCAGGGGGGAGAGGCTCCTGCCGCAGACAGGGCAGGGGGGAGAGGCTCCTGCCGCAGACAGGGCAGGGGGGAGAGGCTCCTGCCGCAGACAGGGCAGGGGGGAGAGGCTCCTGCCGCAGACAGGGCAGGGGGGAGAGGCTCCTGCCGCAGACAGGGCAGGGGGGAGAGGCTCCTGCCGCAGACAGGGCAGGGGGGAGAGGCTCCTGCCGCAGACAGGGCAGGGGGGAGAGGCTCCTGCCGCAGACAGTGCAGGGGGGAGAGGCTCCTGTTGCAGACAGGGCAGGGGGGAGAGGCTCCTGTTGCAGACAGGGCAGGGGGGAGAGGCTCCTGTTGCAGACAGGGCAGGGGGGAGAGGCTCCTGCTGCAGACAGGGCAGGGGGGAGAGGCTCCTGTTGCAGACAGGGCAGGGGGGTAGAGGCTCCTGCTGCAGACAGGGCAGGGGGGAGAGGCTCCTTCTGCAGACAGGGCAGGGGGGAGAGGCTCCTGCCACAGACAGGGCAGGGGGGAGAGGCTCCTGCTGCAGCCAGTTGTTTTACAGTCATACACAGGACAGTTAGGGGGAAGCAAAGGAATAAGGCTGAGCTCCTTGGGCAGAAGATTTTTAACCTGGAAAAGTTGAGAAAGCTGCAGCCAGACGCCACTGACAATGACTCAGTGCCTGTTGAAATCCAACTGCCTGATCCTTATCCTTATCCTCCCTGACCTCGACCATGACTCAGGAGGCCCTATACACGTCAGGCTCATCTAATGTGTCTGGACAAAGAAATGTGCACAGAATAGTTGTCACTTTCTCATAAGTAGTCAGCAGGGGGCGACAATGAGCACAAGAGAAAGCTCCTCCTATTAATTTGAAATGCTCATATGTGGGAAATGATATTTTGATGCAAAAAAGAAGCATTTTGTTAAACCTCTTCTTTAATATTTCTATACTGCTTCATCCAGGATGTTGTCCTGCATCTGTGTTATGAATATCTACAGTCTCTGGAGTTGCCCTTTAATTTCTGACCACCACACACATAAGTGTTTCTGAATGAGACGTCTGATGCTCATCCATATGGGGAGATGTTTGGGGAATGTCTAGAACAATAGGATGTGTTGTTCATGTGTGTCCCAGCTGGGTTGTAGAAGATGGCCTTGGGCTCCTCACGCGTTTCTCTTTCATAATCAAGCCCTGGTAGAAGCCGAGGGTCAGACATAAAGGGGGCAACTCATGGCAAGATGAGGTTGTGTGGGATCCTTGACCACCTGCCCTGCTCACCTGTATGGTTAATCAATGGGTGGCCGAAATAATATATCCTATTAAAGGGTATGTATACTTTTACAACGTCTTGCTCCAATGCATCTGCAACAAAAAAATAAAGCAACTTTGCAAATAGTAATGTAAAAGTAAGGAACTTGATGCATGTATATCATATGTTATAGAATGTGATCATAACTATAGAATGAAACAATGTTGCTATATAGACGTCTCCTTTATTTTTAGCCAAGAACTTCCCGATCTGTAGACCCTTGGGGTGTCCCCAGTAATGAGATGCTGAGGCAATAGATAACTATACGGCCTCTGTATGGATACAGGTGTCAAAAACAGCGTAACCGTCACCTGTGGGATCACGAGAGCAATGAAAATACCTGGTGACAGGTGCGCAGGAAGTAAACACGCTCATTAGCTGCTACATTGTTGCAGTGTAAGCTATAGATAGGGTATTGGGAGAGTCTCCTATTAGATGTTCAGGGCATAGGGAAGGGCAAATATACTCAGGTCACAGGTATAGGGCCATATGGGCTAAAGGGGGATGTCAAATCCTAGTACTCGAAATGTGGCCCCCTCGTGCTTTTTTACCCCTACATAGAAATAGGACTGACCCTGCTGTTTCTATGATCTCTAGCAGCTGCCCCCTTTCTAAGCACGCCATTGATAGACCCCCTAATTTAGTAGTAGTGAAATGTAGGGGTACTACATAGTAATTGGGAATGTTTGAGGTAGCAGTGGGGGGTCCCCGAAAGTGAAGAGAACCACGTGGCTGACGTGCTATGTATTATGTCTCTGGCATCACTGAAAGGGAAATGGTTAATCTCTGACATGAGTGAGACAGAATTTAAAAGGGGCGGGGATTATGCTAAAAAAAAAATATGGTGGGGCGAGTATTTCGGTGTGATTTGGTGTTCTCTCTAGATTGAGGGAGCAGCCAGTCAAGCAGCTTTTGGCTATTACTGATGAAGTGTCTGCGACGGTACTGGAGGGGAAATGGTTAATTTCTACCATTAGTAAATAAGACCACAAAGAGGCGGAGCTACTGCTACAAAAACAGGTCTATTTAGTGCCATTCCCAGTTGGGAGGGGGGAGCAGTCAGTCAAACAGCTCTTGGTTGTCACTTATGAACAGTCTACAATATCACTGGAGGGGAAATGGTTAATCTCTACCATTAGTAAATAGGGTCACAAAGAAGGGGCATTTCTGTGCTATATTTGGTGCCGTTCCCAGTTGGGAGGGGGGAGCAGTCAGTCAAACAGCTCTTGGTTGTCACTTATCAACAGTCTACAATATCACTGGAGGGGAAATGGTTAATCTCTACCATTAGTAAATAGGGTCACAAAGAAGGGGCATTACTGTGCTATATTTGGTGCCGTTCCCAGTTGGGAGGGGGGAGCAGTCAGTCAAACAGCTCTTGGTTGTCACTTATCAACAGTCTACAATATCAGTGGGGAGGAAATAGTTAATCTCTACCATTAGTAAACAAGGTTACAAAGATGGGGCATTTCTGTGCTATTCCCAGATGGGAGGGGGGGGGGGGGGGAGCAGTCAGTCAAACAGCTATTAGATGTCAAATGTAGCCTTTCTATGGCCAGTAGATAAACCTTCCAGCCCTGTAATCAATGTCACCGCCTGCAGTGTATTACATGGGGTATAAATACTCTCCTGTGTCAGCCCCTGGACACATTGGCTTGTCATCATGTGCAGTCGTGTTGTCTTTAGAAGGTTAATGGCGGGGCTGCCACCCAGGCTGACAGCTTTATGTGTCCGGGGTCCATCACCCTCTGCCAAATGCAGCATTGACTTATGGTGTAATACAAGGCGGCGGAGCAGGGGCTGTCAGTCAAGTGGCAGCCACTGATATACCACGTGTGCCGAGGTCTCATATAAGATGGTACATTGTATATACACCTGTCAGATGAAGGACCGCACCTGTGTATAGCCTGGAAAATACATGGAGTCTGTGACAACCAACAAAGAGTTAAAGGAGTTTAGCCAATAATGTGACATTCTAATACACCATTCAGGATCTCTGCAAGGGAATACGAATATTCCTACTTACATGAAGGGTTAAAAATATCTTCAGATCTATCTCACAGCTGAAGGATTGCTACAATTGTATCCAGTGTAAGAACTCCAGTCTGTAATTCCATGGATACAATGTAGCAAATGACCTAGACTAAAGCGACACAGAATATCCTCATCATTGTTTCTATTCATTCTTATTATTACAATGTTTTATAATTAATTTTCTTGCACGTTCTCCATATAGAGAAACAGCTTGTCATCATATACCGTAGAAGAAAGTGACAGACACAATAATAATACTGCAGAATGGTCACATCTGTTATTAAAATGTTTACAGCGTCTGCTCCAATCCCATCAGCCCCAGATATAGATAAAATAATAATAATCACCGACTGTAACCCCGACCTACAGATCACAGATTAATGCTGAATTCTAGTGTTGTAGTAGTTATATTCTTGTACATAGGGGGCAGTATTATAGTAGTTATATTCTTGTACATAGGGGTAGTATTATAGTAGTTATATTCTTGTACATAGGGGGCAGTATTATAGTAGTTATATTCTTGTACATAGGAGCAGTATTATAGTAGTTATATTCTTGTACATAGGAGTAGTATTATAGTAGTTATATTCTTGTACATAGGAGGAGTATTATAGTAGATATATTCTTGTACATAGGAGCAGTATTATAGTAGTTATATTCTTGTACATAGGAGCAGTATTATAGTAGTTATATTCTTGTACATAGGAGGTAGTATTATAGTAGTTATATTCTTGTACATAGGAGTAGTATTATAGTAGTTATATTCTTGTACATAGGAGCAGTATTATAGTAGTTATATTCTTGTACATAGGAGCAGTATTATAGTAGTTATACTCTTGTACATAGGGAGTAGTATTATAGTAGTTATATTCTTGTACATAGGAGCAGTATTATAGTAGTTATATTCTTGTACATAGGAGCAGTATTATAGTAGTTATATTCTTGTACATAGGGGGCAGTATTATAGTAGTTATATTCTTGTACATAGGGAGTAGTATTATAGTAGTTATATTCTTGTACATAGGAGTAGTATTATAGTAGTTATATTCCTGTACATAGGAGCTGTATTATAGTAGTTATATTCTTGTACATAGGAGCAGTATTATAATAGTTATACTCTTGTACATAGGAGTAGTATTATAATAGTTATATTCTTGTACATAGGGGGCAGTATTATAGTGGTTATATTCTTGTACATAGGAGCAGTATTATAGTAGTTATACTCTTGTACATAGGGAGTAGTATTATAGTAGTTATATTCCTGTACATAGGAGTAGTATTATAGTAGTTATATTCTTGTACATAGGAGCAGTATTATAGTGGTTATATTCTTGTACATAGGAGCAGTATTATAGTAGTTATACTCTTGTACATAGGAGTAGTATTATAATAGTTATATTCTTGTACATAGGGGGCAGTATTATAGTGGTTATATTCTTGTACATAGGAGCAGTATTATAGTAGCTATACTCTTGTACATAGGGAGTAGTATTATAGTAGTTATATTCCTGTACATAGGAGTAGTATTATAGTAGTTATATTCTTGTACATAGGAGGCAGTATTATAGTAGTTATATTCTTGTACATAGGAGCAGTATTATAGTAGTTATATTCTTGTACATAGGAGTAGTATTATAGTAGTTATATTCTTGTACATAGGAGTAGTATTATAGCAGTAATATTCTTGTACATAGGGGGCAGTATTATAATTGTGAGTTCTATACAGTTGGAGTCTTTGTTGCACCATGGGGTGGGGGGGATACATGATATTTGTATAAGGGATTTGTTGGACATTCCTCAGACATGTAAGTATCTGGCATTTCTTATCACTTGTCAGGACGACCTAGAACTCTGGTCTGGATGATGTCTGATTTTTCTGCTCTGAGCTCTCTGGATTAATGCGTATTAGGATTTTGGGAGATTTCACGCCCCACATGTTACCGTGTGATAGGTGCCTCCAATCTCCCGGCTGTCCTTTCTGATTTGGAGCTGCTGACAGATAAGCCGTGAGAATGTTTTGCGAATTCTGTAATATCCAGGAGACATCGGGATACATTAGGCCTTTCCTAACAGCAGATATTACTACATGACTATAATACGATACATATGTTGGGTTTGGCGTTAAGTACTTTTTTTTTTTTTTATAGAGAATCTGAAGTTCAAAAATACAGCTGTTAATATAACCCGCTCACCCAGCTTTCCTAGAGCCCTGAAAGGCACATCTTTCTAGTTCTGGCTTTGATTTTCTCGAATTTGGCTACATTTAGAATGGATCAATGGAATGAACCAGACTTTGCCATGAGGGCTAGTTTCTTAGTAGTGCCCCCGGTCGGGTTTGTTACCCCCCCACCGCCAGGATTTTTGGGATCCATGTTATTACAGATCCAGTAATGTGCAGGGGATTTGCTTCTCTAATGACAAAGTTTAGAAATGAGTCAAGTTAAGCCCCCGCAGCCCCTCCAGAAACCTTATCACCCCCGGCACAGGGCTCCAGCCTCACTCCTGTAACTCTATATCAGCCCTGGGACTCTGCCGGCTGTTGGCTCCGGCTACACCGGGGACTGCCAAATGCAAACAGAGTGCGGCGTATGGCTGGTACATGAGCCATGGCTTTCTGCACCGTTTACATGTTATTGCAGGGATATTAACTGTATCTTACCAAAACCTTCCCCTGTTGCTTGTGATCTGCAAGTCCTCCTTAAAGGGATTTTATAGGATTACAAAAGCATGGCTGCTTTCTTCCAAAACAACGCCATGGGTAATGTCTGGTAATAGGGCTCTGCACAATACAAGTGGATAAGGGTGTGCTGCAATACCACACACAACCTGTAGACAATTGTGGCGCTCTAGTAGTCAACACTTTCATAGAAACGGATGCAACAACAACAGAGTTTCTGTTACAACTTCTGTAAGTTCACCCTGCTTTCCCGAGCTCCACTTTTTTTTTTTTTAGATACAGGAGATACCAAGGATTTTGATCCAGCTTTCCTAGAGTCCTGCATATCATATAGTCATATGTCAATGAGGGATACAGCCTAGATTTAAGATGACCTGTCGCTTCTCCTTTCATGTCTCTTAGCAAATACTTATATTCTCCATGAAAGATGTTATTCCTCTGTTGTTCCTCTTGGAAATACCATTTACCTTGCCAAAGAGATGTGCCCCCTTATGCACCCATGACACTAGATGAATGGGTCATGGGTGCATAAGACTGGTACGGGGTGGTAGGGTCCTGGCGTACATTTTGCTTCATTATTCACTATCGTGTCTCTTCCTCGTCTCTGCTATTCCCTTTGTAATATTTCTGACGTCCCCCTCACCGCCCCCGGGCACAGACTTGTGATTTTTGCAGATATTTTTTTGCTTTCCATCCTGGCATATCAATAAATAGCTATTACAATATTAAATGGCGCCCAGCTCCTAATAACCGAATGACATCCTGCGCCAGAGATACAAATTGGATACAGAATGTCTCATCCCTGCCAAGTCAGCGGCTGGTGCAGGTGGCAGGATAAATTGGCTGGCACACCTGGAGGGCCGGGTGCAGACCCCACCAGGGACGTGTCTGACTGTCTCATCTGTGAGCAGGCATCCTGTTTGGGTTGGATGATGGACAGCTCTGTTGTCTTTCATGTCATCGCCGCCTCCCTAGGGCTTAGTTTGGGCACTACAGGATACATCCACCCTCTAACAGGGAACGCTATAACAACATCAAAGTGGGGCCCGGGGTTCGGGAGGGGGGCTATCTGCTGCAATAATGAACTTGGAAGAGGAATCCGACCTGTTCTGCTGAGCAGAATTCATCTAGTCTACAATGAAGCCTTGTGTATGAAGATGTAGCAGAGCTGAGAGTGTTATTCGTCAATAAATCTGCAAACCTACTACATTATACTATGTAAAGCCGCAGGGATCACATGGGTTCTGCAGAATAAACTCAGCTCTGCTACATCTGTGTATGTTATATGGTTGTTTATAGGTTATAGACACCACATGAAGGATATTTCTTAGTTTCCAGCATAGTAAGGATCGTCTGACGTTTTACCAGCACCAATCACTTGACATGACTGCTTTATTCCAAACTTGGCGCCACCCCTGTCCTCAGGTTGTATGCGGTATTGCAGCTCAGCCCCTTCAATTCAATGGACCTGAGCTGTAATTCCAGGCACAACCTATGGACAGGTGTGGCGCTGTTTCTAGAATGAAGTGGCCATGTATTTATATTATTTAAGTTATTTGCCATTTGTATTGATATGGGGAGCAGGGGACACCAAGGTAGATGTCAGGGCCCATTGGGCTTGGGAGGGGATATGGTATACATGTCCCAAACCTGTCCAATAGTCAGAGGTGGGATAGACAGGGGACCTACTGTCAATCACCCAACCACCCACATACACTCGCTGCTGCTCCTAATGGGTGGTGGGTGTTGAAATCTCTATTTTGTCCAAAGAATTAGAACCCTGCCAATAGGGGGCGCCCTATCCAGGGGAATTCATAAGGGACTTCATGGTTAATACTGCCCCTTTCTGACCCTGACCTTGCTGGCTCCTGTCCTGAATTATGACGATTTTTGGTTCCACTTGCAGTCCCCATCCCCAAGAAGACCCCTCATTCCTGATCCCCCATTACTGCAGCCGCTGAGTTCCCCCTCCCCTATGCAATCCCTGACCACATCCCCCTGTTGTTGTGATTCAGGAGAGCAGCGGCGGTGATCTCCTACAAGTGCCACTTCTCTCCAGCATTGGGATTTCTGGAGGACGCTGTCAGAGATTGCAATGGGGAGGGGGGCTTTCAATAGTGGCGAGGGTGGAGGGGCAGATGTAGGACAGCGGGTTCTTCTTGGCCATGCAGAGGTTACCACTTCCCCTGGAACATCCTCAGGATGCCCCTGCCCTTTATCCTACACAGAGGCGGCTGCCCATAGGGGTCTTATACTTATAATCCACTTACCCATAATGCATTGTGTTCTCTGCAGACCTCTGGTATTGTAAGACACCGGAGCCGTCGCTGGACAAACTGGGGCAGGTTAAGTTGTCAAAAAGTGCCAGAATTTGTGAACTTTTTTTAGACACTTTTTGTTCCTTTCTCTCCAACGAGGCGTGGCTTATCTGGAAAACGTGTGGATTAAAGGGGATCTCCGACCCCTAATCGAATTTTGATACTTATGAATAGTTAATCAGTCTGTGATCTGTGGGGATCTGACACCTGGACCCCGCACAGATCAGCTGTTGGTGCTGGAGCTGCTAGTGGACAGGGAGCACGTGCCGCATCATTCCTATACGAGTCATAGGAGCAGCTCAGCAGTGCCCTCCACTGTACAGTGGTGGTTCCGGTGAACTGCAGCGTCACTCCTATGACTTGAGTAGGAGAGGTGCTGCACCCACTTTACGTCCGGAACTTGGGGGCTGCTAGAATGGCTGATCTGTGCAGGGTCCTGGTGTCAGACCCTTAGACATCACATACTGATGAACTATCATGGAAAGGTCAGGAGTATAAAAATTCCTTTTGGGGCCGGAAAACCATTTTAAAACTCAGCTTTCCCAGAGTGAAGAACTTGCCTTATTGTACATTATACAATGATGTGCAAAATTTTTAGGCAGACATGGAAAAATGTGCTCTGAATGCATTCAAAAATGAGAAGACTTGACCTTTGCCCTGTGCATTCTTCTAGGTACAGACAGATTTTGTCAGAATTTGGCCCGGAGGTTGTTACCGCCATCTTGGAGAAACCAGCACTAATCTTCGGTGTACGTTGGCTTTCTCCAATCTGTCTAGCTGTTCATGTCATCCCAGACAGACTGGAGGATTTTAGATCAGATTATATCTGCGGGGGTCGTATCATCACTTTTGGGACTCCTGCTCCAGAGGGTAAAGGTCACACCAAATATTGAAGGGATTTACATTTCAGACAGGTTGGTTTGGGGAGGTCTTTTAAATCTCTGCCCCAAAAATGGGCAGATCCAACCAGGACTTTTTGGGATAGGCCATACATTTTGTGATTGGTGAGGGGTCAACAAGTCATCCTCGCGTAGATCTTCTGGACCACTTTTGATGCCCATGCTATTCAGTGCACAGAAGAGGCAGCCGTTGTCTCCATACCCTGTATAGTGGCCAGACGCTGGTACTGCATCTTGGCTACCATTGAAGTCATTGGAACCAAGCTGCATCTGGCCACTATACAGGGAGTGGAGTTCTGCTTCGCCCTACGTGTAGTTGTGTTATATGGACATTGGAGCTGATCCATTGGGAGGTCGTGTGGCCTGTTGCCCATCCCTACAGATCAGATATTAATCCTACCAACAAGACATGAATATAAATCCCCTTTAAAGAGGATGTTTTCACCTCTCCTACCAAATCCAGCTCTTTACCTCTTTAAATAGCCGCCCCTCCACTGATTCCGGCGCAGTTGGAATTTTTTCTCTAACCCCCACCGTTCCTGAGCAATCATTTCTGTTAGTTGCAGCACAGTTATGTTCTCTGGTGTCAGGTGGGCGGTTCCTGTCCATCTACTGCAGCCAAGGACCGCCCACCGGACAGTAGAGGGAAACAAACTGAACTGATTGCTCAGGAACAGTGGGGGCTAGAGAAAAAAATTCCAACTGCGCTGGAATCAGTGGAGCAGCGGCTATTGAAGGAGATAAAGAACTGGAGTTGGAGGAAATGGTGATGGGTCCACTTTAAGACCCCTCCCCATGGCTATGTAGAAACCAGATACACATTTCATAGCCAAGTATATGGTAAAGGAAGCAATAACAATAGGGGACATGCAATGACATCAGTTACTATATCCTATAAGACTAGTGACATCATCATTCCTGGCTTGGTGATGTCACTAGTAGTGAGTAGATCAGCTTGCTGATTGGCTGGATGTTTGAAGCAGTCTACAAAGCACATATGGTCATCGTCGACTGCAGGGACCGCCATGGGTCCATGTCTCGGTCCAATTGGGATACTGTCCTCTATCAGTCCACTAGTTACAAAATTTTAAGATTGTTTATACTAAAAATCTAAAAATTAGAGAATTTTTTTTGGCAGGGACCAAATAAGGGATGATTCAGAGGCCGGTAAATGATAGGCGCCGATTTGCGTCCCGTTCTCCTAATGATTCATAAAGAGAAGTAAAATAACAGGATGTGCCGAGAAATCGTCTGCGCTATTAACCTATTCATGGGCTTTCAATATCAATTATGCCCGTGTTCTTGTGTACATGAGATAATATAAAGCAGACGTGATGCCCCCGGCCTGTCCTACCTCAAAAAAAAAAAATCTGCAAAACACTGTGTCCTTGGGATAAGATCGCGCCAATTAAAGCAGCTTAATGAGGCCTTCATGCAAATCAGGCTGATGCATATGTATGAAGCCGGGCGCCGCCACCGCCGTAAACTTTAAATAATCCTATTGTGATGGCGGAGTTATTTTCTTTTAATTGCTTCTGTTGCACGTGGAGGGGGAAGTTCTGGTTTTTACCCTGGCGGACACTGCCGAAATACACATTTATATATTAGGGGCCGGTATCTCTGGGGATGGAGAGAGGGGGAAGGAGGGGGATAACACTTTATCTAGTGAAGACATGCATAAAAGATGCGCAAGGAATCTGTAGTCATCCAGAGAGTGCGGAAATTCTACTAATCCGGGATAATAAATTGGATTTCAATATAGAATATCCCCTTTATTGTTTACAGCGCCATACTTTTGGTAGTGGCTGAGTCAGGTACTACTCTACCTGATAGCTGTCCCATAAACTGGTCACAGAAAGGCAAATTTTAGGTTTATTAGTGGAAACTTTCCAGGCAACATTGAGATGTTACTGGGTTAAGCAGGGGTGTGGCTTAAAATTTTTAGTGACTTTGGGATTAACATGTTGACTCTTTTCATCTTCAGAGATATGATTTTGTCTTGAAATCCATGGCTGTCCAACAGGCATGGCTTAGTTTTATTAATGGAGGCTTTCCAGGCAACTTTGGAGATATTCCTAAGTTAAGCAGGGGCGGGGCTTAATATTTTCAGTGATACTTGGGATTCGGATTATTCTTTCTACTCTTAGAGGTAAGATTTTGTCTTGAGCTCTCCTGCCGTGTCTATCTGCCAATCTCACAAAAGGACATAAAGAAATATGGTCTAGGTTAAGGGGTTTTCATAGCAATTTTGGATATATTCCTTTAAGCAGGGGAGGGGCCTAAATTGTTCAGTGATTTTTGGCACAGATGTTGTCTTTTTATTGTCAGATATATGAGTTTATCTTGACTGCCTATCTGTCCCATAAACAGATCTGGCTTAGGTATTTAGGGTTAAGTTTTGAGAGATTTCTGGGTTAAGCAGGGGCGGGACTGAAAAATTTTCATTGATTTTTGGGATTTAGACATTGAGCCTTTTCATCTTCTAAAATAAGAGTATGTTTTGAGCTCACCATTGTCCTTATGTGCCAGATGTCCCACAAACAGGCTACAAAAGCCATGGCTTAGGTTTATTAATGGAGGCTCTTCATGCAACTTGGATTAAGCAGGGGTGGTGCCTAAAATTTTCAGTGGTTTTTTTTTCATTTTTTTTAGATTTTGAGTCTTTCATTATCGGAAATACTATTTTGTCCTGCGCTCCACACACCCCATGAAGGATAGTCCAGAGGACTAAGTGGGGCCCTGCTACATTTTAGCACAAGGGCCCAGGATCTTAGGCAGCAGTTTTTGTTAAAGAAGACCCATCATAAATCTCTTATATTCAGAGGACATCCACCCCCCGTAACTTGGACCCCGGCTGATCGAGCGCATCTAGGGCCTTGGCCTTCCTTATTAACACTGATGTGAGTTCCATTATATATAAATAAAAAAAAAAAAGTTTTTGAAAGTTCTAGTTTTGGCCTCCGAGGGCGCTGTTCCATAGCGAATTCCTGCAAGCTTTGCCAAATTTTGCAAGTTTTTTTTTTTTTTTTTTGCCCTCTTTATCCTGAAACGGATATCTCCCCAAACATAAGGGGGATTGTGGCAGACTTAACCATTGGAGAGGATTTTTTGTTTTCTTCCTACTTATCCTCCGTACAAGGAGTAGAATGACAGCTTCTAACCACAGGGGAGCGCCGCTTATTACAATTTCACAATTCACTAAAGCATCAAAGCCGCATTAATTAGTGAAAAGTGGAGCTGGTGAATATTTATGACATTTTCTTGAGTCGACGTCGCCCCCTTGGTTGCACACAAATAATTACGGTGGCAGATATTGCCGGCTGGATTACCTCTGCTGGAGCGGAGCCTCGACGTCCTACACGGGCGGCTTTGCTTAGCAACCACTTTTAGACGTGGATTGGTATAAAAACAATTATCCAGGTCGTTGTCGCGTTTCCTGATCTCTGTTCATTACTCCTGATGGTTTCCATTGTCAGGATAATAACACTTGTAAATAATCAGGTTTCCATCTACGCTCTGGTTATGTTCCCGTCTGTTACTGTGGTCTGTAGATCATGCATGACATTGGATTGTCTGTAGGGGGAGCCACAGGTGGCAAAAGCGGCCGGGACTATGCATTTCTATGGAGCCTGGGTGACTGTGTGACTAGCCTATAGTTCCATAGGCAGATCACCTACGGTCGATGGTGTGATCCTATGTGATGAGGACTCTTCAGTCTAGTCCCTCTCCCCAAATTGACACAGAGTATGCCCACTACAGTCTACGTGTTTGACCCTTCCCCTTAGAATACAGTATATGGAAAAAGTCAGAAAGCTCCTCTATTGTGTCGTCTTTCTACAGTTTTCAAGGGAATATGTTCCAAAAATGGCCTATTGATGTTTTCTACGTCACTATATTATATAGATACTATATCCTCCAACTTTTCCTCTGCCCACCAAGCCTAATAATAGACCGACACTTGCCAATTCTGTACTAGATTTATGTGCAGCAGTAACCTATGCATCACAGATAGGATTACAATAGAAGATAACACCTCTATAGATAACACCACCAAGCCATCATTACATCACTACTCACAATAGATGATGTCACAGCTTAGCTCCTCCCCTTCTAGAAAACTCTCCCATAGACCTCAGAGTCAACTCCAGACTATTGCAGCCTATGGCCACGACTGTGTTGTAAAGCAGGTCACAAAATACTGTTAACAGAGCAGAGGAGAAGCTCAGGCAAGATGGACGCCCCCATAATCATGGACAGAAAATGGAATAAAAAAAAAAAAACTACAATAAGAAAATAAAACAGAGCAGAAAAAAAAGTGGTTTTTATAAATGGAATAAAACGATTACACATTTCCTTTAATTCTCTCCTTTAAGTGCCACCTCCCCATCCCTCACCCCCTTGGACCTGCTCCTGTGAATTCCGGATATTTCTGCGCCTCTTCTAGGATGGCTCCTTGTGACCGTTCATGTATGTTGGCGTGGTTTGCCGCCTCTTGTCTTCCGTCTCTTCACGCTGCACATTAAGATTTCATTTCCATAAACTTCTATATTTTGGCGCCCGGAGATCTCCGCGTTTCTTTTGTGATCCACCACCGAGCAAAGATTTTGGAACCGAGTTAAAAGTAATGACTGCAATTTAGGGATGGTTGAAGCGATTCATTGTATCAGGCGCTCATTTAAATCAGCGTCTATTGTGCGCTCGCAGCGGCTCCGGGCCAGGCTCGCCGACTAAACTTTACAGAACGCAAATCGCAACTTATCTACACTTTGTTTGCCGGAGAGATGAGAAGAATCGAGAATAATTGACAATTGTAATATCCGGATGGTTTTATCTATCTATCTATCTATCTATCTATCTATCTATCTCTTATCTATCTATCTATCTATCTATCTATCTATCTATCTATCTCTTATCTATCTATCTATCTATCTATCTATCTATCTATCTATCTATCTATCTATCTATTGATCTCTATCTATCTATCTATCTATCTATCTATCTATCTATCTATCTATCTACAGTCCATAGGAATACATTGATACAATGGCCCATATTCAGTAACTTGTGTGTGGTCCATCTTTCCATACACTGCAGGTTCTTGTCCTATCTTCTCTTGCAGCTGCGTAGTGTGCACATGGACATACGAAGATTATGTAACAATGATACAGGAAAGTCTTGATAAACATAACAATGTATCTGGTGCTTGATCCCTAAGACTTCTGAAGTTATCACTGAGACAAAGTGTCTACACAGGGGCCTGTCCGGGGCTGTGTGATAAGATACTGCTGGCCAGGCAGGGGGGGGCAGACAGGCAGATGGCAGGTGGGGCAATTATCTGAGCAGGCACAGAAGAAAAAAATAACACGTGCAATGGGATTGCCATTCCAAATCCTTTTTTTCCCCCTCCCTCCAAAGAATTTTTCTGTGTATGAGAATGCTTCATCTGCGGAACTACATAGCTTAGGGGTACACCGACCACTACATAGCTTAGGGGTACACTGACCACTACATAGCTAAGGGGTACAGCGCCAACTACCTAGCTAAACGGTACACTGCCAACTACCTAGCTAAGGGGTACATAGACCACTACATAGCTAAGGGGTACACCTCCAACTACCTAGCTAAGGGGTACATAGACCACTACATAGCTAAGGGGTACACCTCCAACTACCTAGCTAAGGGGTACATAGACCACTACATAGCTAAGGGGTACACCTCCAACTACCTAGCTAAGGGGTACAGCACCAACTACCTAGCTAAGGGGTACACCTCCAACTACCTAGCTAAGGGGTACACCTCCAACTACCTAGCTAAGGGGTACACAGACCACTACATAGCTAAGGGGTACACAGACCACTACATAGCTAAGGGGTACACCTCCAACTACCTAGCTAAGGGGTACACAGACCACTACATAGCTAAGGGGTACACAGACCACTACATAGCTAAGGGGTACACCGCCAACTACATAGCTTTGGGGTACCCTGCCAACTACATAGCTATGGGGTACCCTGCCAACTACATAGCTAAGGAGTACATCACTTTTAATGGGGTGGCAGCGTGCATGCTCAGCCATTGATCCATTCCAATAGGGAATCGAGACCCCATAAATCTCCCCCTAGTACTGTCATACTCCCAGGAACTCTTACAATTCCTATTTTTGGCTAGAGGGGAAGCTTTCTCCTCCTGCAGGCCGCCTCCTTATTGGATTGGTGACATTACTAACACTATAATCCCTATATAAGACTCGTATAGACTTTGTATCTGATAAGTAGACAAGGATTTAAAAAAAATCTCCAAATTGATTCCAAAACCAGATTTTTAACACATTTTTTCATGGCGTCGGCAGCTGCAGGACAATTGTTTATGAGCCGGTGGATCCAAGTGTTTACGTCCAGCTACTGCGGCGGGTAATTCAGGACGAGGCGGCGACAATTAGCTCCTTCTAGAAGCAGCTGTGCCCCTGACTCACTGCCGTCTCTTCATGTCCCAAGTGCAATAAAGCCGACTGTAACCACTGAAGATTATAGACGTGGCCGGGTCACTGGAGATGATGAGGAGGATGATGATGAAGGGTTTTAGGAAGCGTTGGCAGGCAGCTGGCGATGAAATACATTCACCAGACCAGGGAGGATGGAAAGTAAAGACCCCCCCAACAAAATAGAGAAAAAGTTGTATCCAACTCTTTATAGATGGACACCCAGCTTTCCTAGAATCCAGAGTCAAGGGTATGTCCAGAATTCTGTGTTGGGTTGAAGTTCCACTTTTATGGATACAGAGCTTCAAATCCCTTACCTAGACATTGATAAAATGCTGGTTACCTGCAGCCACCACTAGGGGGAGCACTTGCAGTCTGTGCTATTATAGTATTTGATGATCTATCCTCTATATCAGATAGGTGGGAGTTTGACACCTAGGAACCTGGCCGATCAGCTTGTCGCCTCCAACCACAGCACCCTATGGTGTATAGTGGCCATACTTGGTATTGCAGCTCAGCCCCATTCACTTCAATGGGACTGAGCTGTTAACAGTCCATGTAACGAATGAACGTGACACCACTTATCCAAATTGGATGACCTATACTTAGGGTAGATCATGACTATCAGGGTTTGACTCATGGCTAGTGTGAGCGAACCAGTTCATTACAAATTTTACAAAAATTTTGGGGATTCGCCACACATGAGTCATTATTATACCCTGGGGTCCCTTTAGGCCCCCGGTTACTATAATGGGCCCTAATTTCAATAATACTATGTAATACCTGATTTCTCCTGTGGTGGCGCTGCAGGTAAATGGAACACCTGTCGCCAGATCCCACAGATCACTGCTGATCACTGAGGGCTAGCCTGTGATTTACCAAATTCATAGTGGACAACCCCTTTAAGGTGGCCATACACCAAAATACTTCCCAGGCGCTCTCCTTCTATACGTACCCCTGATACGGGACATGTATATTATTGACTCCCCGTCTTCATGCTGAGATATTTCCGCACGTCCACCTGTAAGTAGTAGATATGGCCGCCCTGCTGGACTCCTCTGATATGACGGGCGGCGACTAATTGCCCGATATGTTTAATTAATAACAGACACTTTCTGTCCCTCTGAAGCTTCGTCAGCCGGACCCCTGGAGAGATTAGACAAGATCTACAAAGCAGTAATTAGGGGGCAGCTTTAGGGGGGAGCAGAGGAATTATCCTACATGTGATGATGACAGCGCCGCGCCGCCATAAGTAACCCCATCAGTGCCAAGTGCAAGATAAGAGAGAATAGGGAAAATCTATCAGTCCTTACAGATTAGGAACTTATTTCTATACGTATTGTATCTATCTATCTATCTATCTATCTATCTATCTATCTATCTCCTATCTATCTATCTATCTATCTATCTATCTATCTATCTATCTATCTATCTCATATCTATCTATCTATCTATCTATCTATCTATCTCATATCTATCTATCTATCTATCTATCTCCTATCTATCTATCTATCTATCTATCTATCTATCTATCTATCTATCTATCTATCTGTCTCATATCTATCTATCTATCTATCTATCTATCTCATATCTATCTATCTATCTATCTATCTCCTATCTATCTGTCTCATCTATCTATCTATCTATCTTTCTTTCTATCTATCTATCTATCTATCTATCTATCTATCTATCTATCTATCTGTCTCATATCTATCTATCTATCTCCTATCTATCTATCTATCTATCTATCTATCTATCTATCTCATATCTATCCATCTATCTATCTATCTATCTCCTATCTATCTATCTATCTATCTATCTATCTATCTATCTATTCTATCTATCCATCTATTCTATCTATCCATCTATTCTATCTATCCATCTATTCTATCTATCTATCCATCTATTCTATCTATCTATCCATCTATTCTATCTATCTATCCATCTATTCTATCTATCTATCTATCTATCTATCTATCTATCTATCTATCTATCCTATCTATCCATCTATTCTATCTATCCATCTATTCTATCTATCTATCCATCTATTCTATCTATCTATCCATCTATTCTATCTATCTATCCATCTATTCTATCTATCTATCCATCTATCCATCTATCTATCTATCTATCTATCTATCTATCTATCTATCTATCTATGTATCCGTGCTTAGTCTCCGGTCTATAGACATGTTGGACTCTGTTCCTGACAGTCGCTTATTCAGCAAGGATTGTTCTTCACATTATTTCCATGTCTCCGCAGTCTGCAGAGGAAATGAGGGCCTTTGTTTTTGGGCTGTCTGTCAGCAGGACGCGGAGTCCACTCAGCACTTTCCTTCCTGTTCTTCCTTCTTCATAGCTCAGAGAGAGTTAAACCCCCTGACTTGGCCGCACGGAGACCGTCAGCCGGATCCTCCAGAAGATTCGCCTGAAACAACATTTCCAGTGAGAGGCGATACATTGTTTTCTTGGGAAATCCAAACATTAAACCAAACTCTGCCCTATTGTGTTCTGTGTGCGGCATCCAAACCAAATAATGTGCAAAGTAATTGTGAACACAGTGGACAAGTCAGCAAGATGGCCGCCAACAACAACATGAGATGTGGCCGGGCATGCTGAAGAGGACCTCTCACCTCTGCGGACATGTCTGGCTTACAAAATGACTCTCTGTCAAATATTACCAGGAGGAATAACAGAGGAAAAGCACACAGAGTTATGGTGACATGTCAGGAGAAGTGACCAGGGTAAATGAAATGTAGTAAATGGGGGTTTACTTATCCCCTAACCACAGGACAAAGGATAGGTCTCCTGACCACTGGGGGTCCCACCACTAAAATGGAATAAATTGATGGTTACGCAGGCACGCTGCTGCCCCCAGTCATCTGACCCCCATCCTATAACTAGGGGATAGGCTATCTTTCAGTACAAAAATATATATCAAAATATAATAGATGAGCTGCAATACCGCATACAACCTGTGGACAGTGGTGGCGTTGTTTGAAAAAAAAAAAAAAAGCCTTGTTTTTCGAGTCCTATATAAATCATAGAGATCCAAGAAGCAGCTTGCGCCATGCTCAGGCTTGGACTGGGGTTCCTTGGGCCACCTGGAGGAATGATTATGGGGGTTGACCCTCCGCCAGTATGGGACATTTACCCGTCCACCTTTAATTTCCTTGTAATCTAAATTTCTTGAATTAGGAAAAGGAATAGATCCTAATAGAAAGTGATAGTCTCTGAAGTCTAATCCTCTATGATCCCTTTAAGTTCCTGTCATTACAAAGAGACTCCTCCTCCAACCTATTGTTCCGCCTCTGAGGATCCTTAGGACGAGGTCAATCAGAAGATTAGGGTCGAGGAGCCCTCCATGTTGGAGATGGTGGGCCCACCAGATAACATGATCTTGGGGGATCACCTTCTAACAGACTAAAATACCCTTCATCTCTAGTTGTCTTCTGTTGGACCATTATTGTGTTAGAACATAGGTCCACCCGAGGATCCTCAGGTTCTCTGGTAGGCCAGTCCAACACTAGATACCCTTCAGTTCTTTAGTCTGATCCTGACTTTACTCCTTCTCCAATGGTCACTAATTTCCATCTGCTCCATCGCAATACAATAATGGCACCCGAGGAACACGTCCCACTGCTGGCATCACATCAGACACCAGACTAAGCCACCATTCTTGGCAACAGATGAGAACCAAATCCTGACTATAAGACGTACGTGTGAAATCATGGGGAACATCTTGGTGCTGGCAGAGAAGCTTCTTCCATCTGCTGAAGGAACGTCTGGAACAAACATCTCTAGATCTTGGACAGATGAGGTGATCCACCACCTTCTGAGCCATTGGTGGCCAACTGGACATCTGTAGGCTACCACATGGTGCCCTTTGGTTCTCACAACCTGTTCATATTGAATTACACCATAAAGACCTCTGAAGATCTATGGAAGACCACACCAATCCAGGATCTCTTAGGAGACTGACCCAACTAGGTGATGACCTTTGTAGGAGTTGACATCCATGTTGGTTGTCATCTCATAAATGAATACATATA
Organism: Leptodactylus fuscus; assembly: GCF_031893055.1. Taxonomy (NCBI): domain Eukaryota; kingdom Metazoa; phylum Chordata; class Amphibia; order Anura; family Leptodactylidae; genus Leptodactylus; species Leptodactylus fuscus. The sequence goes on along the minus strand of NC_134271.1, from coordinate 15,758,882 downwards.
AGAACAAACTGAGTCGACTTTATAAATTTGTATAAGGTTGACAGAAGACGACTAAAGAAGACTATATATGTGACTTCCTCCAGCCAAAGAAGAGCAGATAGTCATGTAGTGCGGTGATGGCTCTGGCCCTGCAGAACGGGAGAACCTCAGAGAGAGAATCTCTATTCTATGTAAGAAAAAAATTGGGTCAGGAGCGGGGGTGCCCAATAGGGTAGAGGAACTGGGTTAAAAGTTGACCAGTTCTCCATTTTTATCTAATGCTATGTATGTATACCTATGTGTCTCCATGGTTACTTACTACCAGTGGCGTAACTAGGAATGGCGGGGCCCCCCACACCAACCGTCCGACGCCGAAGATCTCGACTGACCCCCTCCTCCGCACTCTATTATGTCCCTTAGTAAGCCCTGCACACAGTATTCTGCCCCATAGTGGCCCCTACACACAGTATTATGCCCCATAGTGGCCCCTGCACACAGTATTATGTTCCCATAGTGGCCCCTGCACACAGTATTATGCCCCATAGTGGCCCCTGCACACAGTATTATGCCCCATAGTGGCCCCTGCACACAGTATTATCCCCCATAGTGGCCCCTACACACAGTATTATGCCCCATAGTGGCCCCTGCACACAGTATTATTCCCCATAGTGGCCCCTGCACATAGTATTATCCCCCATAGTGGCCCCTACACACAGTATTATGCCCCATAGTGGCCCCTGCACACAGTATTATTCCCCATAGTGGCCCCTGCACATAGTATTATGCCCCATAGTGGCCCCTACACACAGTATTATGCCCCATAGTGGCCCCTACACACAGTATTATGCCCCATAGTGGCCCCTGCACACAATATTATCCCCCATAGTGGCCCCTGCACACAGTATTATGCCCCATAGTGGCCCCAGTACACAGTATTATGTCCCCATAGTGTCTCCTGCACACAGTATTATGCCCCATAGTGGCTCCTGCACACAGTATTATGCCCCATAGTGGCCCCTGCACACAGTATTATCCCCCATAGTGGCCCCTGCACACAGTATTATGTCCCATAGTGGCCCCTGCACACAGTATTATCCCCCATAGTGTCCCCTGCACACAGTATTATCCCCCATAGTGGCCCCTGCACACAGTATTATGCCCCATAGTGACCCCTGCACACAGTATTATGTCCCATAGTGTCTCCTGCACACAGTATTATCCCCCATAGTGGCCCCTGCACACAGTATTATGTCCCATAGTGGCCCCTGCACACAGTATTATGTCCCATAGTGGCCCCTGCACACAGTATTATGTCCCATAGTGGCCCCTGCACACAGTATTATGTCCCATAGTGTCTCCTGCACACAGTATTATCCCCCATAGTGGCCCCTGCACACAGTATTATCCCCCATAGTGGCCCCTGCACACAGTATTATCCCCCATAGTGGCCCCTGCACACAGTATTATCCCCCATAGTGGCCCCTGCACACAGTATTATGTCCCATAGTGGCCCCTGCACACAGTATTATCCCCATAGTGGCCCCTGCACACAGTATTATCCCCCATAGTGGCCCCTGCACACAGTATTATCCCCCATAGTGGCCCCTGCACACAGTATTATGCCCCATAGTGGCCCCTGCACACAGTATTATGTCTCTCAGTGGCCCCTGCATACAGTATTATGTCCCCATAGTGGCCCCAGTACACAGTATTATGTCCCCATAGTGTCTCCTGCACACAGTATTATGCCCCATAGTGGCCCCTGCACACAGTATTAACCCCAATAGTGTCCCCTGCACACAGTATTATGTCCCATAGTGGCCCCTACACACAGTATTATGCCCCATAGTGGCCCCAGTACACAGTATTATGTCCCCATAGTGTCTCCTGCACACAGTATTATGCCCCATAGTGGCCCCTGCACACAGTATTATCCCCCATAGTGGCCCCTGCACACAGTATTATCCCCCATAGTGGCCCCTGCACACAGTATTATCCCCCATAGTGGCCCCTGCACACAGTATTATGTCCCATAGTGGCCCCTGCACACAGTATTATCCCCCATAGTGGCCCCTGCACACAGTATTATCCCCCATAGTGGCCCCTGCACACAGTATTATGCCCCATAGTGGCCCCTGCACACAGTATTATGCCCCATAGTGGCCCCTGCACACAGTATTATCCCCCATAGTGGCCCCTGCACACAGTATTATGCCCCATAGTGGCCCCTGCACACAGTATTATGTCTCTCAGTGGCCCCTGCATACAGTATTATGTCCCCATAGTGGCCCCTGCACACAGTATTATGTCCAGGATTGGCAAGTAAATAGGAGGGAGGTTTTTTTTACTTAGAATAGTCACTGACTGCAAATGGAGATGGTAAAAATGGCGAAATATTTAACCCTTAACTATATTTTGCATAGTTGAGCGGTGTTTGCTGTGACAACGGTGTCGGGGGTAGCGTTCCCTGCAATGGAATAAAAGGTTGTCAGAGTTTGTCCTCTAGGAATGAACCTGAGACTCTGTTATAATCTGTCCTCCATAGTCTCATAGAGCTCAGCTATACATGGTCATGTGATACAGATGTAGCAGAGCCGGATGTGTCGCTTTAATTTTAGTAATTGCTCTCCGAGTTAAAGGGGTTTTCCATCTTGCAAAGTGATAGTATATTGCTAGGATATCACCGCTCCTGAGAATAGGGGGCTGCAGCGTCAGTTTAGTTCTGTGTCCCCTACTAAGCTTTCCTTGCACAGTGGCGCCCCCAACCACCCTCTATCCTCAATGGGCAGGCTGAATTTGGCCGGGGTTCATTGTGCAGGGAAAACTTAATGACAATAATGTTCTGACAAAGTCAGCTCTGCTACATCAGGAAGCCTCGGCTCTGCTGAATCTGCGTGTTGTGGTTTATGTGAGGGATTGCATTGCTGAAGTCAGGATGGTTAATGGCCTCTTCTGCTGGAGTGAACAGAATTCCTTTGGAGGCTGTTATCTCAGGGGGTTTCTGTAATTGGGGAGGGGGCTGATTGTTCCTCAGCGTGAGCAGGCAGAGCTGTCATCAGGTCCAAGGAAAACGCTTAGTGGAACATCTTTGTTGTGTTTCCAAATCCTCCACCCCTCCAGCTTATGTCTCCCTAACGGAAGGGGCACAATCACTGATCTGGCACTGGGCATATGGCTGCGGCGCTCCCCCTGGCACTGAGCGGCTGCTTTGTGTCCAGGCTAAGTGCTGGGTGGGTACAGGGGGGCTTCACTATTGTAAATCCATTCACTCGAGAGTCCCGGCTGTGCCAAATCCCAGGAACCTTTTCTGCAAAAACTAGGTAACAACAACCGTTACAACTCCTATAGTGTTACTCAACTTTCCCAAGCTCCTGAATGTGGAACCCATATGGACCTCCTGAGGATGAAATGAATTTGGGGGACCAAAGGTGAAATAAGAAAGAAAGGTGTCCCTATAGTGCCACCTAGTGGTGGTGCCTACCGTGCAGTCAATATCCATCCCTTTAACAGGCCGTACAACACAAGCTGGCTACCCTGTAATCAACGCCCGACCCTTTAATAGGCCTTACAATGTTAAGTGGATACTGTATAGACAATATCCATCCCTTTAACAAACCTTGGCTACCCTGTAATCAACGCCCGGCCCTTTAATAGGCCTTGCAACATGAGTTGGCTATCCTATAGTCAATGTCCATTCCTTTAACAGGTTTACAAACATGAAGTGTTTACCCTACAGTCAGTGTCTATCCCTTTAACAAGACTTGCAGCATCAGGTCACCATCCCTGTAGTCAATGTCCATCCCTTTAAAAGGCCTTGTAAAATGAGGTGACCACCCTGTAGTTATTGACCACCCCTTTAACTGGCCTGACAACATGACCAAGAGACCCAGTTGCCTACAGGTGTTTTGGGGTTCTTCCTCCTTGTCAGTACCCATATAGGGTGCTTGGTTGGGTAGGTGAGAGTCCCTTAATGTAAGACCCTTAAAGGTTAGGTGTAACAGCAATCTACATATGTCCCAGAATGCATTGCCTGCCCTGTAAGTCACTCTCCACAATGTGAAACACCACTCCAGACACCTATGTCCTAGTGGGGCAGAAGACCCATCGCTGGGGAAAGAGGCCCCAACGAAGACCTCGTAGTACGAAGCGGTCCCTGTGTTCTCTCCATCTGCCCTGTAAGACTGGAGGACCCCTTTAACCATCACCAGTCTCCTCTCATACTACACAATGGATCCAAGTCAGATGACTCCAATGTTTCTTTTTGTCCAAGTTCTTGGACTCGGTTCTTTCCTCTTTCCCTCCGTTGTTTGTAGATTTGTAATCATTGTCAGATTTTTCAGATTCGGGAATGTTTTTGACGAATGATCCAAAGAATCTGAAATTTGACCATCTGAAATTTTGACTGAGGTCATCTAAGGGTACACTGAAATCACGGGGGTGGGGTGGGGTGGGGGGGTATATAGAGCCAGAAAAGGGGGAGAAATTTTTAGTTTTTTTTTCAAAAACACCTCTTCCTCCCCAACACGTGGTACGACTCATGGAACAATTCTCAATTTTTTTGTAGAGAGGTCCATGGGTCTGTACAGACCACTCCAGGCCTTCACTTTGGGTCTCCATTCTTATGGCCCATTCTATCTATCTATCTATCTATCTATCTATCTATCTATCTATCTGATATCAATAACCACCGCAACTTTTTGAAACCCAAAAAATGTCAAGTATTTTTGGCGGCAGAATGTTTGCTCCAGATCCATCTTGTTCCCCAGCATCGGCTCCTCGTCCCCCTCCTCTCTGAGAAGACAATAGACAGCGGCTCGTGCACCCGAGGAGACAAAAATAGCTGTAATTTCTGTTTACGGATCCTTCCCCTGGTATTGTTTCAGGATAAGATACGGGAAAATATCGGCCATTAATGTGCCCCAAGGGTTCAGTACAGGAAGGCTGATAAGACTGTGCTAGGTGTAGCGTGATGTGAACATGCTCATAGGGGACAGATCGCTGAGTCGCCTTTCACTCAACAAACAGGATCTCGAGACTTGACAAAGGAAAGTGAAATTTTTGAAAATTTTTTTAAAGACCACTTCATGACCAGACCATTTTCCCTGGTTCATGACTGGATGCGGTCTCTTATTTTATGGGGTTTTGCATCTTTTTTTGGTGATCCGTAGACCTTTATTGTTATGTCATTTTTATTTTTACTTTTATTATTATTTATTTATTTTTTACTTAATTTTTTTAAAGTATGAGTGGATCCAACGATTGTGTTCTGGAGATCCCTTATCCATGGTGGTGGATCTCGAGATCTCGCGCCGACCTTGTGATTGTGAGAAGAAATAGTGAATTGTACAGACCTGAGCCCACCAGCGGGGCTCCACCACAGCTGTCTCGTCTCCGTCACCTGTCATAGCACTCACACGTGGGCAATAATATCACATTACAGCCCCCTCCCCACTAATGTTTTTCACTCATTGTTCTAGGAATTTTCTGTATTTTTTTTTTTTCTTAAGGGGGAATGTCTCACTAGGGTTGAGCGATTGGGATTGGTAAAAATCGGATTCTGATCGGCGATAAAATTTGCTACTGGCCAAGCATTGTGGGAAAAGCTAAAAACGTTAGCTACTAGAGATGAGCGAGTACTATTCGAATAGCACGCTCCCATAGGAATGAATGGATGCAGCCGGCACACAGCCTATGCTGACGTCCAGCCGCTTCACCCCCTGTGCGCTGGCTGCGTCCATTCATTCTAATGGGAGCGTGCTATTCGAAACGGCAGTTTCGAATAGTACTCGCTCATCTCTAGTAGCTAACACTTACCTGCGCAGATCCGCTGCCTCTGTCACTCCCCGTTCTTCTCGGTCCAGTTCTCTCTCATGTGTAAAGGCCTTCAGAGCACCGTGCGCGCCCCTGCCTCCCAGGTTAGTGTTACAGACCTAGGAAGAAGGTGGGGCTTGTGGCTTAGGAGAGTGTGGGCGGGTACAGGGAGGGTAGACGTGAGTGATGCACTCATGTCTCCCACGCCCTGTGCCCGCCCACACTCTCCTAAGCCACAACAAACCCCGCCTACTCCCAGTATCTCTAACCTTAACCTAGGGAGGCGGGGGCACGCACGGCGCTCTGAAGGCCTGTAAATTTTTTTAAATAAATACACAGCGCGTAGTCTAAAAATTAAATCATTCAAGTTTTGGACTCCATGCTCTGTAGTGAATAGGATCGTTTTTAAAATCCGATCTTCGATTATTAAGAAAAATGTATTTGGTAAGAAAATAAATGGATTTTAGGCTACAAAAATTTAATATAAAATAAAGAAGTCTAAATTTCTACACGGAGTCATTTTTAGAAGATATTATTGCATAGGTCGGAGCTCTGGCTTTCTGATACAGAGCCCCCAATCTCGTAAATGAGGAAATCCTATCTACCTGCAGTCACCACTAGGGGGAGCTTAGTGCCTACTGTATACACATTCAACTCTATATAAATACAGCACAAAAGGCAGGACATGTGTCAGTCCCAGGATAGTACCTAAAATCCAGGACTCCCACTGCTGTAACATCAACTTGTGACTTGGTAGCTGCCTCAAATTTTTTGCAAAAATCCCGGCAAATTCGGTTTCTGTGATCTCAAACTTAAGCATGTGTTTGGGACCTTTAAGGGTTAAGTCCCACCCCACAATCCCATAGAAAGTTGATGGGGTCAGGAGCACGGGTGTTTTCACCATAGGGAGCGAGCGTTTGATGGAGATGTATGGGAGAGAAAGGGGTTACATCTGACTATCATTAGTATCTATGACCGGCCGTGCGGGAACCGGCTACGATTTCCCAAGACGCCCTGGGAAAGTCAGACGAAGCCTCTCAGATCAGCGCAACAAAAGAAAACTGATTAAACCCAAAGAATCGTTTTGTTACTTTACAATCTCGAAGCTAAAAAACATCATTACGGACCCGCAGCCGAGTCCAGATGGGGAAGATTTCAGCCCATAATGGATTCTTTTGATGGAAACATCTGGGGACGGGCCTAGCGCGGCGTGTTTAGCCGGTGTTATTCACATCCGCGCACACACGGACAATTATTGTAATTTTTTTCATTGTTTTCTTCTGTTTGAAGGGAATTTAGAGTTGGCAAAGATCTGTCATCTGCAGCGTCTGGTACAACAAGCTCTGTGGTGTTCTTAAAGGGAACATTGAAGGTTGCCGTATGGGTATGATGTCATCCAAACCTGACTATTTCTGTGAAACTGGCAGCCGTCTAATGGTTATGGAGGCTTCACGACCATGGCAGGGGTCACTGGAGTTACCACTTTGTTTATAGGGTGCCTATTAGGGTTGAGTTGATCTTGAGTTTTCAGGATCGACTTTAAAATCACGATTCATGTCTTCTAAACATGTTGGTGGCCCTGGCCAACCATCTAGTGTGTATAAGGCGTAACAACTCTGTCCGAATGACAAATTTGACCATAAAGGACTGGGCAATAGGATTCCAACATGGTTAGCCAAGAAGGTAGACCTATCCAAGGTTGTCATCTATAGAGACAGATTATGGATGGAAGAGATGGACAATGGGACCGCACTCAAGAACTTCAGCCCTACAGACCAACTTATACTCCATGAAGACATTAGACCCTCCACTAGATCAAAACATCAGTAATGTAGGCCACTTCTCTTGTGTTTTTGATGAATGGCGGATCTCAAAAGCTTGGTCACCATTTGTCTAGATCGAGTGTCCAAGGTTACAGGTTGTGACCGGTCCGAGAAGCCAAACCCTCTTCTTTGGTGCTATACGAAGGGCCTACATTCATGAGTAGTCCAACCTGTCATCTATGGGGCAGATCGTGGATGGAAGAGATGGACAATGGGACCGCACTCAAAAACTTTAGGCCTACAGACCTCCTTCTACTCCATGAAGACAATAGACCCACTAGATCAGCATCGTAGTGTAGGCCACTTCTCTTGTGTTTTTGATGAATGGAGGATCTCAAAAGCTTGGTCACCATTTGTCTAGATCGAGTGTCCAAGGTTATAGGTTGTGACCGGTCCGAGAAGCCAAACCCTCTTCTTTGGTGCTATACGAGGGACCTACATTCATGGGTAGCCCCACCTGTCTAGCAGATAGGTTCACCTCCACCTCCATCTTGAAGACACTTACTCCTTACAAGGTGACCATTCATGTTCACATTAGGAGATGCGTCTAATTGTAGTCATTTGTCTTTGGGTTGAAAATTGGATATGGCTTCCTTCCAGCCATAAAGGGGGACGTCTCCCTGGGGTCTCGAGTGGGCTGAGGATAAGCAGTTCTATAAATGCATTTAAAGGCTTAGCACAAAGGAGATTAGGAGAAGGTAATAACATTCCTCCGGGCATCTGGATGCAATTGGAATATAACTGATACAAAAAAATATTCCGACTATTAGTTACGCATAGCGTATATAGATCAGACCAGGGCAGCAGCCGTAGCCAAAATATGTCTCCCGTAATGTTCACCACGTTTCTGGGCTGAGGGTTTTTCTGTAAGCATTCTCGGCCAGTTAACCACAAACCATGACTTGGTCTTTACTGGTGGAAACCTGGTTAGATGGCGACGACTCCGCACTGTCTTTGTTGAAGTCAAGAATCCAACTCAAGTCAGTTGTTAGTGTCTTGGAGATAAGTTGGGGACGTGAAGCCAGCGAGGAAACCTCTGTCCCTAATATCTATGGCAGTAATTCCTACAACCCCTCCGCTCCTCCAGGGAAAGCAAACAACTACCCCATCCATAGAGCTGCGTACACATTGGCTGGGCATGTTGGTTTTGATAGGACTGATCAACTGCCCTAATGTGTATGGGAGAGAAAGAGGGGGCAGCTGGATTTCAATGCCGGTATGCCTGATCCTTGTATTCTCTAGAAAGATAACGCGCACCTGGTCTGATATGGATCCCGTATAGGTGATGTTCACTGGTCTGGTATGGATCCTGTATAGATGAGGTTCACTAGTCTGGTATGGATCATGTATAGATGAGGATGACTGGTCTGGTATGGATCCCGTATAGATGACGATGACGGGTCTGGTATGGATCCCGTATAGATGACGATGACTGGTCTGGTATGGATCCTGTATAGATGAGGTTCACTAGTCTGGTATGGATCATGTATAGATGAGGATGACTGGTCTGGTATGGATCCCGTATAGATGACGATGACGGGTCTGGTATGGATTCCGTATAGATGACGATGACTGGTCTGGTATGGATCCTGTATAGGTGAGGTTCACTGGTCTGGTATGGATCCCATATAGGTGATGTTCACTGGTCTGGTATGGATCCTGTATAGATCAGGTTCACTGGTCTGGTATGGATCATGTATAGAGGATGAGGATAACTGATCTGATATGGATCCTATATAGTTTAGGTTCTCTGGACTGGTATGGATACCATATAGATGAGGATGACTATTCTGGTATGGACCCCATGTAGATAAGATTCCCTGCTCTGGTATAGATCTTGCCCTTGGTGACGGGCGGTGAGGCCGGGACTCCTTGTCGCCTTGTGTTTTTACAATGTCCGCCTCCAGTCCTTTCATCTCCGCCATGTTTCCTCCGCTTCGCTTCCTTTTCCTGCCCTGTGAATGTTAATTGGGCTTCTTGGCAGCCGATGATGTATATATAACGTGGTGAAGTCCCCGCCATGATCTAATCCCAGCGACGAAGGGGTTAACCCCGCAGTCCATGAAACCAGATCTCCAAACCCCTGATAGAAAGTTATTCCTGTGGAATTGTCCCATAGGACAGGCCGGTCATCCCCTGACAGCCCCGCAATAAATCTTCATTACAGGGGTGGGATATAAATATACTCGTATTGTAAATGAGAGTCAGATGGGGCGAACTGTCATTTCACATTATACCCTCCAGAAGTATGGCGTGCTCAGCGCAGGCACAAGGTCAGTCCTCAGCGCCGGCCCTCAGCCCTTCCTGTGGAGGTTGTAGTCTCTGAAGGCCGCCCGTGTTTCGATAAACACCATTTTCCCCGTAGTTATGGGGCCGGCGGCTCGCCTCGCTCTCGCTGCACTTTGCAGGTTATGACATCACGAAAAAGTTTTGGAAATTTTTTAAAAAATTTCCAATCCTCATGTCCTTCCAGCCTAATATATAGACAGAAACTGTAACCAGAGTGTGACCCCTTTAAATAAAAATGTCATATTTGTCCCTTCTAGACAAATTTTGTCCAAATTTTACGACCATCAAGGAGGATCTTGGTACATAGAAAAAATTGCAAGATTAGAAATCAACGGTTACTTATTTACAGAAACAGCGCCACTCATATCCATAGTTTGTCTGCGGTATTGCAGCTCAGCTATATTAACAGCAGTGAAGTTGAGCTGCAATACCAGACACAACCTTTGGACCAGTGTGGCGCTGTTTCTGGAAAAAAAGCAGACATTATTTTTCTTATCCCTTTAACAATGTCGTATATTTCGTTGGATTAGTCATACATTAGATTTTTTTTCTTCTTCTTTGATATTATTACCTTACCTTCATCTATTGAGTGGAAGAATTTATCATGTCTGACAATAGCAGCCGGCAGACAGCGTTGTTTAATGTCATGGTGACCGCGCTGCCCCTCTGCTATTTTCTCAAGTAATAATATATTGTCTGATGTGAAAGACCATGAGAAACCGCAATGATGTCAGGCAGCCCATGCGAAAGGCAATGTATATTTGTACTTTCCAGAGCAGGAGTAGGGAACCTTCGGCTCTCCAGCTGTTGCAAAACTACAACTCCCAGCATGCACACTTGCTCTGCTGTTCTTGGAACTCCCATGGAAGTGAATGGAGCATGCTGGGAGTTGTAGTTTCACAGCAGCTGGAGAGCCAAAGGTTCCCTATCCCTGTTCTAGAGCTTCCACTGTGATTTAAGGCTGGAGCTGCAGAGGTGCCCTATGACCATAGGTACAGAACGTAGAGCATGTTTCATCTCCTCCACCAACTCTAACTCTGCTCCTTTAATAGTAGCCGCTCCACTGATTCTGGCATAGTTGGAATTTTTTCTCTAGCCCCCACCAGTCCTGAGAAATCAGTGCCGTTAGTTTTGGTGCTCAATATAACAACTAGACTCCCTAATGTCCAGTGGGTGATATTAGAAGCAGGCAAGGAGGGCGTGGCTCAGAGCTCCAATCAGAGCCACACAATGGAAGATTCTGAGTCACACCCCCTTACTCCCCCAATACCACCCCCTGCACGTTAGGGAGTCTAGTTGTCATATTGGGCATTAAAACTTACGCTGGGTTCACACCTGCGTTTGGGGGTCTCCGTTCTATGGTTTCCGTCTTCTGCATGCCAGAAGACGGAAACCATAGACCGGGTCCGGCCGTGCGCGGCGGTGAGCGTTTTAGGCTCTCCGCTGCGAAAGCGGATTTTTTTTATCCGGACACAGAGCACTGCATGTCCGACTCTGTGTCCGGATTATAAAACCCGGTTTCGCGGCGGAGAGCCTAAAACGCTCACCGCCGCTCACAGCCGGACATCTCTCTCACCCATTCAAATGAATGGGTGAGAGAGACTCCTGCAGGTTTCCGTATCCTGCCTGTGTTTTAGGCAGGAAACGGAAACCTAAGTACGGAGTGCCGGGCCGCAGATGTGAACGAGCCCTTACAGCAGTGATTGCTCAGGACTGGTGGGGGCTAGAGAAAAAATTCCAACGACCTAAGAATTGGTGAAGGGGCTTCTATTAAAGAATGCTTGAGTTTGGAAGGCTTCTATTGTAGTTCAAATGCTATCTTTGGAGCTGCACATGTAGGGGTCATTGCCTGACCCAGAACCACTTAGGTTGTGCACCTACCATTTGGTGCACCTGTCAGACAGCCAAAATGTTTCCACCTGGTCACAAGTGTCTCCTATTTCAATAGGGCCGGCATTGTCATAACTGAAAGCAATAGGATTAGTCCAAGTTATGTTTGGATTAATTAAATTACACAATGTATCCATTAGAATACTTTTCCTGAAATACTCTGTGCTGTGGTAGTTTTGCATCAACCACTTCCTGGTGACATGTTACTGCCCCTGTCCTATACAGTCCTGTTCTCACTGTCCCCACAAGAGCAGCGCACACTTCCTGAAATACTCTGTGCTGCCTGGTCCTTATTGTTTCCCAAATAATCTCTCATTCTGTTAAACCCCTCCAGTACATTATAACCCCGTCTTAAAGGGATTCTCCAGGATCGGTTGGTCGGTGTCTGGTATCTGACCCCACACCAAGCGGCTGATTTGGCTACCAGAAGCTGTATATAAGGTATATGGCCAGAAGGAGGTCTGTACATAGTGGTGGTGCCTGGAACTACAACCGTCCAAAAATTTCTGTATAATCCGTCAAATACAATTATTTACAATGTTACCAAATCTGGCAATATCAACCCGTATATGAACGATTAATGTTCCGTTTCACATCAGGCCATAAAGCAATGTCCTTCTTTTGATCCTGATGTGCTGACCTCTAGTGGCCAATATAAGAAATGCGATATTGTAGAATTGGTTTTACTTGGCTATTCCCAGTAAAATACTAAAAACAGAGCAAATTTGTATCAGAAGTAAAATTTGTCCTCCTCGCTTTCCTGCATCGGCGTCGAGCGAGTAACAAGCTCCGGCCTGCATGTGAATAGGATGTAAATGAAATAATCCAATTGTGTGGACACGTCGCAGCACTTGAGCTACACGATGTTCTCGAGTGCAGACGCATCAGACGGGAGCTGGCTCGCCGTTTCCAGAAGTGGCGGCTGAAAGGGTAAAGTCTTTAACATCCGTCGGATGATGTAAATGGCGCCATTTGCGAGTGAGCTGTTATTTTGTTGTCACCGCATTGCAAATTCCCGGAAAAGGTCACTGGTGGGAACAATCCGAGAAACCATTGACGGGTGGTCAGAAGCAAAAATTTGTCATCTGTAGCTGAGGTTATTGGTTTAGTCCAAATTCGTGATCGTGGATGAAGAGGAGGGATCGGTGCGACAAAATCTACCAACCCCAGTCCTGATGGGGCGGGTGTGTTTGTCAAATTGCTCGCCCCTGTTAGGTGCCCAGAAAGGTTGGTTCCTTCCTCTGCAATAAGGGGGCAGAAATAGCATCACAATGGTCGTTGGGTAGCTTTGAAATGAATGGGTCTTAGTTGCAGTACCACATACAACCTGTAGACAGGTGTGGCGCTGTTTTTTTTTTTTTTTTTTAAACTTGAGCTATGACTTTATTCCACGAATGGTCCCGCAATGCTGTGTGTCCCCAGCGGGAAAAATTCCTGGTGGGACCAGAGTTGAACCGAGGATCCTTGGCCCACAACACATGATTCAGCAACCCATAGTACCCATTAAATTTGGGTGTCTTCTGCTGGACCATTATTGTGTTACATCCTGGGTCCCCCAGAGAATCCTCAGACACTCTGGAGGGCCAGTCCGACACTGGTTGGGGGTTGTACAGTGGATGTCCAGTTTAAAAAATCCCTATTAAAAAAATTTGGCGTTAGTACAGGGGTCAGAGTGACCCAGTCCTGTCGTGCATTGCGAGACATACAGTATGGATGGACGTTGTGTAATACTTCATTTATGTGACCAGCTCAGTGTGGCAGCACCTTCATGTTCTGTGTCTGTTTTTCAGGAGCTCCGGGGAGGTTTCGCTCTGGACAGTGGCCCCTGATTGATGACTGTCTCCCAAAGCTGAAGTCTTAGTAGCCGAGAGCTGGTCAGCTGTGCCGAGGTGAGAGGAACTGAAATACCTAATAGAGAGTGAAGTCTGAGATTACAAGTGTGTTGTAGTATGCAGAGCTGTAGATGTACACAGTGACTGCACCAGCAGAATAGTGAGCGCAGCTCTGGAGTATAATACAGGATGTAACTCAGGATCAGTACAGGATAAGTAATGTAATGTATGTACACAGTGACTGCACCAGCAGAGCAGTGAGCGCAGCTCTGGAGTATAATACAGGATAAGTAATGTAATGTATGTACACAGTGACTGTACCAGCAGAATAGTGAGTGCAGCTCTGGAGTATAATACAGGATGTAACTCAGGATCAGTACATGATAAGTAATGTAATGTATGTACACAGTGACTGTACCAGCAGAATAGTGAGCGCAGCTCTGGAGTATAATACAGGATGTAACTCAGGATCAGTACAGGATAAGTAATGTAATGTATGTACACAGTGACTGCACCAGCAGAATAGTGAGCGCAGCTCTGGAGTATAATACAGGATGTAACTCAGGATCAGTACAGGATAAGTAATGTAATGTATGTACACAGTGACTGCATCAGCAGAGCAGTGAGCGCAGCTCTGGAGTATAATACAGGATAAGTAATGTAATGTATGTACACAGTGACTGTACCAGCAGAATAGTGAGCGCAGCTCTGGAGTATAATACAGGATGTAACTCAGGATCAGTACAGGATAAGTAATGTAATGTATGTACACAGTGACTGCACCAGCAGAGCAGTGAGCGCAGCTCTGGAGTATAATACAGGATAAGTAATGTAATGTATGTACACAGTGACTGCACCAGCAGAGCAGTGAGCGCAGCTCTGGAGTATAATACAGGATAAGTAATGTAATGTATGTACACAGTGACTGCACCAGCAGAGCAGTGAGCGCAGCTCTGGAGTATAATACAGGATAAGTAATGTAATGTATGTACACAGTGAATCCACTTTTTCTACTCTGTTCACATCCAAAGCTGAAACCATAATTCTGCTTTTGTACTATCTTCAAATAACCCCTTCAGTGCTGAGTTTACTTTAGGATTCTGGTTCAGTCCAGGTCTCAGGTCTTGAAGATTTTTCCTGCCTTTTCTCCATGCACAACCAATGTCTCCTTCACACTGCACAGCTCCAGCCATTATTTGATTTGGGCCGGTGGCGGTCACTCACGTCTTAGGCTGTTCCGAACTGTCACTATTAATAGTCGGAGCACAAAGCATAAAACAATCATATTGATAGAGCGCACGTCGTGAGTCAGACGCAAGGACTTTCGCTGCATTTAACTGTCTGAGTCATGAAGCTTTAGGTGCATCCACATTGCTGATGATGTCATCGGTCGTGGTCTATTGTACGGAACATTGCGTACCTCCGTAGTCGGTGGAAATCATGAACATGAATGGTTTCCTGTATAAAGTATATATTGTGGGTGTCCCTCGGTGTCACATAGTTAGGCCGGGACTCCTTACATGGGGCACTCTATCCTCCTGCATACAGCGGCTTTAAGGGCTGGCACTTAACCTGATGGCTGCATTGGCATTGCGATGGAGGCAACGGGTAGGAAGCCTCCCTCTCCTCCCATGTGCTTGCTTGCGATCATCATTTTAGGCCTGGTTAGTGGACTGCCTTGGTAATCCATCTTCAGTACTGTTGTTGTAGTATAAGGATAGGTTCACACCTGCACAGGGGTCTCCGTCTTTCAGGTCCATGAACGACTGAGAGCCGGACCGTTAAACAGTGGTTACCCGCGGACCACATAGACTATAATCCATGCTATTTTTGGCAGTATTATGGCGGGGCTCCAACAGAGACTTTGAAACTAGTCTAAGGCAGCCAGGGAATCTGCTGATGTGGGGAGGAAGTCTCCTTCTCCTCCCATACTGTACTAGTGTGGTCATTATTTCCGATATTTGGCTTCTGGGCCTTTTATATTGCATTCACCTGGCAGACCTGGAATTGTGTGCCACATTTGTTGCTACTCGTAGACGCTCACCTGTTATTGCTCACCCGCTTGCTCAGATTCGGAGTCCACTTTTTATATAGTCCTGCAGCAGGGCCTGGTCGGTGCTCACTCCTACCAGACGACAATGGTGCCACATCTGGTTCTTTTATCGTGCACCTCGAGAGTGGCGACCACTGACTAGTACACTGGAGTGAATTCACCATTCAACCACAGCCCAAGTGGGGCGCTCTCTTACCCATATATGAGAAGTCTTCAAAAAGTTTCCACACTTTTTTTGTTGGGCGGGAGGATTAGTCATTGGTTGTGTCTCCATGGCAAAGGAAGGCGCCCTTGAAGAAAAGTAATGGGATGTTTTTGGAAAAAAACGTATGGAAACTTTTTGAAGATGGTCGATGTCCATCCCTTCCTTAGTGGTAACACCAGATCCCTG